>NC_140492.1:58013259-58548259 GCF_964271855.1 Acomys minous
TCTGCCACAGGGATGCCACAGATGATGCCATCCGCACCACTACCCCCACCCCCACCCCCCCACCCCCGTTCTGCACACAAGCTTAACTCTGAACTCTCCCTGGTCCCCGCTACACAGTTCAAATAGAGTGGCAGCTCCTCGGCGCCATCCTGCTCAGTCTCCTGTTCCCATTAGCCTGGGTATAGCAGGGGGGAAAGGACACGTCCAGCAGAAACATGCTAACATACTCTCCAAAGCAGACTGACAGCTACGAGGCTTCACGGCTGAGCTGGGCACTGCAGTCAAGTGCTCTCAGATCACAGCCAGCTTCCAACCCACCCACTCTCCCACCGTGCCTCCGCGCCCGAGCTGGCGCCTAGGCCACCGCCTCTTCCTCTCTCATCCAGACTGGATGTTCTCCACCCAGGCAGAGCTAGTTTCCTCTTCCCATGTGGCTTTAATAAGTAACCCTCCAGGCCGAACCTGACCTGGCCTCTCTCTAGGTCAGGTTCCTACTATCAAAGGCCTGCAGAATTCTACTGGGGCTTGCTGTGGGTCTTTACAATGAGAGGCGACAGCAGGAGGCACATCCTTAAGAAGAGGGCAAGTCCACTCCTCTCTCCCCAACTCCCTGCCTCCCCTCCCAGCATCTCCTTGGCTGGCTGCCTTAGGCCCTCCCGTTGTCCCCTAAAAGGCCTTTGTCTCTCTCACCCTCCTATTCCCTCAGTCCCAACTCTGTGCTTAGCCTTTTCCTCTGAACTCACGGATGTAATATACTTGTTAGGCTTCCTTAAGGCCCAGAATAAGTTGTGGGCTAGAGTGAGGCAAACCTACTGGGGGTACAGCCACAAGGCCCCAGCACCAGGCACAAATAAGTAAGAACACACAAAGATACTACAGTCCCCTCTAAGGCCACGAAGTGCTTGGTGCTCCTCTATGTGGACAGGGCGGGATTTTAGGACCCTCCACAATGGGCCCTAGTCCCCTTTCCAGGCTGTGTTCAATGATCAATTATTCTCAATCCCAATGCATGTTCAAATCTTCTCTTCTGGCTTTGGCTCTTGATTACCTCTTTTTTTTTTTTAACTAGTTATTTTTGTTGATGGTAGTGGTATTGGTGGTGGTAGTGGTTGTTGTTGCTGCTGCTGGTGGTGGTTGTTGTTGTTGTTGTCGGTGGTGTGTGTGTTTGCACATAAGTGGGTAAGTGTGAAGGCCAGATGCGTTAGACCCAGTGGAGTTGGGGTTACAGGGGGTTGTGAGCTGCCCAGTGAAGTTCCAGGAACTGAGCTCAGGTCCTCTCACAGAGCAAAAAACTCAGGAGCTAATATGGAACCAGCCTCTTCAGCTATCAACATATGAACAGATAAAGAAAATGTGCCATATACTTACAATAAGTTTTATTCAGCCATAAAGAATGAAACCGTATGAGGGAAATACATGGAACTGGAGATCATATAGAGTAAAATAAGCCAGGCAGAGAAAGACAAGCATTGCATATTTTCTCTTTTATGTGTACGTACCTACGTACATATGTACACAGACACACAGACACACAGACACACACACAGACACACAGACACACACACACACACACACACACACACAGTGGGAAGCCTTGAAAATAGCATGAGGACCAGCTGAAGGCACAAAGGGGACCAGTGGGAGGGGAACAAGAGGGTGACATGAGCAACGTGTAACACACATGTATGAAAATGTCAAAATGAAACCCGTTATTTTGTACAACAACTAAAAATAAACCTAAAGGTCTAAACAACAGAAGAAGCCAGTCCCGAGCTTTTCAACATGTGAGACTCCGCCGATGTCAAAGCCTTTGCACACCTCTGTCTAACCCCATCCTAAGTCAACCTTCCCAAGCTAAATGGGCCCCATGCTTCCTCATGAGGGCTCCTAGTGCTCCAGCCCCCTCCAGCCTCCACGTCCGCACGGCCGCCTGCTCTCTCCACACCATCCCTTTGGTTGGTACCACCTTAGATCTTTCTTAGGTTATGGATCATTATTACACTGTTGTTCCACCTTTTGCATCTTTTAACAGTCGGCCTCCAGCAAGGTAATTCCTGGTAAGGGGAAGATGGGGGACACTGTAGACGTGCCTACAGGCTCTGTGTCCCCTGATACAGCTCTCCACACGTGATAAGGCTTCGGTAAATAGTTTCTGATTTTTATTTATTTATTTATTTATTTTGTTTCTTGTTTTTCGAGACAGGGTTTCTCTGTGTAGCCTTGGCTGTCCTGGACTCACTTGGTAGACCAGGCTGGGCTCAAACTCACAGAGATCCAACGGACTCTGCCTCCTGAGTGCTGGGATTAAAGGCATGAGCCACCACATCCTCTTTTCTGATTCATAAACCAATCAAATAAGACATGGATGGCTTGCCTTTTCACAAGATTGGGGAACATGGTTAAAAGAGATGACAGTCAAGATGCTGAAAACCTGCAGGAGATATATTTTTTTTAATTAGTTGTTGTTGTTGATGGTGGTGGTATTGGTGGTGGTGGTGGTGGTGATGGTGGTGTGTGTGTGTGTGTGTTTGCACATAAGCAGGTAAGTGTGAAGGCCAGATGCTTTAGATCCAGTGGAGCTGGAGGTTCTGAGCTGCCCAGTGAAGTTCCAGGAACTGAACTCAGGTCCTCTCAAAGAGCAGCATGCACTCTAAGCCACTGAGCCATAAACCTGAGAGGGTAGATTTTAAGATTATTTTTGGGAGCGGGGAGTCAACGGTCAAACTCTGATAAAAGAAGGAAAGAGAAGACAAGACAGCAATCTCTTTGTTTATGTCTAGGGGGCAATGAAACATGAGCGGCCAGAGAGAGCACAGAGATTGAAATGAGAGTGATTTGACAACTTCTGCATGCTTTTCCATTTAACAGAACAGGTACTGATAGCAACTGACTAATGCCACATGACATTAGTCGCTGTCCCATGCTCCCAGCCAAGAGCCCACGGAAAGCCAGCAGGTCATTTCTGTTTGGTTGATAATGAATGTAGCTACTACAGGCATCCATGCATATACACACATACACACACACATATATGTAATATATCATAGTAATAATGTAAAATGTCATTCTATACATGTAAAGCCTTAAGTCCTTTCATGGGCAATCCCCCTGCTCCTAAAAGTGATCTTAAAAATCTACCCTCTTGGAGCTGGAGAGATACCACAGGTTTCAGAGTGTACAACACTCTTTCAGAGGTCTTGGTTCTGTGCCCAGAACTCACATTAGGCAGCTCACAGCCACCTATACTCCAGTTCCAGAGGATCTAATGCATCTGGCCTCCACAGGCACGTGCACTCATGTGCCAAGCACACAACACACACACACACACACACACACACACACACACACACACACACACACCTTAAAAATAATAAAAACAAATACTTTAAAAGTTATTTTTTGAAAAAAAAAATCTTTCCAGTCAGCACCTCGATTGCTACCTAGTTCTAACCATGGTCCCCAACCTTACGCAAAGGCAAGAGCAGGACCGGTGAGCTGGAGAGGGACCTAAAAGTCCACAACGAGGTTGTCCTCTGCTACAGATGAGAAACAGGGACCTTGCGACACGGTGAGACGGGCTAACCAATGTGGTCGAAACCGGCTTCAATCCAGCCTCCTTCCTTTCCCTGGGACCTAACCTTGCTAGGCTTTGTTTCCCATATAGAGAGAATAAATGGGAAACAGCACCCCTGGCAGTGCTGTTTGGGGGCTAGATGGGGTAAGAAACAAATGCACTGGGCACACGTAGGTGCTCAAAGGCTGGGGGTGCTAAGAAGGATCACGAGTCTCCTTCCCTGTTGCCTCCCTGGGATTCTTTACGGAAAGGTATTGGTTACAGCTTAAACGTCCTGATCATCCAGAGAAGATGCTTGGGAGGAGGGAAGATGCTAAGAACACAGCAACTGCCATCAGCTGCTTTGCTTCTTTCTGACTCTGAAGAAAGACGCTCTCAGACAGCCGGCCATCGCCAGTAGGAAACAGACAGAGATCACCGAGAGGGCAGAGGCTCCTGTCCTTGCTCTTGGGTCTAGGAGGCAGTAACTGCCCAGCTGGCATAGGCACAGTGAAGTGTCCCCATCCACACAAGTCACCTGCTGAGCAGAAGACATGAGCTCAGCATCTGAGCACACCAGGAAAGAGGCAAGGTTAAAAGGATGTGGGCATCCCCCGTACACTAAGACTCTTTCTAGATGCCCAGAACCACCTCTTCAGTCTCACCCAGTAGGGTCACATTCCTGAGGGAAAGCCACCCTCCCCTCCCTGAGAGTGACTCCTCCCCAGCCAGCCTTCATAGCACCTTGCAAGGGTGCTGCGGCAGCCAAAACTCAATAGTGAGGTTGGACCACAAAATCAGAGCCATTTAGAAATAGCCATTTAACAGCTCAGATGGGGCTGGGCTTGTAGCTCTGTTTCTTTAGGGATTTTTATTCCTTGGGCTGGCTGCTTGACTATTTCAGCATCATTTCTCCTTCGGGTGGGCAAGTGCTTGCTTTCTGTGCAGATCCTCACCGAGAGTCCAGCCTCTTCCCCACCTCCCTGCCCCACCACCATGTACAGATTCTACAATGAAAGTATGGCCCATGGACTTAACTCAGGGATGTGGCTCGGGAACCCTGGGTTGTAGGAAAGCAGACAGAAAGAGGAAATCTCTAGGCCACGGTCTCTTTCTCTGATGGCTGAAGCAACAAACACAGCAAAACAGGGTGACAGGTGGGCCACAAAAGCCAAACAGTGGCTATCCAAACAAGGGGGCTGGCTCCCCTTGGAGGACCGTGTAACATAGGCAAACAGCCCACAAATGGAATGCAAACACAGCCACCCAGCAGCGAGAGCCTTGAACTCTGTGGGAAGACAAGAGTTAGACTGACCCTCTGGGAAGAAAAAAAAAAAAGCATCTCTAGTCCCTGCTCCTTGCAGGAAAATATCTGGAAGCCCCAACCATGATGGCCAGGCACTGGCCACAGCACCCCAGAAGAATCAGCTCACGGCAGGTCCCCCAACTATCAGATTAAAGGCATTATTTGTGCAACTCAAGGGTCACTACCAGCAGCAACACCCACATCCCTAAACAAAAAAAAAATGCGGACTCAGAGCATGACCATCTGTCCCAGTGCCAGGACGGCTGGATGGCCACAAGGGACTACAGGGTTTCTGCAGACTGTGAACAGGGCTTCTGCAGACTCGAAGCCTTGCCTAATCTTCTTACCGACCGACTGACCGATCAGTGTGTGATGGCCAATCAAAGCGGGCCAGAAAAATCTTAAGAGGTTGTTATACAACCCTGGCTCCTGTACAACCCTGGCTCCCCGAAGTCATTAATTGCTGTTGTGTGGTGTTGTGTTTGTTGTGTCCTTTCTCTCCTAAGTGACATCATTTGAGGCATTAACAGAAACCAACGAGAGGCAACACCTGGACCTTCGGCCACACCGGTAACTTCTAGCAGCTTTCGACAGGTCATAGGTTTCACCCCATCTGATCTGACCTTTCGAATGTCCCTGGCCCGGATTAGACCTTAGAGTAACAGGAGGGCAGACACTATGTGGACCATGGTCTGCTGGGTGGACGCAGAGACCACGGAACCCGCTTAAGAGAAAGGTTACATTACTCCACTTCCTTCCGAGGTCCTTCCTCTACCTGAAGCCCCTACCGTGCTCAGAGAAGGCTCCAGAGCCAAGACAGTGGCCAGGAGAAAAGCATAAAAGCACAGCTCTCTAAAGGCCCCAGTTTTTACCTTATTTCCCCCTAGCTCAGTGACCACTATAGTCTCTTTTCTACATTTATGTAAGCTGGGGTGATGCCCTGCTATAGGATGGAGAGTCCAATGCCAACCTGCTCAAGCTGCATCTCACAAGTCAGCATCACCCCCCACCCCCCATGCCCAGCCCTGCCCCTGGCCCCCATATCCCCTCACAAGATGGAGCCCTCAACCTGAGTACCAGCCAGTGACACCTGCCTTGGGTTCCCAGGTGGCCCTCTGAGTTACCACTTCCTTCTACACCACTGAAACTAGAACATTCCACAGAGTGCCCTACACCGTCCCTCAGTTACTTTTCTACGGTAGGAATGTCCATCAATGTTTTCTAAGTTCTTAATTCTTTGCTTTGGAACTCAAAAAGCAAGGTTGAGAAAGTCAGGTGTGTGTCTGTAAGGGCCTTCAGAGGTGCCTTCCGCTCCCTTCTGCTCACCGGTCCTCAGTTTCCCTTAGTTCGCAAGGTCAAGGCAGTCTGCTAAAGCGAGTACTGATGAACTTGCACTTGAAGTTTTAGGAGAGTAGAAAACCATTTCTTATTCAATTCTAGGATATATATAGCTCTATGTTCCAAGGATGAACAGGCTGGAGGAAAGTTTGTGAGACACGCAAGATAAGACAGGAGAAGTGAAAACTGGAAAATCCTGCCAGACCCAGCAGTGTAGCCACAGCAGAGCCCAGTGTGCAACCGGGTACCCATCACAGGAAGACAAAAGGCTAGCTAGCATCGCCCGGGCCAACTGTTCACGTCACTTTCTATTATTTTTACTTTCATTTTTGTCACATAATCACCAGGAGGCTAGAGGAAAGGGGGGCCCTTCCATTTCACAGATGAGGAAACTGAGCTCCAAAGCCACGACACTGCCAAGGTCTTAAGGGCGTTACATTAGAATCCACCCAGGCCGTGGCATTTTCTTCCACCAGAAAAAGGAACTAGAAACAAAGGCGGCAGGGACTGGAGGAGCCCGGTTCTCATTCTGTGACCAGGACAGGCAGTGCCTGCCTACAGAGCAGCTGGCTGGGGAGGAGAGGGCTCCAGGGCAGTTCAGGGTCAGCGAGTGTCTTGCAGGGGGCTCAACCTTGCAGCCCCCTCTCCCACCCCAAGTACCTCTGCTCTAAAAGCTGACTGGGTAACACGTTTGGTTTTAAAGCGCACCCTTTGTGCTTTCGGTTTATCCTAAGTGCTGCAAGCCTTTCAAACTCCGAAATCCGTTATTTACTTATACTGGAAAGTCAAGCTTTGAATCTGGAAAGACCAGGTCTGTATCTGTCCCGGTAACTGAAACTGAGAGACAGCAGCCAGAAGTTGTCACCCCCACGAGGTGGGAGAGGTGCTTGGCGGGGCGGGGGAGAGGGGGTGTCTTCTTTTTGTAAAAGGTGAGAGCTACTCCAGGAAGAGAGTTTTCTTCCGAAGCTTGGAGATGGAACGCAAGGGTACACTTTATATTCCAGTGGCTAAGGGCAGCGTTTTCCCTTCCCGGGCTACCCTTAGGGTTCCACCCGCGGGGGTCCACGGAGCTGAGGCTGGGGTGAGGCAGCCCCCGGAGCGCCCACGCCTCCTGCCCCACGCTGGAGGCTCTCACTCACCCGCGCTCACGCCTCTAGGGACCCTGCCAGAACGTCCCCTCCGTGTCGCGACGGAGGCCGTGTGTCCTGGGCCAGGGGATGGAGGCGGCCCCGCGGCCGGGAGGATCGCGTGGTGGGCCGGGCAGGGAAGGCGGCCCCGCGTCCCGGGGGCGGCGGGCGGTGGCAGGAGCAGCGGTAGCAGCAGCAGCAGCAGCGGCGGTGGCCACCGCGGGGCGCGCAGCGAGGCCATGGTGGTGGCGGCCGCCCGCGCTCACATGCCGGGCGCCTGGCCGAGGGCGGCGGCGAGCGGAGCGGGGTGCGAGCGCGCTCCCAGTCGCTAAAGTTGTGTGTGCCGCGGGAGGGCGGAGGCGGCCCCGGGAGTCGCCACACGCCAATCAGCCCGGGCGGGTCGCGGGGCGGGCGGCTCCTCCTCGGTTGACATCACTGGCCCCGCGCGGGGCCCGGGGAGGGGGTGGGGCGGGGAGAGGGCAGGAAGAGGGCGGGGGCGGTCTGGGTCCCCCGGGAGAGCCCACGGACCCTCCCCCCCCCCCCCCGCCGCCCCCAGTGAACTCACAAAGCTCGGTGCAACTTTTGTCAAGGGGCACACGCCCTGGAGCATCGCTTTGGTTTTTGGAGAAATTGAATTGGGGGGCGGGGGCGGGGGCGGCCGTAGGGTGTCGCTTTTCCACCTCCTTAGCTACACAGCAGGTCTGTGAAAAGTAGGTCCTGGTAATGTAACTGACACCAGGTGAGTACACAGTGTTTTCAGAGGACAGAGAAATGGATCCTAAATCCTCTTGCTCCGCACGGTGGACCCACATTGCCCTTTTAGGTGCCCAGAGCTGGTGATAAACTTGCTTTGGCCACACTGGGACTCGGAGGCAGAAACCCTCAGGTTCTTTGAGGCGCACAAGCCTGATTTCCTCCCCATGCCCTCGCTGTCTTTGACTTACACCATAGTTCTGCAGAGATGTCGCTGCTGGGACACCCAAACAGTCCACGGGGGGAAAAGAAAACTGAACTGAGGCCAGGGCAAGGGAAAACCTATAGCCAAGAAAAGGACAGCAATTTGCAAATTAAACAAAAAATAATACTAATTTTTAAAAATTCAGTCCACACTGAAGTTGAAATGAAACCTTTAGGGGAGATGTTCCAAGACTGAGTGTCAATCAATTTGCTTTGTAAGTAAAATTCTGTGTGTGCCCCTATTCCCTCCCCTCCCGGAAGACAAATGATACACTGTCCAAATTTTAGGACCCAAATCTCTTCATTTGTAAGTAAAGAAAGAGCAGGCCAAAATGGAGGGGGGGGGGGGAAATAACTTGCTTAGGACTCTAGGAGAGCCAACAATGAAAGGATTTCTCATTTGAACTACCATGTGGCTTCATTCTTACCTAATAGTTTAGGGTTGTCGATAATTCAGACAACATCTCATCCAAAATGAAAACCACAGGTCCCCTGGGATGCTCTCAGATGTGCTGGGGTCCTTTGTCTGGTCACCAAATGCTCAGGAAACAGGCCTGTCTCTTTCCCAAGCCCCCACCACCCACCTCCAGGGGGAGGATGGGATCACACTGTCCAGGGCAGTGGCAGATGGGCCTAGACCCATTTACTGGTGACTCAGTGTAAGTGAGTCATTTGGCAGAAAACAAAGGGTGCTGCGCATCAACAAGCTCACCTTACACGAGTAAGCAAAGAACAGACAACTGCTTTGGGCTGGGGTTTATAGAACCACAAAGGAAGTCTAACTTTTCAGGTCTCACGTGAAATGTTCAGACCCCTTTCTCTCTCTCTCTCTTTTTTTTTTAATGGTTTTCTTTCTTTTTTTAAAATTAATTTATTCTTGTTACATCTCAATGGTTATCTCATCCCTTGTATCCTCTCATTCTTCCTTCCCTCCCATTTTCCCCTTATTCCCCTCCCCTATGACTGTTCCTGAGTGGGATTACCTCCCCCTGTATATGCTCATAGGGTATCAAGTCTCTTCTCGGTAACCTGCTGTCCTTCCTCTGAGTGCCACCAGGTCTCCCCCTCCAGGGGACATGGTCAAATGTGAGGCACCAGAGTACGTGAGTAAGTCATATCCCACTCTCCACTCAACTGTGGAGACTGTTCTGACCATTGGCTAGATCTGGGTAGGGGACCCCTTTCTCTTAAAAAAAGAAAAAAAAATCAAGCTTGGCCCCAGCTCAGCATCTCTGCACACAGCTCCCCTGTTTACAGGTAGGACTATACAATACCCCAGACTCAGCCAGATGAGCTCTAGCGAGGTCCTGGTCACTACAAGGAGCAGTAGCTAAGGGACCAAGCCAGTCTTTCAGGCAAACGGGAAGAGTTAAGGGTTTAAAGCCCATCCAGGCTTGGGAATCGTGCCTTTGCTGCCAAGGGCAGGGCACCTGCCGCCCACCCCTCCCTTTAAGCAGCACAGATTTAATCTCTCTAATCTCTCTATCTTCTAAGTCAACTGAACATTCAGAGTCACCGCCAGCTTAACCAACAGATAAAACGGAGAGAAGACACACACAGGGGGAACCTGCAAAGACTGATTCCAGTTTCGATGGGGCCTTGTACCTTTTCATCCCCTAGGGCAAAGCAAGAGGGGTCTGCAGAGAGACGACACTAGGGACAGGAACTTGCAAACAGCAGTCAGCCTGGTCTTAGGACCTTTGCTTCTTTCCCCAGTTTCATCGCTGTTTAACTGTGGCCCGGGCCTTCGTTTCCTCATCTATAAGGCAGGCTGTCCTAGGCGATCGCTAGGAAGTGTGCTATCCCTTGTGATTTCAGGTTCAGGGGCGAGGCAGTTGAAACAGGTGCCTAAAGACACGTAGGCGAGGGAGGGCACAGTGAAACCGGCAAACCAGACCACTCTAGGTATGCATTTGAAAGAAAGGGTTATTGTAGATGCGAAAGAAAATAAATAACCAGAGACACTCGGGAAGTCCAAAGTAGCCATGACTGCCTATCGGGGACAGAGAGTACAAGAAGAGAGCTGGCCACAGCCGGGCTATCTATCTCTGGGAGCAGAAGAGAAAAAGAAAGGAAGAAAGAAAAAAAAAGTGGGAAGAGAAGACCAGGGAGTGAAACAAGAGTGGGGAAACCTCAACAAGAGCAGGTAGTTGCTGAGTAGGGGGACGGAAGTTGGAATAGGCACGAGCTAGCTTAGTGGGGGTGGGGGCGTGGTTAGAGGTAAGAAGGACCAGTGGGGGGCGGGGCTTAGATATTCATAACAGGTAACAGTTACTAAAGACTAGAGGAGCCAGGAGGTTAACATGAACTCTGACGTGTAACCCCAGCTTTATGCGAAGAGGCAGGTGTGTCTGAGGAAGGCCATCAGCGGCCATTCTACAGTCACTGCTTTTTGGGGTTTGGGACCTAACCACAGTAGTGTTTCCTCCTTGGGAAATGTGAAAATACAGACCATAGCCCCGATCATCTCAGATGACTTAGAACTTCTCTCTAGACCCAGGAGGCTAGATAAGATGGCCTCCCAGACCTGTCCCAGCCTTGGGAGTCTGTTGACGTACACTGAAAACAACTCAGGCCAAAATTTGAGGGGTCTGTGCCCTAGGACTGCAGAGGTAGGGGGTGAAGTCAGCAGGACCCCCCAGTGACTTTGCCTCGTGCTACCACCATGGCATCAGAGCGTTTACAGAGGCGTCTCGTCTTGGTTGGTAGTAACAAAGAGGACTCAGTCATTCAGCAGCTGAACCCTCATGATGTTTCCTCTTTGCTCACTTCCACACTGATGTTGAGGTCTGTGAGGTGGCTCTTTCTCATAGTCGTTTAGGGATGTGCATTCTGCTGGTTCTGCCTTCCCACATACAGTAAGTATATGGCTTCCAACTTTGCTTTGGGATTCAGCATTTCCAATCAGTCAGAGGCGAACCGAACATGGAGAGGTGAGCAAGAGAAACTGTGGCAAGCCAGGCCTGGGAGGGGCGCGCCTCACTTCCTCCTGTTTTCCACTAAGGAGACCGTGACAATAGGCTTCACCCAACGGGGAAGGAAGCTGGGAAATGCAGCCTAGACACAAAGGCCAAGAAGCGGAGGCGAGGTTTGGGTAGATTGCTAGCTATCTCCACCAGCTGGCATCAGGGTGCAGGGAAAGGAGAGGGAAGCATTCAAGTTTCCTTCTTTGCACAAAAAGGGTAGTCCATCAGATGACCTCTCTGGGGGCCCAGCTACTTGAATATTCTGTAGTTTGCATAAGGTGTCCTATGCCTCAACGTGAGTAAGCAGAACCAGCTCTGAGTGTAGCATGCCCTCTGCCCATTGGTCAGGAGAGAGGACCTTGGGTTTTCTCCAAGTTCTGTCCCTGAGCTGTTCCCAGCCCTCAGCCAAGTCAAGTGATCGCTATTGACTCCAGTGTCCCCAATTGTCCACTGAGAGGAAAACCCATTACCTTTCTATGCTGCGCCAGGGTTGGTCTGTGGATATGATGAGGTCACTGTGTGAAGGCACCAAGAGCTCTTCTGAACACCACAGCCGCTCCACGATGCTGCTATCACCGGGGCCTCTCAAGTGTGCCCCCTTGGCTCCTGAGCATATGTGACAGTATAGGATAGCATCGCCGTGGCTGGGATTCACTAGTGATCGCATGCTGGATCATTCCCGGATGTCCAAGATTCAGATGACTAGAGGTTGGCAGGTTAGTCCACAGACACCTGAACTGGGCTTAGCCTGGGGACGGAGAGCTGGCTTTAGGCATCACCATGGGAGGCCCGGCCATTTTCTCATGCTATCCCATCCAGGGTCTTGTTTATTCATCCTCTCATCTGCTTGCCTCCTCCCACTCAATTTATGAGCTGCTTTCTTGGAACTCATCTTTCATCAATAGATCCCAGCACAATGACTTCTTTCATTGAGTCATTCAGTAACTATTTCTCCTGTGACTACCCTGTGCCTGGCTCTGCGTTGGGGGTGGGATGAGTCTCTGGCCTCAGAGCTTAAAGGTTTGAAGGCAACAGCCATCCAAAGAGCATCACTGGAAATCTGTGTCTATGGAAGGGCCCTGAGGAAAAGCGCTCGGGAGAGCAGGCCGTTTCCCTATAAAGTGAGGTTGAATCAGGATCTGATAGCTGTCTAGCTAGTGTCAGCCAGGGCAAAGGGAGTTGGAGGATTCTGTACAAGTCTTGGAACAAGATAAATGTAAAGGAAAGAAGAAAGCCGGGAGCTGGAGAGATGGCTCAGAGGTTAAGAATGCTGATTGTACTTCCAAAGGTCCTGGGTTCAAATCCCAGCAGCCACATGGTGGTTCCCAACTGTCTCTAGCTCCAGTTCCAGGGGATCTGACGCCCTCCTCTGGCCTCACAGCTACTTCATAAATGTGATGCATAGATAGGCACGCAGGTGAAATACCCATATACATAAAATAAAAATTTCAATTTAAAAAAAGAAAGAGAAGAAGGCCAGTAATCTGGAGCCTAGGAAACAAGGACAACCAGGGAAGGAGGTGACTCAGCCCAAAGACTCTGAGAATACTTACACCAGGGATGCCCAGCAGCACATTGTAAGACTCCATGTTTTAAGTGTTTAAGAAGTCTCTGTAAGAATTTAGCTCAGAGAGATGGGGTACAGTGAGGTGGAGAAGAGAAGGATGAGGGGTGACATGACGTACAATTGAACATCACTATTCGGTGATGAGAGAAATGATCCAGAAACAAGAGCTGGCATGTAGGCTCTTAGAGTTCATGTGAGGAAATGACAGTTCTCAACAAGTGACAGCAGTGAGCTCTGAGGATGCTATGGGTTGGAGAGGTCATAGGCAAATTTAAAAAGAAAGAAAGAAAGAGAAAGAAAGAAAAAAGGAAAGGACGTGACTGGTCCCAGGTGTGGTGGAGAAGAAGGTTTATTGTAGACATGTAGGAGAGCATAGCCAGAGGCAGGGACATCTGGGAGAATCCAGTGTGGACATGACCCTGAGCCATGTGAAGAGAGGGGGACACCAGGTACAGCAGCTAGGAGGCCTAAAGAGGACAGGTAGCCAAAATGGCTGGATGATATAGGGAAGGGCATCTGGCAAAAGGGCAGCCCCTGGACTGGAGACGTTTAGGGTAAGGGTTGGGGTATGCCAGCCAAAAGGGCCTTGTAATAGGTAAGGACTGAGGGATGCTGAGAGAACCCAGTGGCCAAGTTTGCTTTGATGTGTTAAGTAGGCATCTGGGCTGTTTTGTCCTGGCTTTGACACTAACAGTAGGAAGTAAAATCCACAAGCAATGTTGGTGGGTAAAGACAGTGAGAGAGAAGGCTCCTTAGTCTCTGGCTTGTATGGTTGGATGGATGTTGGTACCGTCCACAAGGAAGAGAGGACACTGCAGGAGTAGTTGTCTTTGACGTCAAGATCACTGACTGGGCTTTGGGCATTGCTCCCAGGTGACTTTGAGCCACCATATGGTGGTGTCAAGCACGCCTTTGAGTCTGCAGGCTTGGAGCTAAGGGAAGTCCAAGTCTGAGGCCTTAATCTAAATAGAAGAGGATGAGCTCGCCTATGGGAAGAGAGAACTGTAGCCCAAGGGCCCTGAACATGAGCTCTGGATAGGCAGACATGCCATGCCCCAGAGAGAAGGCCCCAGCAGAAAGGAGACTGGAAAGGAGCCATGGAGAGGGTGTGGCAGAGCTGGGGGTGGGGTTGGCGGGTGGGCGGTGGTAGTGTCCTCAGAGCCAAGGGAAGGAGGGTGCGGTCAACAGTGTATAACCCCGGAGAAGGTCAAGTAAGGCGAAGACTGAGAGAATCCATTGCTTTAGCAACATTTTGGACCAGGGATCATAACAAGAGTGGTGATTGGAACGGAAGCCATGCAGAGGCATGCAGAGGAGTGAGAGATGAGGCCCAGCTAGCTGAGAGAATGTCTCAAGGCAGTTGTGTCTGGTGGACAGATTGAGTTGGGCCAGCAACTACAGGGGTGAGGAGTGAGGGAGCTTTGCTTGGTTTTAGTGCAGATTTTTGGACAGGGAAAGGATCCACTTGGAAGGAGAGGGACAAAGGTGTAGGGGAGTAAAGATGATGGTGGTCAGGCAGAGGCGGGAGGGATGCGAGCTGTAACTGAGTGCAAGGACCGGAAGGGAGGATGGAGGGCGGAGAGCACAGTCTAGCCATGGGGTCTGAAGCTCTGTCTCAGAACCTTCATTTCCTGCAGGCTGTCTGTGAGACGGAAGTATTGGCGTGGCCGGCTGGAGGGATACGAGGCTGTGAAGCAGCTAGTTTCTGACCTAGGTACCATCAGGGCGGCGTTTTAGGACAAGAATTTGCCCTCTAACTGAGGGGGTTTAAGACCTCTTCCAGCATCTGCTGGTACCTAGCAACGCTTGGCTTGCAGTCTGTCCATCCGTCATGACATGAGCACCTTCCCTCTCTGTGTATCACACCCTTCTAGTCAGGACCTGGTCAGTGGGGTTAAGGCCCACCGGATTCTGGTATGGCCTCCTTTTAACTTGACTACGTCAGCAAAGGCTATTTTCAAAGAAGACACACAGTCACAGATTTTAGGAGTTAGAATGGGAGGGATGTAATTCTCCCCAGTCTAAAAATAGTTGTAGTGACATGAACTAGACCTTGTCATAGACCCACCCAGACTGGTGTGGTCAGGGCCTGGAAGAGTGTCCTGCTGTTCAGGGGTTACATAACTTGTTCCTCGGCTGGTCAGCATCTGGCTTCGAGAAAGCTCAACCCTATCCCTTCCACAAGAGTCGAAGACTTCTGGCCTCTCTCGTCTACTTCCCTCCCCATCCACGCGGGGTCTCTGCATGCCTTTTGGCACCTTCCTCTGCCCAAAGATCCACTGCTCAAAAGGACCGTGCGGGCCAGCTGCGGAGCTGAGCCAGTCTCCCAGGAGTTGAACTACAAGAGGCAGAAGAACCTCAGCCTCTCATGGAGCACGTGCTGCTTCTGTGCTGTTTTGTTTGAAGCTCCAGGAAGCAGAGGGCCGTTGGAATTCTGACTAAAGAGTAAAGGAATAAATTCCCTTCTGTATTTTCGATCCCCTCCTTAGGAGAAGTCTTATTGTCCCCTTTCTGGAATGCCTGGAACGGTCTGCTTTTGTCCAGACAGACTTAAGCAACGCTAGATCCAAGGCAAGAGAGCCTTTCCTTGCTTGCTGTTTCTCCACTGAAGAGTGCTAGGCTTAGGGCTTTTGCCCTTCAGGGCCAAGGTGAGAATGTAAACACTCAGTCCCTTGGAAACTGGCTGGGACCTCCTCCAGGGAGGAAGGGTTGCTCATGCCTTGGCCAGGGTCCCACGCCTTATGTACAGTGATGCTGAACACCAACTTACATAGCTTGGGGTGGGTCCTCAAATGACCTTCCGCTTCTTGTCTGCGCACTGGAGAAGGCCACTCCACTTCCAAACAACATTCCTCCGATAAAAGCAGTTACACGCTGTAAACGCCAAGGAGTCTGGAACATTCTCCTCTGGTGCAATAGGATTTGATAAAAAACTTCTCTTATTTTTGCAAAACCTTGTTACACGAAACATCCTCCCTGAGGCAGTAGGGAAATTCCTGGGATGCCGGGACACTGGGCAAAGTGGCCAGGGCCCCAGGGAAGGAGCAGGAAGCCCAGAAGAGGACTGTCCTATTGTGGGCATGGAGATTAGAGTGGTTGGCCACCAACTAAACTTACTGTGCACTTCTCAAGAGCCAGACCTGGCTGGAGTCTCCAAAGTGGCACAAAGAAAATAATAAAAATTGCTTTTTACAAGACTTTCTCCTCTCACTCAGTCCAGGCTCACCTTGGTTCTAAGCACTCACCTTCCTGTGCACAGACCTGCTACTCACCTGGCCACTCTTCTCCCCACTCAACATGAGCCTGGAAGTTTCCATCCACCCCAAATTCTACTGGACCCAAGCCAAGTGTTGCTGCTGTTTGTTCATAGGTGGTTCGTCCGTGGGTTAGTTCCTGGGCCTCTCAGCTCCTCTTTTTGCTTGTGTGTCGCTGGAGCATCCTTTCCTCCACCTCCTCCTCAGCCTCTGTCCCTCTGTTTGTGCCTTCTTTCCAATCACCTTACGTTCGCCTCATTTTTCACACCTTCCCTCTTCCCGTTTTTCTCCTGATCTGCTGGTTGATAGAACTAAATCCATTTCTCTTAGGTCTCCGGAATAGACTTCCATGGCCTCTGGTGGTGTGGTTTGATGACAGCCATTTGAGAAGGTTCCAAGGATAAGCCACACGTGCAGGAGTGCTCTGGGGACAAGCTCTGAGAGCCTCCTGGGAGCTGGAGGAACTAGGCAAAGCCTGAAAACTGGACATTAGACCAGTGTCTGGACAGTAGACTTGTGGGCCGGGGAATGGGTTTTTACAAAATTCTACTGCGCTGGGATTCTCCTACTAAACCAGACTCCCCAGCTATGGGCCTTGGACATCAACATTCTTTACAAGCTCCCCTGGCAAGTCTGATACTCAGCGACAGATGAAGCCACTCCTACCCAGTGCATAAGGAAACAGAGACTGTGTGCAGCTTCTAGCAGTGCAAAATCACAGCCTGTATGGTCATTCAAGAAGCGGTTGTAAAGCAGCTCTTCTATACCAGCAGGCAGTATGCTAGGCTCTGCCTAGTCAGAGATGAGCAGGACATAGAAATAGAGGTGGCCGGAGAGATGCAGTGGTTAAGAGCACTTGCTGCTCTTGCAAAATTGTTGCATTTGATTCCCAACACCCACAGGACAGTTTACCATTATCTATAACTCCAGTGCCAAGGATCTGATGCTTTCTTCTGACCTCTATGGGCACCATACACATGTGGCCCACAGACATACATACAGGCAAAACACCCATACATATAACATAAAATATATTTTTAAAAAAATAGTCCCCAGCCTCGACAAGCTAGTAGATTAGGAGAAAGAATGGATGCAGTCTGTTTAAGTTATTTTACATCCAGCTAGAATGGAACATTCTAATGGAGGACTGATATAGAGGGGGTGCATCCCATTGGGGTGATACAGAGTGTCGGTAGCGGAGGAGAGAGGGAGTGAGGGAGGAAGCCCAGCTGGCTGAGAGAATGTCTCAAGAGGATTGTGTCTGGTGGACAGTGATTGGGCCAGTAACTACAGAGGTGAGGAGTGAAGGAACTCTGCTTGGTTTTGGTGCAGATTTTGGACAGGAAAAGGATCTGCTTGGAAGGAGAAGGAAAAAGGTATAGGAAAAAGTGGTGAGGGCAACACCAAGGCCTTGGATGCCATTGATGGAGAGGACAGACTGGAAAACAGCTGGGGTAGGGAGAGCAGTCAGGAGTCACCACAGTGACTGATCTCAGAAGGTTTTGGTGACACCATGAAAGTACAGCCTGTTCCAAGGCCAGTTACCTTTTCTTATGGCTACCTGGGGCCTACATTCAGTTCTTGTTTCCTCATCCTGGAACACTGTTTTTTAACACCCAGGTGTGTAGTGTCAAGCCACCATGAAAGCAATGGCGGTCACCAAGCACCAGAAGTGAGTAAAGAAAACATGTGGCACACGTAGACATCCGGTAAATACTGAGTGACTGAATGAATCCATGGGGGCCTGGATAGCTTGGCAGAGCATCAAGAATAATTACAGTTGGATTGGGGACATGGCTCAGTGGCTACAGCATTTGCTGTACAGGCAAGATGGGTGGATTTGGGCTTCTCAGCGCACGTGGAAAATGCTGGGTTGGCATCTCAGCTGATGAGCTGGCAACTATCTCTGCTGTGAGACTCCTTGAAGGAACCCTAGTATGTGCCCAAGATATGAGGTTGCCGGGAAGCTTTAGTGAGTTATCTCTAGTTGCCCGGCTTCTGGAGGAGGGAGATCAGCACAGAGAAACTCCAGTGCGTGTCCCACCACACCCCAAGCCTCTCGTTTCAGGCACCTAGGTGGACCCCAAAGAGACAAGGCTGGGGGTGGGGTGTAAGGCAGGCCAGGAAGGGATGCTTGCTCTGGAATCCGCCCTAGTTCAGAAGATCGAGAAAGAGAAATTTTCAAGGCTCTAGGCATTGCAGAGAGAAAGCTTAGAGATCCACTTGCCTCTGCCTCCTGAGTGCTAGGGTTAAAGTAATAGGGGATAGGAAGGGACCAGAAGAATTTGACAGGCTGAGGACAGTAAGGGCAGAGCTCTGTGGTTCTCCCTGCTCTGATTTGGACGTGCCCCAGATCTACTGTTGGCTAAAGAAGGTGTGTGGCTCACAAAATGCCACATGGCCCCTGAAGCAGCAGGGCTTGACTTGGCTGTGAAATTTCCAGCTAGCTAGTGCCAAGAAGCACTGCAGTTTGTGTGAGGTTTTTATTTCTTCCTGTGCTGCCCACAGTAACTGAGAATGGAATTAGTAGGGGTGGCTCTTAACACTACTACCCAATTCTTCCATCTTTATCTCCTCAAAATTTTTTTAAAAAAAAATAAAAGTCTCATTTCATTTAGTACTCAGAACTCCATGCACAAGCGGGTAGGAATGTCCATTCCCATTTCATAGAGACAGGAAGGAAAAAAAGGCCCAAGGTCACAAATCTAGTAAATGTACTAGAGCCAGGGTAATAGAAAGTTTACATTAGTAAACTTACCTAAAGTAGAGAGGTAGGCCAGTAAGCCCACCTCAAAGCACGAGGTAGACCAGTTGGTAGACTGAACTGAGCCTGTTTTTTTTCTGACTGGTGTTTCATTTGTTTCTCTTTACCTTGTTCCTTGGTTCAAAGCCTTTCTGTACATTTTTTTTTTCTGTTTTAAGGTGTATGCATTCTTTTATTATTTAAAATTTAAATTTGTGTGTGGTGTATACGTACGTGTGTGTGTGCATTTCTATGTGTGTGCGAGGCTTCACTTGGCTTTTTATGTGGGTATGGGGGATTCACACTCAGGTTTTCACGCTTGCACAGCCAGTCCTCCCACACACTACGCCACCGTCTCCGCCTCCCTTCCCGTACCTTCTAACCAGGGAGGCATAACAGCTCCTAGAATTTCGAGGGATCAAAACTCGTCAACTTTTCTAGAGCCTCTAGACCAGCGGTTCTCAGCCTTCCTAGGGCTGTGGCCCTTTACTACAGCTCCTCATGCTGTGCTGACTCCTAGCCACAAAACTATTTTGCTGCTGCCTCAGAATTGTAACTTTGCTGCTGTCATGAATCATAATGTAAATTTTTTTTTTGAAAACAGAGGTTTGAAAAAAAAAAAAAAAAAGGTTGCCAACCCCAGGTTGAGAACCACTGCTTTAGAGAGAACAGGGACTCTGTTTGCACCATCATTTTATTTCAAGACCCATTTGGAGCTCCTGACCCCTATAACTGCAAGAGAACACATTTTTGTGGTTTCAAGGCACTGGATTTGTTGCAACAGCCGTAGAAAGTTGGGCTGGGGATGCTGTAGCTTAGTTGGAAGAGTGCTTGCCTAACGTGCATGAGGCTGTGGGTTCAATCCCACCACATACACCAGGCATCATAGAATATGCCACACAGCGCTTGGGGGGCAGAGGTCATCTTCAGCTCTATAATGAGATAATGGGCCTAGCCTGGGCTACATGAGATTCTGTCTCAAACACAGACAGACTGTCCTCACGACTCACTTCTACAAGCTATCACCACAGTTGATACTCAGCAGATGACAGGACTCTTAGAACTTCGAATAACTGGCCCTTGCCTCTTCAGAGGTCCAGGCTGGCTCCTCAGGCCCCTCTTAGCTATCACGTCTCAGCAATGAGTAACTCTCTCCCAGGCCACCCTCTACGTGCTGCGATGTAAGAAGACATAATGGGAAGAAATGGCCACACTCGTCTAAGGCTGGGTTTCTCCTGAACCTGGTTCATGGGCTCTAATGTTGTTGTTGATGTTGTTGTTGTTTTTCTTTTTTGAGACAGGGTTTCTCTGTGTAGCCCCGACTATCGTGGACTTGCTTTGTAGACTAGGCTGGCCTCGAACTCACAGAGATCCGCTTCCCTCTGCCTCCCTAAGTGCTGGATTTAAAGGCGTGTGCCCAGCTGGGATTTACTGTTTTAAAAAGAGGAGCCTATCTGATTGGTGAGGTGTTGGGCCCTGTGCATTAGTGAGCAGAGCCCCAGGTTGAAAGGTAAGGAATGTGAAGCTGTCACCTCTCTTTTTATATGCTACTGGTGACAAGGCAGGCTGGGCCTTGGGTCTAGCTTCTTATCTAAGGGACTTTGGGGTTGTAACTTCTTAGACTCAAGAGGAAAAATGTTAGACACAGGGGCCTTGACTCAACTGGCTGACATCTGTGTCATTTATCCACTACCGTTGTCAACAGAAGCTGTATGCCCTTTCATAGAATTAATACATAAGTGGGGGGTTGGAGAGACGATCAGTGATTAAGAGAGCTATACCCATCTTGCAGAGGACCTGAGTTCAAGTCCCAGCATTCAGAACAGGTAGCTCACAGCTGTCTCTGACTCTATTTGATACTTTGATATCTCTCTGACCTCCTTGTACACATGCACAGACACTGACATACAAATATATAATAATTTATTACATAAATTGGCACCTTGTGTCTCATCTTTGGCAGGGGTGGTTTCTCTGGGTAACCCTGGCTGTCCTGGGACTAGCTCTGTAGACCAGGCTGACCTTGAACTCAGAGATCTACTTGCCTCTGCCTCCTGAGTGCTGAGATGAAAGGTGCGTCCCATCACTGCCTGGCTGTGTGCCATCTTTAAGCACTCTGACACAGAAGCCTGAAGAGACTAATTGAATCATAAGGCTCAGACTCCACATCAACTTAAATTATTTATGCACGATGCACCTGAATATGTAAATTAGAGGTCAGATTAGCATGACTTTCAGAGACACTTGAGAAAGTGAGCCCTGTTCCGGTTCCCAGCCTTAAGTTCAACAATGTTCTTGTGAGAGGGGAGGGGCTAGAAGGATGGTTGAGAGGTTAAAAATCACTGGCTACTCTTCCAGAGGACCTAAGTTCAATTCCTAGCACCCAAATGGCAGCTCACAATCATTTGTAACCCTAATCTCAGGGGACCAGCCCCATAGGCACCCAGCATGTGCAGGGTGCACAGACATACATGCAAGTAAAACACTCCTATATGTAATGTAAAAACATTAAAAAATAATAATAAAGAATTCTCTGGGATTGGGGCTGCACACACACGGAAAGGCCTGGGGTGATGGCTGAGGACTTCTTCGAATGACCCGTGATTGCATTTTCCCCTGAGACAGTTCTACGACTGGTGAGCTACCTGGATCAGATGAGGCGGACGCCAGGCGCACCCTGCAGATGAAGCGCTGAACAAAGTTTTTCCAGCCTTGAGGAGCTGGAAGGATTGGTTGATAGATGGGTTGACTGAGGAGGGAACAGTCAGCCAGTGATCGGAGCAATGGATGATGGGTCGGGAGACAGATGAATTCCTAGGTGGAGCAACTCATAAGCGGCTTGAGAGAAGAGACTCATAAGCAGTCCCAGAAGATAGAATTATCTTCATTCAGACATTTGTCTCCTACAGCTGTGGACTTGTTGGTGAAACTTTTAGGCCAGAAATCTACCCCATTTTAGGAAATATTAGTATACGGTGCAACATATACTAATTGGGCTGACAAAGAAGAACATCTTTTATGATCACGTGATGGTTTGACCTATCTGGGATAATCCAAGCAGTTGGGCATTTTTTATTTTACTCTTTATTTTTTGAGCTGGATTATTCGAGGTGAGAAGATCCACCCTAAATCTAGGCTATACCTTCTGGTGGCAGCCTACATAAAAAACAACATGGAAGAAGGAAGCTCCTGCTTCTTCGCCTGCTTGCCCTCACATTCATTGGCAAGTTCATCTACTCTGCTGCTGAGGTATTCCTTCTCTGGTATCAGAACCCACTTTGTTGTGACTCCAAAGACCAGCTAAGATTTCTAGCCTCATAGATGGAACCACCACCATAATTTTGGCCTTTTTATCAGAGACAGGCAATGTTGGACTAGCCATCCATTTATGGACTTCTGTTTTCCAGAACCATTATATATATATATATATATATATATATATATATATATATATATATATAGTTTTAATGGCATCTAGTCTGTAGTTAAAAACTATATATTTTGCCAAGTGTGGTGGCAGAGGCAGGGGGATTGCTGTGAGTTCGAGGCCAGCCTGGTCTACAAAGCAGATTGCAGTCTAGGACTGCAAGGCTAATACAGAGAGACCCTGTCTTGAAAAACAAAACAAAACAAACAAACAAACAAGAAACCTATATATTTCATTGGTACTGTCCTCTAGAGAACCCTAATACATACATACATACATACATACATACATACATACATACATACATACACCTTGTTTGAACGAGTCACTGACTGGCATGTTTAATCATTGTAGTGACCTGTTATATTGGTTTTATGGGACCCTTGTTAATGTGCCACCTGCACCAC
This sequence comes from Acomys minous, assembly GCF_964271855.1. NCBI lineage: Eukaryota > Metazoa > Chordata > Mammalia > Rodentia > Muridae > Acomys > Acomys minous. The sequence continues at coordinate 58,035,905 of NC_140492.1, forward strand.
CTGTCTCTGGTCAGGCTACTTGTTCCATCTCAGCTGTGATGATCCCTTCTGGCTGGACTCCGGTCAGGCTTGTCTTGACGCAGAACTGCTAGGCACTCCCATGTGAGCACATTACAAGTGCAGGTGGCGAATGTCCTCTTGCGCTCCCCCCTTTAGATTGAGGAAACAGGAAACAGGAGATAAATTCTGACTCCTTCTCCTTCTGGAAGAGGCTCTTGAGACAGGTGTTGTGCAGTCCCTTGGGCCCTTCAAGAGGAGGCCACTGGCCATGTGCTCCTGCGTGCCTGTGAATCCTTCCTTCCTCCTTGCCTTTTTTTTTCTTTCTCTCTCTCTCACTCCTGCCTCCCACTCTTTACTGAGGTGGTAGCTTGTAAACACCTACTTTCTAAGGAACCTAGGCTAAAGCCCGATTACCATTACAGCTGTGTGACCTCGCTGGGGTTAAATGCAAGAATGTTAGAGCCTATTAGAAGTCCAACCTGCTTAGCATCTGCCCCCTGCCCGACAACACTGAGCTATTCATTTTGGAATCCCCGACACCGAGTGCACAGTTTCCGAGTTTTGTCATGACCCAGTCCTCCCTTATTCTTCTCTGTAAGATGAATCACATCAGAGGATGCTCATCTCGAGACTTGTATGTATTATTTTTGGCCTTGGCATAATCTTATTCAAGCTGTGTGACCATCCTGGCTCATTGCTTTCTTCTTCAGAATGGTTGCTTTTTTAGCCTCGCATGTAGAATTCAAAACAGCAAAAGCAGACGCAGTCAAAGTCTTCTGTGTTGAGCAGAAAATGGTCCCAAAATACCTATGTCCTGTTTCTCAGGCCCCGCCAATGTCTCCTTACTTCAAATGCCCTTGGATATGTGATTAAATCAAGGTTCTTGAGGTGAGGCTTCGTAAAAGCCATTCGTTTTCAACCTGTGGGTCAAGGCCCTTAGAGGTCAAATGACTCTTTTACAGGGATAGCTACATTAAGGTTCATAACAGTAGCAAAGTAACAGCTATGAAGCAGCAACAAGGCGATTTTATGATTGGGGTCACCACAACACGAAGAACTGTATTAAAAGGTCCCAGCATTAGGAAGGTGGAGAACCACTGCCTTAGGTTATCTTGGGCCTCTGAATAGTCACATATCTCTTTAGAAAACAGAGAGAAAGCTAGGTGCAGTGGCACATGCCTGTAATTCTAATACTCAGGGGGGCAGAGGCAGGCAGATCTCTGTGAGTTCGAGGCCAGCCTGGTCTACAAAGTCCAGGACAGCCAAGGCTACCCAGAGAAACTGTGTCTCAAAAACCAAAACCAAAACCAAACAAACAAAAAAACCCAGAGTGGAGATAGATAGACTTCACAATTCCCCAGAAGGCAAGGTCATGTGGTATTGTGGTCATGTGGTATCGTGGCTTTGAATTGAGGTGATGTGGCCACAAATCCAGGAATGTTAGCAGCCACCAAAGCTAGAGAAGGCACAAAACAAATTCTCCTAGAGCGTGTGGGGGAGTTGAGCTTCAATTCATGACCTTGGTTTTTGATTCAGTAAGACTGATTTGAGACTTCTGTACTCCAGAGCCTTGAAAAAAATGTTTCTGCTGTTTTGAAGGCATCTAGTCTATGTGGTTGACTACAGCAGACATAGGAAACTTCATGAATGCAGGGTTTTCTTTCAAATGGCCTTCATATCTGGAGGCTGAGGCCAAAGGACTACAAGTTCAAGGCTAGCCTGGGTTTATAGTGAGTTCCAGGCTAGCCTGGACCACATTGGGACCCTGTTAACAAAACGAGTCCTCAGGGATAACTGCCCACAGCCCATCACTTTATCATCTTCCTGCCTCAGCCACCTGTTTATTATTAAATAGGAGTACTATTATTAAACCATGCCCAGCTCAGTCTGTCCTTTTTGTATTATTTCATTTTATGTGTGTTAATGTTTTGCCTCAATGAGTGGCTGTATACTGCATTCTCTAGTACCTGCCGAGGTCAAAAGAAGGTCTCTGATTCTCTAAGAACTGAAGTTACAGACAGTTGTAAGTTACCACATAGATGCTGGGACTTGAGCCTGGTTTGACTGGAAGAACAAGAAGTCTTCTTCTTCTTCTCCTCCTCCTCCTCCTCCTCCTCTTCCTCCTCCTCCTTCTTCTTCTTGTTCTTCTTCTTCTTCTTGTTCTTGTTGTTGTTGTTGTTGTTGTTGTTGTTCTTCTTCTTCTTCTTCTTGTTCTTCTTCTTCTTCTTCTTGTTTTTCTTCTTGTTCTTCTGCTTCTTGTTCTTCTTGTTCTTGTTCTTGTTCTTCTTCTTTTTCTTCTTCTTCTTCTTCTTCTTCTTCTTCTTCTTCTTCTTCTTCTTCTTCTTCGTGTGTGTGTGTGTGTTTCAAGACAGGGTTTCTCTGTGTAGCCTTGGATGTCCTAGACTCACTTTGTAGACCAGCCTGGCCTCGAACTCACAGAGATCTGACTGCCTCTCCCTCCCTGAGTGCTGGGATTAAAGGTGTATGCCATCATGCCCAGCACAAGAAGTGTTCTTAACCACTGAGCCATCTCTCCAGACTGTGTCCTTTAAAAAATATTTTTAAAATCTTATGTGTATGTGTGTACCTGAGTGAGGTTATGTGTAGCGCATGCGTGCAAGTGTATCCATGGGGACTAGAGGGTAGTGGATACCCTGGAACTGGGTTACAGGTGGCTGTGAGCTGCCTGATGTGAGTTTGGGAACTGAACCTGGGTCCCCTGCAGGAGTAATAAGTGTTCTTAACCACTAAGCCATTTATCCAGCCCTCAATCTGTCTTTTTATGATGGTTCCTTTTTAAAAAGTTTTTTTTTTCTAGACAGGGTCTCTCAGTGTTAGCCTTGACTTTCCTGGCCTCGAACTCACAGCAATCCGCCAGCCTCTGCCTCCCAAGTGCAGGGATTAAAGGCGTGTGCCACCACGCCCGACCTAAAAAGATATTTAAATTTATTTTATTTTATTTTGTATGTGTGCGTTGAAAAAAATCACAGCATACCTGCGGAGGTCAGAGGACAATTTCTAGCAGTTGGTCCTCCCCTTCTGCCACAAGACCTCAGGTGGTCAGGCTTAGCAGCGAGTGTCCTAACTGGACCATCTTACTGGCCCTTTCGGTGGTGTTTCTTCCAACCCAAAGTCTTCATTCTCTAGAAGTGTCAAAGGTACTTAGTTGAAGGAGAGATAAACCTGTTTTATATGATCCCAAATGTGGGATCAGAACGGTCTCGTGAGAACACGTGAGGTTAATCCACTAGAACAAAAACCACCTCGTGCGGGAGCTTGATTGTTGCCAGCTGAAAAGATCCCATGAACAGACTCTAGGAGGAGATATATAAATGAGCCCAGAACTGGAGGCGGGGCCTTTGGAGGCTTGGGATAGTTTTGGCTGTTCATGGCTCCACTTTGAGACGCTCCTAGAGAGACCCACTTGAGGGAAGGCTTCAGGGCTCTGTCTCCTGCTGAGGTTCCGGGTTCTGGTTACTCCAGGTTCCAGCAGAAGTCCTGCTGGCAACACTGGGAGAATTGTCCCTCGGAACTGATATCCTTATGGTTTTGTTATTGTTTAATCCTCTTTTCCTATTGTTACGGTTTGTCGGGTTATAAGGGACATACACTCGGTTAATAAGTTTGTAATAAAATATACTGGTTAAGAAAACTGAACCTACACAGAGCCATTTGTTCTTCAAGCAAAGCTAGGTTTTGTTTCCAGCCGAAGGAAGGATTGTAAGATCTAGCTGATCCTTCATGCCCCCCTCAGCCCTCACCTACTCTGAGCTGTCCCGTTTAACACACAGGCGTCTTATAAAGTGCATTCACAGGATATTTAGCACTGAATTGTGGGTGGTATCTGTTAAAGATGCGACTGAAGCCCGCAACTGTGCCGCAGACAAGGGGAGCGCAGCATCTCAGGACTATACAGAAGAGTCTACAGTGAGCCTGCAGTCCATCCCGCCACGATCAACGAAGGAACTGGAGCCTGGGTCAGACTAACCCCAATGCTGGATGCTTGGGATAGGTGCCAGGCCCAGCTCCCAGAGGAACCAAGAGTCCTGTCACCTCATGCCATTCATGCTGTAAATCAGCTGCAAAGGTGCCAGGGAGTTGGGGAATACACATACTTTTGACAATGCTGTTAGGCAATTCATAGTAATTTCTCTCCCCCACCATACAGGACCTTATGCACAGCCTAGATTGATTTCAAACTTCTGATCCTCCCATCTCTATCTCTCAAGTCCTGGGTTCCAGGGGAGTCCCATGCCTGGACCATCACATGACCTTTTTTTTTTTTTTTTTAAACGGCTTACAAATGCACATCCCCACAGATCCCACATGCGTCAGGACTGCTCACACAAACATAACGACTCATTGTAGAAGGGGCCAGACTAGCAAAACATCAGAATGAACCGAAATACCGTCATCACGAGACGGAGTGAATAAACCACGGCACATTCAGACACCGAGACATAACGAGGAAACTGTGTAAGCACCATCCTGGAAATGCTTCCAAGGCAGATTAAGATGCCGAGCGTGTGTATGCACAGCTGCATCGGCAGATATATGAAAAAGGCACGATAAGAACCCCTTTCCATTTGTAAAGAGATGGTTGCTGTATGTGTGAGAAGTGGGTAGCCCTGTGGTGGGGGATGCACACCCAGCAGATGAGGACCACGGGGGAGAAGGAGGTTTTTTGACCCTGCATATGATTATACTTTGTAGCTTGGAACCATATGAGTATAATATATATATATTTAAAATTAAATTAAAAACAAGTGTTTATTGTAGCCCTTACAATAAGAAATCTGGCTTTGATTCTCCACTTCTGATAGTCTTAGTGTCACCTGATCATCCCTGGTGGCCTGTGGGCTCTTCAGGGTGACCACACGTGGAAGCCACAGCTATACCTAGTATCTGGTTAAGACATGCCGCTTCTGACCAGAATTGATTTCTGGTGCCCGAGGCTGTGGTGAGAAGACCAGTCTTGGGGTTCCTTCTAAGGGTTCTGAGATTCGGGTCCCTCATCTCCATGGCAGCTTCCAGAAAGGAGCGGTCCAGCAAGGGTCTAGTATGAAGGCATCAGCTGCTCCCGACTCACAGGGGAGGAATGGTGGTAGCGGTCTCGGGTTGCAAAGTCTGCATTGTCCTGGGTAAGCTGAGTCATTGCCATGTCAACCTTGGCTGGGGACGGTGCCAAGATGATCTGCTCCTGGGTGGACCGCAGGCTCCTTCAGGGAGAGACATGGGACGGGGAGAAGGGAAGAAGCAACAGAGATGAACTGTGGAAGCCAGTCTGCCCTGGGGAGAGACACTGTGCAAACACCAGCTATGCTGACAGTTAGCACATATTTAAATGTTTAGAACATAATTGTTGGTAACTACAACAGTCTGTGAATCCAAAGTAAGAGATAGAGTATCAGCCAGGTGTGGTGGCGCACGCCTGTAGTCCCAGCACTTGGGGAAGCAGAGGCAGGTGGATCTCTGTGAGTTCGAGGCCAGCCTGGACTATAAAGTGAGTCCAGGACAACCAAGGCTACACAGAGAAACCCTGTCTCCAAAACAAACAAACAAACAAAGCAAAACCAAAAAGGAGATATAATATCAAATGATGTAAAGAGAGGAATATTACTGCTCTTAAGTGGAACAGTATAAGGCTACACCTTCTAATAAGAATGCCTACACTAAAGAGTTTTGTGAGAGTTCTACTACGTTGTTGTTGTTGTTGTTGTTGTTGACTTGTCAAGTGAGACAATGAAGTGGCAAAGGTACAGACTGGAGAAGAGTGGAAAGAGAAACTACCTTGATTCACTAGAAAGTTGAGGTGTTACCCAGGCTGCTGTGGGGAGACAGGGTATCAGTGGTACCCTTCAGCCAGCCTTGCATACTACAAAACGATCCTTCTAGGCAGGATGCACCCGTGGCTGCAATAGTGGCCAGAAGGTTTTGGGAGTAACCAACTGCTTTTGGCTTGGATCTGAGGCCTGCTCCACAGAAAAGAATTAAGGCTTGGTACCATAAGCCCAGTCAAAAGTAATGGTTTAGGAGGTTATAGGCCCCAGGGAGAAACCTACTACTGTTTTGTTTTGTTTTGTTTTGTTTCTAACAAACATGTTGTTAAACTGACTAATTATTGCTTATACACACAGATTGGTGCTACCCTCAGCCTTAGCTAGAGAAGCTTCTCTCTGCAGTAGGCAGCAGTTAAGACAGAGATTCATAACCAGTCAAAGTGCTGAGCATAAGTGTCTATTGAGCTTAATGAGACATCTGTATCCATTCCTGTCAAGGAAAAGAGGCAGAAAGAAAGAGCCAGAGAATAGGGAAGAGTAAGATGCTGTCCTTTGAGACGCCATGGCCACTGCACTCACGAACTCATTGCAGCGATGGTTACCCACACAGGATCAAGTCAACAAGATCAATCAAAATTCCAACAGGCAGCACTGATGGGACTCAGGGTTATTACAGAAGAGGAGAGGACGTGACATGGGAAGAGCGATGCGTTGCAGGTGCCTGGGGGACATGATGCACATCATCAAGATGCATTGCTTTGCATGTATGAAATTATCAAAGGATAAATAAATAAAGGATACTCTATAAAAAGAAATAAGGAAGGAAGGGAAAAGGAGAAGGAAGGAAGTAGGTGGGAAGGAAGGAAGGGAAAAAGAGAAGGAAGGAAGTAGGTGTGAAGGAAGGAAGGAAAAAGAGAAGGAAGGAAAGAGAGAAGGAAAGAAGGAGGGAAGGAAGGAAGGAAGTTAGTTGAGTGAGCAGTAGTTTCCAGGGCACCAGGGTTACTCAGCAAGCAGCTAAGAGGTAAAGTGCCCTGGGCCAGATTTAGAATCTACTGGCAGCGCTCTCTGCACATCCAGGTGGATGCACTTCTGAAGACCATGTTCCAGGCTGTGCTAGAGGAAGGTAGTAGAGGCTGAAGAAGGCAGAGATGCCCTTAGCTCTGTCCCTCATCAGTTGGTAGCCATGGGCCTCCTCTGTCATCAGAGGCCTGTTTTCTCACCCCTCTGTGGCCCTTGCAGCTCCACGGTCTGCCAGACCCTTAGGTTCTCACAGAGGTATAGATTTCCTCTGACCATCTTCCCACCAAAAGAATCAGCTACTTTACTCAGAATAGTGTTCAAGAGCTCAAATCAGGGATGCAAAAGAAGATACAAAGAGCGATGTGAAAAGCCCGAGGTCCTGAGTCTATGGAAGTCGAGCGCCAGCAGCTTCAGCTGATGCTGCAGTGTGTTGGGGCATCACAGCCATTTGCTGAGAATGAATCTAAGCTAGTTAGGTCACGAATTCTTGAGAGCTGAGTTTGCTTCTCTAAGGGTGGAACCTGTAACACAGAAGTGGCCAAAATGCCACACTAGACTATCAATAGATATGTTTTGCTGTTTTTAAATATATATATTTTTATTAATTTATTCATATTATATCTAAATTGTTATCCCATCCCTTATATCCTCCCATTCCTCCTTCCCTCCCATTTTCCCCTTACTCCCCTCCCCTATGACTGTGACTGAGGGCGACCTCCTCCCCCTGTATATGCTCATAGGGTATCAAGTCTCTTCTTGGCAGCCTGCTCATTTTTTTTTTAAACAAGTAAAAGCCACACATTCTTCTGGACGGAGACATCCCCTGGCACCGTCCTCTGGACAGTTGCTAGGGATCTAGAGAAAGCCTTCTAAAGGTCAGGGTTAACCTCACAGGGTTACTGTGAGCCCTGGGTATCATGGATGATAGAACATAGCCAAATCCTTCTGCCCAAACATACTTAACTGTGACCCGCCCTTGGTTTTGAAGGACATTTTGGAAACAGTCAAAACCACGCCACAGAAGGCACGGCTACCAGTTTCTATTCTTAAGCCACTTCTTGGCCCTTCCCTCATCTAAACAATCACAGAACAGACTCAGGAGCTGAGGTGTGGCCAGCAAGTTAGATGCTGACTTGGCCAAGGCTCCACAATCCACTGCACCAGTCCAGAGCCACGTATTCATGTTCAGGGAGGAGCTGTGTGGACTATCTTCTGTCCAGTCAAAAGGATGTCTTCTTGGTAGCCTGCTATCCTTCCTCTGAGTGCCACCACTACCAAGAAGAGACTTGATACCCTATGAGCATATACAGGGGGAGGAGGTCCCCCTCAGTCACAGTCATAGGGGAGGGGAGTAAGGGGAAAATGGGAGGGAGGGAGGAATGGGAGGATACCAGGGAGGGGATAACCATTGAGATGTAATATGAATAAATTAATAAAATAAAAAATTTTTTAAAAGGATGTCTTTTCCTCAGAACTCCCTCTTAATACAGTGACCTGCAGTGACCTTGGGGGGGGGTGCTGGGGGGAGTGGTGACATGCCAGGAATTCAGAGTACAGCTGAAGGGAGCTTGGTGAACTCCGTGGCCATTTTTTTTTTCTAGCCAGAAATGACTAAATCTATTCTTGTAAATCAGATTATTCCAAATATCCCCACCCACACATGGAAAGCTCCAAGTTTTGTGGACAGCTTCCATACCAATCTATGCTCTCTCAGTACTGGGTTGTGGAGGAAAGACATCTGTGTAGATGTGCTGTGACCTGAGCCACCCAGGCTCATGCCACAGACAAGAGGAGGAGGCAGAGGTTACCCCACATTTACCACAGCTCCAAGGACACAGCCAGCAAAGTAGCTGACAGAGCTCTCATTCTGTTCCCTTCCCCCATCCCTGGGCCCTTGAATCTCCTGACTTCTCCATTCATTTCCATACCCCTGTGCCTTCCCCTAACCGTCCAAGTCATCCCAAGCTCTAGCACCGAACTCTCACTCCTTCTACCAACGTGAACAGAGTGGCAGTATTTGCAAAGAGCTCTCTGAAAAAGGATGCTGGGGTAGGAGCTCGAGAGATGGCTCAGTGGTTAAGAGTAAGCACTGTTCTTGTTGGGGACGTGAGTTCAGTTCCCAGCACCCCAAGTTGGGCAGCTTACAACTGCCTGTAACCCCAGCTCCGGAGAGATCTAACAACTCTGGCCTGTTGGGCACCTACACTCACGTGCACACGTTCCCCTCTCCAGGACACAGAAGTTAAAAAGCAAACGGTGCTCGGGAAAGCAGAGTTATGGCTCAATGGACATGGAGATGAGTGGTGACGATGGTATATGACAATATGCTTGTATTGAATTCCATGAATATACACTTAGCAATTCCATGAGCACACAGGTGATTAAGATGATCCATTTTGTTATGTGTTTAACCATAGTTGAAAACAAAAAACAAAACAAAACAAAATCTGCTGGGTGTGGTGTCGCACACTTTTAATCCTAACACTCGGGAGGCAGAGGCAGGCAGATCTCTGTGAGTTCGAGGCCAGCCTGGTCTACAAAGTGAGTTCAGGACAGCTAAGGCTACACAGAGAAACCCTGTCTCAACAAAACAAAACAACAAACTGGCAAACAAAAACGAAAACAAAACCCTAAGAGGGAGACACAAAGAGAGAAAGAAGATCCTGAGCTTACATCTGGGATCAGTGGGAACCTGTGCTAAGCTTCATTTGCAACATCTGGGTGTGGCAAGTGCGAGTCAGAACACGTAGAATTTCAAAATCAAACCATCAACATGAAACCAAATAAACCCTGGCCTGCAGCGTTGGCTTCTCACTGATATTGAAAGGGAACAGAAGGCAGAGGAAGTTCCCAGAACCCTGAGGCCCCAAAGGATGAGGAAGTGATGGCTTCCTACGAGAGCAGGAAGGAGCTACAGGGAAGGAGCCACAGGCAGCATCCCCTGACGTGCCACACTTCCCCTTCCGTGTTCCAGAGCATACGGGCACCAAGCGATCCTCCCCGGCCTCTCACCTATGTTCATACTTGACTAGAGTATCTGTCACCAGAACAGTGATTCCAACTGCCTTTGGTCTGAGACGAGAAATGTGAGATCCAGTTTCATATTTCCTTGGACTTTGATCTTGGCCATGGTGAAGCATTGGTGCTAATGCGTCTTAGACTGTAAACTCACCAAGATCAACTGTGGTGACCTGTCACCTAATAATCAGATTCTAGATGAAGGCTTGGTGTGCGGAGGGCGGGGACATGAAAGGAAGAGGACGTGAGCCTGTGGGAAGCTGGGAAAGAGGCGTGGTGGAGCAGGGAGGAGCAAGTGCCGGGTACCGAGTGTGGAGGACAGTGGGGAGCAAGTGCCAGGTAGTGAGTGCGCTGGAGCAGTGATGGGCAAGTGCCAACCTCTCAAGGCATCTCCATTGTCAGGTCCCACACACCCCAGTGCAGACCCAAGCACAGCCAGGAGCAAGACTTCTCAGTACCTCCCAAGACTCTGGGGCACGCACCCCTCCTCATACAAGCCCCAGTGGACACAAACCTGCAGGAGGGGACCAGGAAAGACTTCACGCATCGGAAAAGGCTGAAGCTTGAAGCTGACCCTGTGAGGAGGAGAAGGGCATAAGTCTTGAGGGTTTCACATAAACATCTTGAACCTCAGCTCCACCGGGGGCCTACACACCTCTAAACACACTCACAGACAACTTTCATGTGTGTGTACATACACAGACTTTACATACACTTTCCCACTCAAACCAAACAACATTAACTGTTATACAGTGGCAGCTGCCTGCCTTGCGCTCATGTACAGTCAAAACTCATTTCTAAACTCCAAATGTCTTAGGAGGAGACTGGGTGGAGCTCACTGTAAAGAAAAGCGAAGGTGACTTGCTGGCTTGTGTCTTGAGAATTAAAGTACATTTTTATGACAGTCACTTTTAGATTCACATCTGTGTGTGTTGAACACACGCTCTGAAATCCCTCCTTGAGGACCACGTACTCTCTGAGAACAGAGAACATGGCTTTTTCATCCACATAACCTCACAGGATCCAGCACTTGGGAAATCTTTTAACAGGCGTTAAGTGGACAAAATAGTTCAGCGGGCAGAAATGTTTGAAGTGGGGTGTTTAGTTTGTTTGTTTGTTGTATTGGCCAAATAACCTTTGTATATAACACACTGCTCTGAGTGAAGGCCAACCTTAAATATACATATATAGTGAAATATTTATATGTTTATATAACAATAATTATGCATTATATAACAATATAATATAATGCCTGTATCATCTAAATCTATTGTTATATATTATAATTTATATTATACTATATTACATACAATATTATCACTGTAGGGAAACATAGAAGCAGGCAAGCAGGGTGTCTGGAGCAGCTAGCTGAGAGCTCACATCTTAAACCACAACAGGAAGCCAAGAACTCAAATTGGGACCAGCATGCAGCTTTAAAATTCTTGTGTGACTTTAGAAACCTCAAAGCTCATGTCTAGTGTTATTCTTCCCCCAGCAAGGCCACACTTCCTAACCCCAACCTAAACAGAACTGCCAACCGGGACCAAGTATTCAAATGCCCAGACTATGAGGGATGGCTCTTTCAAACCACCATAATGTTGTCATAGTAAGGTATATATATATATATAATGCCCCACCCCCATCCCACCAAGACAGGATTTTGTTACAGTCCAGGCTAGCCTTGGATTTAACCATCTTCCTTTTTGTACATCGTATGTGCTAGGATTACAAGCACACACTGCCATCTTAGCACAAATTATGCATAACTTTGGAAAAATTAATCATACTTTTTTTTTTTTTAGAAAATATCCCTCAGCCAGGCAGTGGTGATGCACGCCTTTAATCCAGCACTCAGGAGGCAGAGGCAGGTGGATCTCTGTATTTTTCAGGCCACCCTGGTCTACAAAGTGAGTTCCAGGACAACCAAGGCTACACAGAGAACCCCTGTTTTGGAGAACCAGAAACAAAAATCCCTCAATTACATGAATAGATTATCATTAAATTGACTAGTATTTTAAGAGGCCTATGTTAAAATGTTATCTTAGTATCCTGTAATGAAACAGAACAAACAGTATAGACCTGCCATAGTATACATAATTGCAGGGAAGAGACTTAAAATATTAAGATAATCAATATATATTCTATAAGATGCTATTAACTGACCTTATTTATATATGATCATCTAAATTCCAAGTCATCTAAATTATAGATAGACACTGGCCTGAAATTTTATTTCATACTCTACTATGATTAGATTTCTGGGAAATATTTACATTTCCTAAGATGATATCGTCATTATGCTAATCAAAATATATCCTACCTATAAAATTAGATGATCTAGGCCCATTTCTTAGCAAGTCTGTCTTCCTAAGGCATTACTTTTAGTACATGTCTTCACTTTAAATATCTAAAGCACTTTTCTGTAAAAATACATATACCTAGTTATTGTAAATGTGAAGAACTTTTTATTTAGGACTTGGTATTAATTATTTTTTTTTCTTTTGAGATATGGTCTTACTGTGTAGCTCTAGCTGGCCTAGAACTCACTATGTAGACTAGGCTGGCCCTGAACTCACAACAGTCTAGCTCTGTCTCCTAGGTGTTGGGATTGAAGATACATACCACCACACCTGGTGATATTAATTGCTTTATTTTAAATTGGAGCATTATAGAGTTTTCTGGAGTGTGCAAACTCATGTGCATGTGTGCGTGTCTGTGTGTGTGTGTGTGCACGTACACTCGTGGATTGCTAGGATTGAACCCAGGACAGTACCTTGGGCATAGTATACAAGCACTCTAGCCCTCTCACACACCTTTTAAAAAATATTTCTTCTTTCAACAATATCTATTTGTGTGGGTATGCTCACATGAGTTCAGGAAAGAAGAGGACATTGGGTCCCCTGGCTCTGGAGTTGTAGGAAGTTGTGAACTGCACCATGTAGGTGCTTGGAAATGAACGTGGACCCTCTGCAAACTTGGAAGGTGCTTTTTTGTTTTGTTTGTTTGTTTGTTTTTCGAGACAGGGTTTCTCTGTGTAGTCTTGGCTATCTTGGACTCACTTTGTAGATCAGGCTGGCCTCGAACTCAGAGATCCACCTGCCTCTGCCTCCCGAGTGCTGGGATTAAAGTTGTGCGCCATCACGCCTGGCCAGCGTATCTTTATTTTAAAAAATAACATTTTACTAATTATTTGAGAATTTCATACAATGAATTCTGGTCATATTCACTGTTCTCTCTCAATTCCTTCCAGATCCACCCCATCTCCCTACCCACCAGGCTTCCGCTTTCTTCTTTAAACACACTGAGTCCAACTTGTATTGCCCAGAATTATTGAGAATGGAGACCACCCTGGAGTGTGGTCAACTGACTAAAAGTCACACCACTAAAGAATATGGACTCTGGGTTGGGTACGGTGGTGTATGCCCTTGATTCCAAAATCTGGGAGGCAGAGGCAGGCATGTCTCCATGAATTCAAGGCCCTCCTGTCTATGTATTGTGAGTTCCAGGTCAGCAGGTCTTTTATCAAAAGAAAAATTAAAATTTATTTTCCCTTTCCCAGTAGCTTTCAAATGCCAATAGCTCATCTAGTGGTGGGGTTTTGTTCCTACGTCCCTCTGTCCATAGTGGGAGTTTGTCTGGCTTGAGTTTGCACCAAGTCTTGTGCAGACCATCACAATCACTGCGAGTGCGTTCATTGCAACTATGTGGTTGCTGGGAATTGAACTCAGGACCTTTGGAAGAGCAAGCAGTGTTCTTTAACCTCTGAGCCATCTCTCTAGCCCCTTTACTAGTTTCTTAATCTCCATAGGTATTCCAAATGAATCATACATATCCTAAGCTAACATCTACATATAAGGGAAAACACACAACGTTTGTCTTTGTTAGTCTTGAGTTACCTCACTTATGGTGAGTGCAGTTCCATTCACTTACCTGTGCATCCCATAATTCATCTTTAATAGCTGACTAATATTCCATTGTGTAAATTTACAATAGCCAGGAAGTGGAATCAGCCTAGATGTACATCAGCTGATGAACGGGTAATGAAAATGTGGTACATTTACACAGTGGAGTACTACTCTGCTGTTAATGCATCTTTAAAATTGCTTTATTATAAAGGAAAAGTATTAATTATGTGCTATGGTTTAATGTGTCTCACAAAGTTTATGTGGGGGAACATAATCTCTAATGTTAGTGCTGAAAGGCAGGATCCTTAGGTGGCTCAGCCATGGTGGCTCTGTTCTCATATCTTCAGTGGTGCACTGCCCTGGGAGTGGGCAAATTATCTAAGAGTGGGTCCCTGATACTGCCCAGGGAGTGGGCCCTCCAATGACATGAACTCTTTTATTCCTGGTTTCCATCACTTATATCTGACCAGTCTGGCCAGAAGTCTGTTCATCTTACTGATCTTCAGCCATGATCATTTGTTTCACTGGTGTGGCAGTTTGAATGACAATGTCCTCCATATGCGCAGTGTTTGGACCCTTGGTCTCTAGCTGGTGGCACTCTTTGGGGAAGTTTAGGAAACGTGGCCTCGCTGGAGGGGGCATGTCACTAGGGGTCCCCTCCATTCTTGGTACTCTTTCTGCTTTGTGCTTGCTGTTCAAGACGTGAGCTCTCAGCATTCGGCTCCTGCCTCCATGCTTGCTGCCTGCTGCCATCATGGACTCTTATCCCTGGGGAACCATAGGCCCAAATAAACCCTTACTCTGTAAATCGTCTTGGTCGTGGTGTTTTTCACAGAAGCAGAAAAGTAATGAATACAGTCAGTATTCTCATTTTTTTTCTTGTTTTGTACCTATCTTATTTCTACTATGATACTTAACATGTCCTTGTCCCACCCCACCCCCATCCCCCACTGCCACTTTGGATTTAATTTTCCCTTCTTCTTCTTCTTCTTCTTCTTCTTCTTCTTCTTCTTCTTCTTCTTCTTCTTCTTCTTTTTCTTTTAATTTTTTAAGTTCAAAACTCAAGTCTGAGCTCACTACTTTGAGAACGTTCTTCTTTGATGATATATGCACCAGTTGCTATGAATTTGTTAGCTATACCTTACAGTTTTGATATGCTGCAGTTTTGGTTTCATTCAGCTCAAATGTAATTTGAGTTCAATTCTGTTTTATTTTTTGAAACTTCTGCTAGTTTCTATAGTTTACTCACTGTTCTTAGTTATTTAACATTCTTTAGTTTCTAAATATTTGGAGGTTCCCCCCCCCCCGTTATCTCCCTGTTATTTATTTCTAATTAGTTTCCCCTTCAGAGAAATATTTTATTCAGTTGACCTGAATAATTTTGAATTCACCAAATCTTTATGTCCTATATTATCCCTGTGTTCCCTATTACTGAAAAGAATGTGAATTTTGCTGTTTATAGGGAGAATGCTCTATGAACATTAGGACAAGCTGGTAGACAGTATTACTCAAGTCTTCTAAGGCCTTAATTCCTACATGTGTCAATTATTGGGAGGCAGATGTTGAAATCTATGTGGCCATGAACTTTTCTATTCCCCCACCCTCATTCTGTAAAAGATTCTTTTTCATGTATTCCAAAGCTCTGGGTTGTTTTATTTTGTTCGTTTTGTTGTTGTTGTTGTTGTTTTGTTTTGTTTTTGAGTCACAGTTTCTCTATTTAGCTTTGTCTGTCCTGGAACTCACTTTGTAGACCATGTTGGCCTCAAACTCACAGAGATCCTCCTGCCTCTGCCTCCCAAGTGCTGGGATAAAAAGGTGTGTGCCATTACCACCTGGCTAATGCTCTGTTTTTTAAGGGTTATGAAAGTTAAGGTTTACTATGTTTTCTTCATCCTTTCCCCCTTCATCTTTATCAAGTGATCCTCTTGATCACTAGCAATAACCTTCTTCTGAAACTAATCTAATATTAATGCAATTGCTCCAGCTGCCTTTTGATTGGACTTAGCCTCATATATGTTTTCACATCCTTTTTATTTTAACCTATTTGTGTGTTTTTTATTTAAGACAGATTTCTTTAGCTGTCTTTTTTAGGTGTCTTCTTTAGGTGTCTTTTAGCACCTTTTTAAGAGTTGGATCTCCAGGACTGCAAAAATAAATTCACCCATTAAAAGAAGTTTCTTGTAGGCAGCATATAGTTGGGTCACACTTTTTTATTCAATTTCTACTTAGTTGAGGGTGTTTAGACTATCTAAATATACTGTAATAATCAATATAGGTAGGCTTTTAAAAAATCACTGTTGTTCTTTGTTTAACTCAGGCTGGCATTGAACCTGCCTGCCATCTTCCCACTTTCGTTGTCCATGACCTCATGTGCACATATCATGTCTTTGTTTAATTATTATCAATAAATTTTCTTTTTTACACTTATTTTTGCTTTTTGATGTACTTTACATTTTAAAATCATATTTACTCATTTCTATGTACACACACACACACACACACACACACACACACACACACACACACAAACTGTACCTCTGTGGAGGTCAAGGATAATTTGCAGGAGTCAGTTTTACCTTTCTACCATGTGAGTCTTGGGGATCAAACTCAGGTTGACAGGCTTTGCAGCAAGTACCTTTACCCACTGGGCCATCTCTTCAACTCTTAATATGTTGTTTTATTTTTCTCACTCAGTTTTTACCTCTGTTGATTTGCTAGGTATAACTCTTCACTATATTATACAGTGGTTGGTTTAGGGTTTATGTTATACATCTTAAACTTAACTCGCTCTGTTTTCAAATGATATTCAAAGCTTAGGAAACGTATAATATTATGCTACATCGGTATACTTTATTTCAACATATTTTATCCTTCTTGGCTCTTTTACCACTGTGGTCATCTATTTTAGTTCTATAGGTCTTATAAATCTCAAATGAATTGATAGTGTATTTCATTTATAATTATTCATGTCAATGGCATATTTCTTAACACACAATTCTTCACTGAAAGCTAGGAAAAACAAAGGAAATGCTAGCACAATGATTCAGCCACTTACCAAGGTAAAGACCTGGACTGGCCTGGCCAATGTAGAAATACACAATGGCAGCAACACCCATGCTAAACAGGGTATAGGCCCACTGGATCACAAACATGATGAGAAGGGAGGCAATAGCCTGCAGAAATGCACAGGAAGAGCAAGTCATCTTGACGTTTTGTACAGGGTAATAAAAACACAAGGCACAAGGCTAGAACCTTAGAAGACACTGGCCTCTTATCAACTTCTGACCTCTGTAAAGTCTGATTAAAGCTTACTTATAATAAAATCTTACTGGGGTAGTGTACTGGTAGGTTTCTTTTCTTTCTTTCTTTCTTTCTTTTCTTTTTTTTTCCTCCAACTTGCACTAGGGTCATCTGGAAATATGGAACCTGGTTGATAAAACGCCCCCTCCATCAGATTGGCCTTTATGCATTTTTTCTTTTTTTTTATATTTTATTAATTTATTCATATTACATCTCAATTGTTATCCCATCCTTTGTATCCTCCTACTCCTTCTTCCCTCCCGCTGGGGACCTCCTCCCCCTGTATATGCTCATAGGGTATCAAGTCTTTTTTTTTTCAATTACTGGTCTAGGGTTCCTGGGTTGTATAGGCTAGTAAGAAGCTTCCGTCCACGGCCTCTGCGTCAACTCCTGCATCGAGGTTCCTGCCTTGAGGTCCTGTCCTGATTTCTTTTCATGATAGACTGGAAGCTATAAGATAAAAATAAAGCTCTTCCTCTCCAAAGTTATATTTATCCAGTGTTTATTACAGCCATAGGAAGCAAAACTAAGGCAGCTGGTTAGTGTTGGCTGTTAACTTGACAGGATATGGAATTACGCAGGAGGCAAGCCTCTAGTCATGTCTGTGAGGAATTTATTTAGATTAGGTTAGGCCCTGGGCATGGCTGTGAGAGATTATTTTGATTAGGCTTACTGAGGTGTGAAGACCTAATGTAAAGGACGGTGACATCATCCCCTGGGCTTGAGTGTTCGATTGCGTGAGAAGGAGGAAGCCCGCTGAGCACAGGCATTCATCTTCCTCTGCTCTCAGACTGTGTGTGCAGTGTGATTAGCTACTTCAGGCTCCTGCTGCAAAGAGTCCCCGTCATGATGGATTGCACCATCAAACAATTAGCCAAAATAAGCCCCCTTTTCTCTTAAGTTGCCTTTGTTAGAGTAGCAAGACACCTAACAATTAGAGAGATAGTACCAGAAGTGGGGATGTTGCTGTGATGAACCTGACCACATGGTGCTTAGCACTTTGGGAACTGGGGACTTTCGAAGGGAACTGAACATCTTGCACTATGAAATGGCTGTGAGCATGAAGACAAAAGGTGGAAAGTTATAGCTTAAGTTTTTTTAATAGCTTAAAATTTTTAATGGCTTGTTTGTTAAACTGACAAAGCGGTGGGATTGTGATGGTTTGTGTCAAATGTCAATCTTACAGTCAGGATCTAGAACCCTCATTCTGGATTCTGGAACAACAACAACAAAAAATCAACCATGCAAGCAAGTTTTTAGGGAAATCCCCTTTGAAAATGACGCCTTAATCAATCCCACCAACAAACAGACACTCTGTCTTAGCTACTTTTCCTGTTGCTGTGATAAACTAGTCTGACAAAATCAGCTTAAGGAAGAAAGAGTTTATTTCAGCTCACAGTTAGATGCTCACAGTCAGAGTCCTTCGTGACTATGTGGGGGAGTCACAACAGTGGGAAACTGAGGCAGCCAGTCATAATGCATCCACAGTTTAGAGCAGAGAGGGAAGGATGCTTCTGTAGCTTACTTTCTCCTTTTCATACAGTCCAAGATCCCAGCCCATTCTAGACTTTACCAAGTTGACATTTGAGATTAACTATCATACTGTTCTGGTGTCCCATTTCTCCCTATAATCAACAAATTAGCATGAAATTAGTAACCGAGGGGTTATCAGATATGATTATGTAAATAGTAGATAACTGATTAAGATGAGTGGTTAAGTAAACATAAACTTATCATAGCAGATTCACCTTAACTCTAATAAAGTAAGCTATTTAATCATGCTAATGTTAATTAACACTTTTCCTTCCCTCAAAACTCTCACTGTCTCTCTGTCTCTCTGTCTCTCTCTCTGTTTCTCTCTCTCTCTTTCTGTCTCTCTCTCCCTTTCTGTTTCTCTGTTTCTGTCTCTGTCTCTCTGTCTCTCTCTGTTTCTGGGTCTCTGTCTCTGTCTCTGTCTCTGTCTCTCTCTCTCTCTCTCTCTCTCTCTCTCTCTCTCACACACACACACACACGTTCACCTGAGTTCTTAAGGACACTGAGATCAAGATGGAAGTACTCACCCCTAACAGGGACACCCAGGGGTTACACATGCGAGTATAGAAAGCACTTGGTCTCCTCTGGACCTCTTGCTCCTGAAGTCTGCATTTCGGAAAGAAATCTTAAAAAAAAAAAAAAAAAAAAAAAGAGTTATCCAAATCCTTCAGTACAACTTACTACCAAAACCACTCTATTTTCATAAGCAAATGCCTACAAGCCCCTGTCTCCTGATGCTGCAAATCAGCCTAGAGCTAGCTCCTAGTACTTTCTCACAGAGAAGGAAGGACAAAGGACTGTCATGGCCTCACTCTTGACAGAACCTTCCATAGCTAGCTGCTCAGGAAGTGTGTCAACTCCTTAACTCTTTACTTTCCAGCATCAGACTCCTTGGGCCACAGCACCTTGAGCGCAGCAGCTCCTTTCCCAGCCCTTCTTTGCCGCACATCCTGATCCTGTCTTACCGGCTCTCTTCTTTCTTGGGCTGCTTCTGATGGGCCGGCAGGTCTCTGGAATCCTGCTGGGATCCACTTTGCACAGATCCCTTATCTCTCTGCCTGTTATCTACTCCTGGGGCCATAGCCCACATCACTGCCTCACAACCGCTCTTCCCTGCCACACACACCCCTAACCCCTCATACTCGGTCACGTCTCCTTTGTCCCATCTCCTTTCTTTCACAGAGCCTGCCATCATTTGCATCTGTATTCTTATCTACTTATTTATATGTCTCGATGTCCCCCTGGAGTACATGCATCTTGGGGACAGGATCCATGTTGGTCTTGAGGCTGGGGTTTACAGCTGGCAACCGCTATGCACTTCGGGGTCAGCTTTCATCTCTGGACCCCGTGCCTTTTAGAACTAGGCCCCCTGGACAGCTGTGGTGGTGGAATCTGTAATCTCAGCACCCAAAAAGGTCAAGGCAAAAGGATCACAAATTCTAGGCCAGCCCGGACTATATACAAAGGGTCTATGTCTTAAAATCAAAAAGCAAAGCAAACTAAACCAAAACAGCCAACCCCTCTGAAGTGCGCCAGATTAACCACGCCACTTTACATCCAGTCTGTTATGACTGCAACATGAAAAGTCCCCACAGGCTCACGTGCAAGGGGCTCACTTGCCTGCTGGTGGGTTTTTTTCAGGGAAAGCAAATTGGGCCACGAGAGCTATGATGTCATAAGTGGATTAACCACTGATGGGTTTATGACTTGATTATTAGGAGGTAGGAGAACCATTAGAACTGGGTCTTGGTTGGAGGAAGGGGGTCACTTGGGTTAGGGGTGCTGCCTCTGAGGGTGTATGCTCCCCTGTCCCTTCTTGTCTTTCTCTCACTGCTTTCTCTCCTTATGAGGGGAATGCCCTGGACTACACGCTCGTGCCACCATGACACTCTGCAACACCACGGGCCCAGGAGCAACACAACCAACAGGGATAGATCGAAGCTCAGGGATTTGTAACAGTAACAGGAAGTCTGACAGTTTGCCCTTTGTCGCTGTAGTCTTTTACCATCTTCCTGCTTATCTCTTGCCCTTCTCTGAGTAAAGATTTCAGCCTGAAGTTTGCCATCTTCCTCTCTTAGATCTCCACTATTGGTCTTGGTAACCTATATATACAAACACACTTAATTCCTTGAATGAGCCACTCCAGCAATCTTTTCTTTCTTCACTCACTTCAATTTCTCCTTCCTTAGCCACACTTGAGGGTCACCATCATAAGCTTTATATATATTTATATATATTTATAAAAATACAAATATATAATATATAAATATTTATACATATATAGCATATAAATATATAATATATAAATTATATACATATACTTTGTATCATATTTTTTTCTTTCTTTAGTTCATTTGTCCTGCCATCCCTCACTCCCGGTCCATAGAGAAACCCTGGAATATTTCTGCTTCCCATTTTCTGCTTCCTGTTTTCACTACCACCTTACCTAGCCCAGGAGCTGCTATAGTTTGGACTTTTAGTGCTCAACATGGGATTCCCTCCCCCGATAGGATAGTAGAGCTTCGAGGAGGTGGAGTCTAGTGCAAGATCTTTTGGTCTCTGAGACACCTTCTTGAAAGGAGCCCTTTGCTTCCTCCTTTTTCTCTTTTGTGGCCCGGTCATGATGTGAGTGGTTCTGTTCCACCACGTACTCCTGCCATGAAGTGACACAGGTGTCCAACCAAGGGGCTGATTGTGAACGAAAACCTCCCAAACTGTCAGCCAAAAGGAGCCTTTTCTCCTTCTAAGTTTGCTGTGTCGGGTGTTGGAGTAAGGCAAAGGTGACTAACGTGGGTTCCACGGTCTAGGAACTGCCAGCGCTCCCTAGCACACATCTGCTTCCGTATTAGCTTTCCCAGAGATCTTGTATCCAGCCAGCTCACTCTCCTAAGTGCTGAAATAGCAAACAGAACTTCCATATCCTCTGATCACCATCTCTTCAGGCCACCTGTGTCTGTACTCGCTGCTTCACCGCCCCCCTGAACAGCGCATGCTCAGTCAGACACATCCCTCCAATCGCCGTCGTCCAGCGCTTTTGGTCTGCTCAGAACTTTGTTCTCACATGATCAATTTACCGATCCCCTACTGAACCAGTCCCATTACATACAAATACAATGCCATTTCTCTCACCTACACAAATATGTCTAGGTTACTTGTTAGCTACTGCCTTGCTTCTTTGTTTCTCCTACAGCAAACCTCCTTTACAATTTTATCTATTCAGTATCTGTGGTGGTTTGAATAGGTGTGGCCCCCATAGACTCATGTGTTCAAACGCTTGGCCCCTGGGGAGATGCACTATTAGGAGGTGTGGCCTTGTTGGAGGAGGTGTGTGTGTGTGTGTGTGTGTGTGTGTGTGTGTGTGTGTGTGTGTCACTGTGGGGGGTAGGCTTTGAGGTCTTCTGTGCTCAAGCTCCACATGTGGAATCCAGTCTCTTCCTCGATGCCTGTGGATCAAGATGTAGAACTCTCAGTTCCTTCAGCACCACGTCTGCCGGCGTGCTGCCATGTTTCCCGCCATGATGATAATGGACTAAACCCCTGAAACTATAAGCCAGCCCCAATTAAATGTTTTCCTTTGTAAGAGTGGCCTTGGTCACGCTCTCTTTTCACAGCAATAAAACACATACTAAAACAGTATCTACAGCCCATTATTTTTTTTTTCAATCTACTGTTTTGTTTTGTTTGTTTTGGTTTTGTTTTTTGGTTTTTTTTTTTTAAGACAGGGTTTCTCTGTGTAGCCCTGGCTGTCCTGGACTCATTTTGTAGACCAGGCTGGCCTCGAACTCACAGTGATCTACCTGCCTCTGCCTCCCAAGAGCTGGGATTAAAGGTGTGTGCCACCAGTCCCAGCGCACCCACTCTTTGTTTTTGAGGCAGGGGCTTGCTGTGTAGCCAGGATGGCCTCAAACTTGCAATCCTCCTGTCTCAGCTTCCAAGCACCAAGATTAGAAGTGAGTATCATCACACCTGCCTTCACTGATCCACTCCAGAGATGCCTGATCCCACTAAGGACTCTTGCTATGCTTGCCAATGATCTGAATGTAACTCAAGTCCTTTTCACCCTGTTTGACTCATTAGATGTCCTTGAAATGCTTTCTTCTCCCGTGTACCCCACCTTCCTGTTTTCCTCTTCCCTCCTTTTCAGTCTCCTTTGCTCTTTCCTCTCCTCTTTTGAAAACACTGAAGCTCCCTCATGCTCAGTTCTCAGCACCCTTCTTTTTCCTTATGCACCCACTTCTAAGAGAGCACGTCTTGTCCCGTGCTTTAAGTGCTAGGCACACGGTGAGAACTCTGAGTTTGGATCAACTTTTGAACTTAAGTTTCGATATCTAATTGCCTTGTCAATACTTCTCTCTCTGCCCCCGGTAGGCTACTAAGCACCTCAAACTTAGCATGACTAAGCCAGAAATCTATTCTTTCTGAGTCTTTTTTGAAGACCGAGTAAATTATATGATTTCTACAAACAGGTACTATTTATTCTGACCCCTCGTTCTCCATTTCTACCTCCATTCCATCTGAAAACGCAGCTGCTCCCGAATATGCTCATCCCTTGCCACCTCTGTGGCTCCATCTCCTCAGCTCACTGCAGTGGGTCCTGCAGGAGGCATCACAACTATTGTACTGCTAAGCGGTTCTCACAGCTCTTTGGCCATCTGACTAAGATCTCATCAAGAGAGAGCAGCCGTGGAGAATGCCACTTCTGAGCCAAGGTCTTTGGGAGTCCGTGTGCCTTTTCGGTTTTTTTCTCGGCCTGAGAGCGGAGTGCGTAATTCAGCTATGACGTTGGCATGGCAAGGTCCTGGGGGAGGCGGGCTTTGTGCCTTCAGATCTTCAAAGCAGCCCGAGGCCCTGAATCCGTGCCCGGAAGAGAACCTCCCACAGACTTGGAACACCCTTCTCAGATTGTTAATGCAAGAGAAAACTAACCTTCTGTCGTGCTCAAGCCACAGTGCTTTCATTTCAGTAGAGCAGTTTAGCCTCTTTGCCTCCCAACAAGCTCTTTTCTGGTGAATGTGTGTGAGGTGCCATAGCTCCCTCCCTGCCAGGGGTGGTTAGTGTGCACCTTGACAGAGTCTGGACTGTCTAGGAGACAAGTCTCGCTGCATGTGCCTGTCAGAGGTCGTCAGGGTGAGGTTGAGGTGGGAAGGCCCACCCTAAAAGTGGATGGCAGCACTCTTTGAGCTTAAACAACAGACTACTAAAAATGTAAAAGCTAACCGGGAACTAGCACCTGTCACTCTCTGCTTCCTGACTGTGGATGGGTGTGGCCAGCTGCTCTCCCCCAACTCCTGCCACCATGGTGGGTGGACTCTGTCCTTGACCAAAGCCAGAACAAATTCTGTCTCCCATAAGTTGTTCTTGTGGGGGTATTTTTGCCTCAGCAATGAGTAAAGTGACTGACTGATAGCCACTCCAGTCTACATCTCGTTATCTGTTTTTTTTATTCTTTTTTGTTTGTTTTTTTTGTTTTGTTGTTGTTAGTTTTGTTTTGTTTTGTTTTGAGACAGGGTTTCTCTGTGTAATAGCTCTGGCTGTCCTAGAACTCATTCTGTAGACTAGGCTGGCCTTGAACTCACAGAGATGGACCTGCCTCTGCCCCCCAAGTGCTGGGATTAAAGGCCTCTGCCACCACCGCCTGGCTGTTTTTTCACCCTTTATCCTATTTACCACTTACAGTGCAGTGTATGTTTGCTAACCGTGCATCTTCCCCCACAAAAATGAGAGCTCCATGACAACAGAAACCTTCCTGTGTCTGCTTAGCATCTTCTTCCAGCACTCAAAATGGTCCATGGAATGGGGCTGCCCCACACATGTGATTGAACAAAATAAGCCATTTACTCCCCAAAGACATCTTTCATGATCTCAAGACCCATTTGAATTCATTGTGTGCTTACAAGTACTATACTCAGAGTTCTAAACATCTGTATTCGGATGGCAAATAGCCTCTTGTTAACCTCCAGGCACTTAAGAGTTTGTGCAAAACAAGTACTTAGTAAGTCTCCTAATTGTGGATTAAAACAACATCTGTCAAGATTTACCATTGGTTTGAATGGATGGCTCCACTATCCTTTTCCTGTTGAGACACAGTCTAGCTATGAAGGCTGGCTGGCCTGGAATCCTCTTACCACAGCCCCCTGAGTGCTGGGATTCAGGTATGAGCCACTGTGCCTGGCTCCATTATTTTATTTTGTTTTTCTCAAAGAAGGAGTCCTGTTATGGGAGCTATGGCTCGAGGTGTGTAATTTTAACACGCTGTTGCATGAGTCGCTCTTTTCAATCACAGGCTTTAATGGAACACAGTCACCCTTTTGGATTAGAGGAAACAGGATTGGCCAAGGATGCAGACCTCTGCCTCTCTGAGCTTCCTCAGACGTTAGGCTTCTCTCTTTCCCTGCAGTTGGTGCCTTACAACCTCAGTTCCATCATTAGTTCCTGACTCCGGATGGTGGGACTTAGACTTGTCCACTGCCAAAGGTGCTAAGGGCTTATGGGGACTCTGTGACAAGCCAACACAAGGCATCTGTATTGCTCCTGAAGGGAGGATGTGGGCGGGGGGGAGTGTTTGTGTATATGGGGGGAGGGGTAGTACAGGTGGGGTGGGTTTCAAGTACACGAGGACGAGATAATGGTTATTATCCTTTGACAAGTAGACTGCCTTGGTTTGGTTTTGTTCTTTTGAGATAAAGTCTCTCGTGGCCCAGGCTAGCTTTGAACTCATTGATAGGACGAGACTGGTCTTCAACTTGTGATCTTCCTGTCTCTTCCACGCAAGAACCAGGAAGATAGGTATGCACCACACTATCCCACGTTCACCAGCAATGGAAGGGGGCAGTTCACGGAAGGCTTCCCAGTGACTTGGCCCAAGTGTAATAAAACAAGCAGTCCCTCATAGCCCTGCATGGCCAGGTCCTGATGCCCTGCAGGCTTTTTTTTTTCTCTCTCTTGACAGATTTTACTATAAGAAGCAAGTGTTAAGCCGGGCATGGTGGCACACGTCTTTAATCCCAGCACTCAGGAGGCAGAGGCAGGTGGATCGCTTTGAGTTTGAAGCCAGTCTGGTCTACAAAGTGAGTCAAGGACAGCCAAGGCTACACAGAGAAACTCTGCCTCAAAAAAACAATAAATAAATGAACAAACAAATAAAGAAGCAAGTGTTACAAACGTTTGGGGGGGGGGGGAGAAGATAGTTCCTCATATCGGCAATACTAGGGAGCAACAACTAGGAAGGCAGCTATACTTTATCAAGCCAACAATTGAGCCAAGAAAAGCATCATACACGTTAATAACAGCAAAGCAAGAAAAAAGAAAAAAAAGATACAATCTAGTGGGATGTCTGTGACCTTTTATGTTCATGAAGCTCATGCACGTACAGATATTTCAGGCCTTCTGTGAGCTGTGCCTTCCACTGCAGGTGGTCATGGGGACAGTGTGATGTGCACCTTCCATTGCAGGTGGTCATGGGGACAGCGTGATGTGCACCTTCCACTGCAGGTGGTCATGGGAACAGCGTGATGTGCACCTTCCACTGCAGGTGGTCATGGGGACAGCGTGATGTGCACCTTCCACTGCAGGTGGTCATAGGGACAGTGTGATATGCACCTATGTTCCCCGTTCTTGGGAGGGAGAAACCAATTGTGTCCATTTTTTAAGTTACCAAATCTAAGGAATTTCATAGCAATTATTTCAGCTCTCTACTAAGCTATCTCTGAAAATTCCTTCCTTCCCTCCCTTATTTCCTCCTCCTTTTTGTGATTCTGGGGATCAAACCCAGGCCTTGTGGTGACAGGCAAGCGTTCTGCCACTAAAACACACCCCCACTTCCCCTTCCTCAAATACTGAAACATGGAATCGTAAAGGTAAGGATCCTTATCAGCTCAGGACACCCCAAGACCAAGTTCTCAGCACAAAGGAGATTTATTTGCCCCAGAGGGTCAAAGGGCAGGGAATAAGAGACAAAGGCAGGAGACAGAGGACCAGGGAGAAGAAGAAATGAACAAGGGAGAAGAGGAAAGGGTGTTTGTCTTGGGGGAGGGGACAGAGTGGGGACAAAGGACTGACTCCGGATGGAAGGAGACGGTAGGCTAAAGGGGAGACCCCATGATAGGATGAGGTGTTTAATTTTAATTTGGCATGTTAATTAGGTGAGTCAAAGGGGGCTTTTGTGTGCTGGACTTCAATACTTTGATAGCTGGACCTTGGTAGTCAGCCTCAGGAGGAGGAAGTGGACAAATAAGGGACTGGACCTTGGTGGCTGGCTTTAGCAATGCAGTCTAACAGTTTTTAGCAAGGCAGAGGGAAAGGGTTGGAAGGGCAAAGCCTGCCAGAGCCATGTTTGCTGTGTTCAGGCTGGCCAGAGTTGCTTCATTAAGCAGCATATGGAAACCAAAGATTTATGTTGCATGGGATTGCGTTTAAAACACACATGGTATTTTGATCATATTGATATTACACTTCGCTTAGCCACTTTCCAAATGCTGAACATTTATTTCTAATTTGTCATCAATACAAACAATGTCACCATAACAATGGGGAACACATTCTTGGGTTTGCTGTTTGGGTTGGGTTGTTTCCCTGATACACAATTCCCCAAGCGGATTTTTCCAAATCAGGCCAATTATACAATTTTCTAACTCTTGTTACATCTTCAAAGGGACTTTCAGCTATTATGAGTCTTCCTCCGTACAATAAGTGTAAAAGAATGTGTGTGCATGTGTACGCACGTGCGTGTGTGCATGAATGCATGTGTCTGTGTGTGTAAAAGAACTACCTCAGGGCTTCAGAAACTTACCAAATGGGGAAAATAACTGAAAAGCACTTCTTTTTCAAAACCTGCTGGAGTGTAGGGCCTGGAAGCACTCTCATATGCTTAGGAGACCAAGGCAGGAGGATTGCAAATTCAAGGGCAGCATGAACAAGTTAGTCAAACCCTGTCTCAAAATAAAAAGTAAAACCAATGCTGCGGCTGGTGTTCCGTGGTAGAGCGCTTGCCAGGGATACACAGGGCCCTGAGTCCAATCTCAAGTACGAAACAAAATCAGAAAACTTCTGGATATGATCAAGGCAGATTGTGTGCAGGTATGAACTTATCAAAGAATAAATTTAAAAACAAACAAAAAGCTTAGGGTGACGACAGTGATTCTGTGGCCTTCCTGCCAGCCGCAACCTTCTAGAAGGGACAAACAGTTGGATCAGAGAGAAAAGCTAGCTTTGTACGCTAAGCGTAAGGAACCCAGTAGAACAAATGGAGCATTGTCACTCCTTCACTTCACTAGTGTGAGGATGTAGGCGTGGCCAGACAGAACAGTCACCTAGAAAGTCAAGGGAGAGGCTGGAAATGAAAGACCCTGCAAGACCAGGAACTCCTACGTGTCCCTGGATGACAGGGAAGGCCAGAACGTCTGGAAAAATGTAAAAGCCAAGGGAGGCTGGAGACCTGTCCCAGACTCATGATGATGCTCCCATTGCTCTCCACAAGTCCATCTGCAGGTGACAGACGTCTACAGACTGGTAGACACAGGGGCCACCTTCTGGGGGAGGTGGGTAGGCCTCAAAAGACAAAAATCAAAACTAAAACAAAAGCCTCTGAAAGACGTCATCAGCCACACATACTACAGGGGAGATTGATGCCACAGTTTAAATCCAGATATTTTACTTAGACTAACAAAACAAGTACACAAAACTCACAAGAATTTGTCAGAGCCAAGAACCGCTACGCTGTATTATAACATCGTCCAGTTTTCAACTCAAAATTACAAGATATGCAAAGAAATAGGAAACTGTGACCCGTTCTTACAGAAAACAAAAATCAAGAGAAAAAAAAAACAACTGAGTGAGCCTACATGTTAGACTTAACACAGACTTCAGAGGACTCATTCTAAATACATGCAGAGATTTAAAGGAAGATAGAGCACCAATGACTTCGAGGCCATGGTATCCATGGCCTTAAAAATAGGAGCTGTCAGTAGAGAAATTTAAATCAGGAGGAAATAGGATAAACACTTCTAGTTAAAAAGCACAGTAATGGGCTGGGTGGTGCTGGTGGTGCTGGTGGGGCTGGCTCAGGCCTTTAATCCCAGCACTTGGGAGGCAGAGACAGGCGGATCTCTGTGAGTTCGAGGCCAGCCTGGTCTACAAAGAGAGCCCAGGACAGCCGGGGCTACACAGAGAAATTCTGAGCTCCCCCAACAACACGAAAAGTCCAAAAAGAATGAATGAACTTACATTGCTTATAGTAAATTATATCTGATCACCAGACCTGTACCTTTTATTTAGATTGTTAATGACTCAATAGACATGTCTTTGTTTGTCTGAGACAGTATCTTACTGTATCGCCCAAGCTAGCTTGAAATCTCACTATGTAGCCCAGGCTGGCTCTAAACTCCTAGGAACCTTCCTGCCTCAGCTCCCTGCATGCTGGGAGTACAGGTGTGGGCCACCACACACAACCACAAATGTGTTCATTTAATCAGTATCACAGTCTAGCTCACAACAGAAGCCCTCAGCAAGTAGAGTGCATTTTTGTATTGTGCATTTCATTCTATCTTTTTAAATTTATGTGTATGTGTGCACGCATTTATGTGTACCGCAAGCATGCAGGTGCCTGCATAGGCACTGAATCCCCAGAACTGAAGTTGCAGGCAGTTGTGAGCTGCCATGTCGGTGCTGGGAATAGAACCCTGGTCCTCTGAAAGAACAGTGAGTGTTCTTAACCACTGAGCCATCTCTCCAGCACTTTGTATTGTGCTTTTAAAGTCAGACAAACGTGTGCTCAAATTCTGGCCGTCTGACATTCCTAAGTATCCAACTTCTTCAAGCTCCAGTATTATCATCCGTAAAAGGCTAATGCCTGTCTCTGGGCTTAGGGAAGAACCGATTCATATTAAGGATGTACCTCTGTGAAGTTTCATAGGACACACTTGACAGGATCGCTAATTTTAGGTACTGGCGATATATACTTAAGAATAAAACTCTGTTGAGTGGACATGAATGAATCTGGGTACCAGTTTTTTTTCCGATAGACTGTATTCATGCCTCCTGACCTCTCAGCAGAATCTGGAGTCTGACCTTCCTGTTTTTAAAAATAATGTGCTTTAGAAGGTACACTTTTATCAGTTGCATTTGGCAGGGTAATTGCTCCCTTCTGTGACGCTGTATTGCACACACATTTTTTTAATTTCTAGTTAATCAGCTCCTTTTTTCTTTGATGATGATATTCGGAAATCTCTCTCTTGCCCAGCTGGTATAAATAAGGACGCTGTGTGTATATAATGTATAAAATACAGCCCAAGTTATTTTTAATCCATGCTATCAAGAATATTTTATTTTGATTCATTCTTATCACTTGATGGCATTTGGCTTATTAAAGACTGCATTTACTTAACACCTTAACCTTTCTTGCCTGTTTCACTGATCAGTGTTTCAAGTTTGGGGGTCACTTCTGTTCAACTGTTTGTCCACTTAACTAAGCTTTATCAAACGTTTGCTGTACCCCCTGGACTAAGAGGGAGCATCACGATGGACACAAAGGTGAAAAGGACCGGTGTGTGACCCCGAGAAGCATCAAGGTCACCGCACAGGAAGAAGATGGATGTTTGTTTTCCTTAAGACAAACAGATGAGTGAGCCTGGACATGACTGTGCAAACAAGCCTGATAACGAACATCTACCACACTATGGGGGAAGAGTTTAGGCACCTCCCAGGGATCAAATGCTTTGCTGGCACAGCGGAAGACGTCTCTAAGTCCTCAAAACCAGTTGAAGTCTTTAAAAAGCCAGATGGATTTGAAGCATCATTGTTTTCCAAACAGATAGAGGAGGAGGAGGAGGAGGAGGAGGAGGAGGAGGAGGTGAGGCAATCCGAGAGGACAGTGCAGCGTACGGAGAAAGATGTGATGGATTTAGGGCCCTAGCTTGGGCTCAGTTGTAACGCTCTGTGCTCCATGCTTGGATGGTCAGGAGTATGTGATCCAGAGGAAGGCAAGAGCAGGGATGATAAGCTGTCCACATGACAGATCTGCACTTCTGATGGGGGATGGGACAGGAGCCCAGAGGGGCTTCTAAGCAAGCCAGACAGGCTGTTCCATGGGCAGTGCAAAGAGGAGGGTGGGGAGAGACTGGAGTTTGGAGATTTGGCAAAAGTCCAACAATGAGTGGAGGCATGGCTGTGCCAAGGAAAAAGTAGCAAGGAGGAAACAGCCAATCGGAGCCCTGGCATTGCTAAGCTTGCACGGCTGGATGGTACACACTTTGTTGATTAAAAGTCACAGACTGGCCCAGTGAGATGGCTCGGCAGGCAAGGGCATTTCCTGCCAGCCTGATGACCTGAGTTTGATCCCTGGGACCCACGTGGTAGAAGAAAAGCAACTCTTGCAGGTTGTCCTTTGACCCCTGCACAGCATGCACACCATGGCATGTGAATGAACACACACACACACACACACACACACACACACACACACGAGAGAGAGAGAGAGAGAGAGAGAGAGAGAGAGAGAGAGAGAGAGAGTTCATAGGTAAATGCAAAAACATTTTTAACTCACCACATGTCTGTCTGGAAAAACCCACACAGAGGACAGAAAGGCACCAAAACAAGTGTAAACACAAAACAGAGGGCAGAGAGCGGGGATGGAAATAATTCTTATAAGTAACAGTGAGGACAACCTGTGGGGAACAGAAGAGACAAACTCTGGGCCACAGATGCTGCTGAAAGGAGCTGTCACCTCACCTGGAGGACCTCAGCAGAGCTCAGGACAGGAGCGGTGCCATCTCCCACAGGCTGACAGGGCTAGGGGGCCCAGCAAACCAAGGACAAACCTCTTCTTTTGGAATGCCCTGTCCAATGTGCTCTTCCTCTGAAGGGACCCAGCCATGGTGTCTGTGCTGGGCACAGAGGAGCAACAAAGAGAGGCTCTGCGCCCTGCACAGTAGGACTTGTTTTACCTTATTCCCAGAATACAGGCTGTTGCTTATGTTTCCCCTCCCAGACATGTTAGAACCAAAAAGAATAAAAAGAGCCCCAGTGAAACCTTCAGCTGTTCACATTTGGGCCAGCGAAAAGGCCAGCTTATCCCCAGCCATTCTGCAGTAAGGTGCCCCAAGCAACAGGTCTATGTTCAGATCTTCCAAATGGCTCTCAGTACAGTCATTTGACCCTTGTCATCCATTGATAATTTATTTCAAGATCTCCATGGTTACCAAAATTTGTATCTCACACATGAAATGCAGTGTTTCAGAGAATCTGCATATTCTCTTCCATGATAAATTATGTCTATATTACTTATAGTACCAAATACTAGGTAGTGCTATATAAATAGTTATTAAGTAAGTTATGAGTAAGGATAATATAATAATTATATATGTGTTACATGTATACATATAATAATAATGTTTGATTCTGGTGTAGATTAAATCACCCCAGGACTAAGTACAAGACGGGGCAGTGGCAATTCAATATTTTTCCCAAATACTTTTCATCTGTATTTGACTAAATGTACAGGTGTAGATTATGGGTCCAAAAGGCCAAGAGTGCATACATTAGCTGTAACTTTGAAAAAATGGACAGGTGCTGTAGTAGGAGCCTTGCTAATATATCCGAGAGCCCTAGAACAAAAAGAAGAAACCACAACCAAAAGAAGTAGACAGAAAAAAAATGATCAAACTTAGGGTGTGTGTGTGTGTGTGTGTGTGTGTGTGTGTGTGTGTATGGTTTATGTGTAAACATATATATGGCTTATATTTATACATATATGTTTGTGTGTATACAGATACAGATCTTCTAACCAAGATACTGAAGAAACTGAAGAAGACATCAGCAGGTGAAAAGATCTCCAATGTTCAGATCTACGGAATGATTAATAGGTAAATGGCCATCTTACCAAAAGCAATCTCCAGATTCAAAGCCATCCCCATCAACAGACAACGCAATTCTTTACAGAATTTGAAAGGACAATTTTCAGTTTCATATAAAATTAGCTAAAACAATCTTGAATAATCAAAGAACTGCTGGAGGGGTATCATCATCCCAAGTCTCAAATTGTGCTACAGAGCCATAGTAATAAAAACAACATGGCAACCATCAAATCAAAGACCCGATGAACACCTCATTTTTGACAAAGAAGCCAGAAGTACACAGTGGGGGAAAAGGCAGCATCTTCAATAAATAGTGGTGGTCAAACTGGATGTCTGCATATAGAAAAATGCAAATAGATCCATGTTTATCCCCCTGCACAAAACTCAAGTCCAAATGGATCAAAGACCTCAACGTGAGACCTTATGTATTTCTGAAACAGATATACTAGAAGGTGGGGGGTAATCTTAAACTCACTGGCACAGGTAAAGACCTTCTGGATGGAACACCGATAGTGCAGGCACTAGACTAGCAATTATGAAACAGGACTTCATAAAACCGAAAAGCTTCTGTATGGCAAAGGACATCGTCATTGAGACAAAGTAGCAGGCTATAAAATGACAAAAAGATATTTACCAATTACACACCTAATAGGAAGCTAATATCTAAAATATATAAAGAAGTAGGAAAACTGTACATTAAGAAAGCAAATAACACAATTAAAAATGGGGCACAGAACCAGGTAGAGAATTCTCAAAAGTTGAAACACAAATGGTTGAGAAACACTTAAAAAGAACAGTCTTAGTCATCGGGGAAATGCAAGGCTGAAACTACTTTGAAATTTCATCTTAAACCAGTAAGAATGACCAAGATCAGCAATTAGACAAATGACAACTCATGCTGTAGAGGCCGTGGGTAAGGCGAACACTCACCCATTGCTGGTGGGAGTGCAAAACTGTGCCTCAACATCCAGCTAGTCTACTCTTGGACATATATCCAAAGGACTCTGTACTCGACTATAGAGACATTTGCTGATCCATATTCATTGCTGCTCTATTTATTTATAAAAGCCAGAGATTGGAAACAACCTAGATGTCTATCAACAGATAAATGGTTAATAAAAACGTGGTGGTACATTTACACAAAAAGATGAAACTTGCAGGTAAATGGATGAAGCTAGAAAAATCATCCTGAGTGAGGTTACCCAGACCCAAAAGGACAAATATGATACATAGTCTCTTATATGTTCATTATTAGCTTTTAAGCCTTTGATTAGCATGCTACTACCCATACGACAGCAGAGGTTAAGTATCAAGTCAGGGACTAGGCAGGGGGGGAGGAACCCCTCATATAGGGAAGTAGAATATATAGTCATGGAAAGAGTGGGGGGTGGGAGACTAGAATAGGATTCAGTGGAGAGGAGGAGTGAAGAAAGGGGTGAGGGAGAGACTACAGAGAGGTATAGCTAACTCTGGGGGCCATATGAGGGGCCACATGGAAACCTACTAAAGTAGAAGCTCTTTAAAAATATATACAAATACAATAGAAATGTAAATAAAACCACCAAATAACAAAGACCCAACTAGACCTCTCTTACCACCAAATGAAGCATCCAGTACCAGGAACAGGTTACATTTAATTAAGTTGTTGGCCAAAGGGGCCTCATGGAAACTCCCTATTAAAGTCACTTTTATTCACCTCAAGTAATTGTCATCTTACAGCCTCTGTCTGCTACTCTAGGCCTAGTCCTGGAAGCTTCTAGTCTCCATATAATCTAATTTAGGCCTAGAATGTTTTCAGCCTGTGAGACTTACTATTGAATAAGCTCACCCTTTTCTAGCTCTTTCTGAACTCTGGCTGGCTGGTTCGACTCAGCTGGTCTGGCTCAAAGTCCTCTCCAAGCTGACTGATTCAAACTGGTTTCTCTCAGCTACTGAATGAATTGCTCTGTTTAGCCTCAAACTAACACCAGCAATCTGCTCTAACCTTTTGGCTCCTTCTCATTCTCTGTCTTGTCGGTCTTCCCCTGTGTCTAGCTTGTTCTCTCTACAACCTGCCTCTGTGAAACTCTCCCTATGAAACTTCCTCCTCCACTCTCTCTCTCTCTCCTTCTGCACTGCATCTCTTAAGTCAGCTCTGTTCTAGTAAGAGGTGGGCATATCCTATTCTGTCAAATCTTTCTCTGATTCATCCCTTTGTCCGTCTCTCAGTTAGACATCACTTTCACACATGCCTGCTTCCTTCTATAAACTAACCTTACTTTCACTGTTTGGGATTAAAGGTGTGTACTAAGAGTGTGTCTGCATTCTAGCCAGATCACATAGACCTAGAAGGTCTTTGGATGTGATCCCTTGCCAGAGGAGCCATGTTGCTGGATTAAAATTCCTTTATACCTGCAAACAACACAGGCTATTGCCAAGGCTATTGGTTGTTCTCCACAAACTGATGGTAAGGCCCTATTCCTGAGACAATACCTATATAACCCATGGCACATGGGTAAGTTGAGGGGGAGCCTAACTACAGCCATAACCCTTACTGACTAGTGCTTATGGTCCTGGGCAGGATTCTGCACACTACCAGAGAAGAAAGCAAAACACCAACTCAGTTCCAAACCCTTTGATCTACAGTGGTGGCCAGAGTTTCACCAGCATGATATGTTGCTGCAATAGCGGCACAAAAGTCTGATTTTATTTAAGACCCACTCCTCCAGACAGAACCCATGCCTGGTAATGCTCAGGTTGCCCAGAACTTGACAGGCCACGGACCTTGGAGAAAACCAAATGCTGTCACTCTGCTAAAGGAACAGAGTGATAAAATGACTCCTAACGGCCTTCTGCTATACCCACAGGTCAGTGTCTTGCTCAGCCAGTGTCAGAGAGGCTTCCTTCTGCAAGAGACGGGAACTAAGGCAGAGACCCCACAATAGGACCATGCACAGTGAGAGGTCTTGGACCACTCAGTCCTAAGTGGATGTCTTCACCAATCTTCCCCCTTTAGGACTCAGGGATCGATGCAGAAGAGGAAGTAGAATGAGTGTAAGAGCCGGCGGGGATGGATGATACCAAGAAGACAGTGCCTTCCAGATACAACAGGACTGATGCACAGATGAGCTCACAGACTGTGGGCTCCAAGCCAGGTCCATGCCAGATGGGGTCCCAGCACTGAGAGGAAAAAAACAGCCGTGAGCTTCCATCCCTAACCCAGAAACTATCTCCAATTGATTGCAAAGGAAGTTATCTTTCTCCAATAGAGCTTCACTGGGTACAAACTACACTGAAGGGAGGCTCCATGACCTGCAGTAGACGGCCAACACAAAATGAACTAATTCAGTGGTGGTTTTGGAGTGTGTGTGTGTGTGTGTGTGTGTGTGTGTGTGTGTGTGTGTGTGTCTCATGATGCTTTGTCTGGGCATTTTTTACCTTATTCATTTCTTTGCTTACCTATTATGGTTTCCAGGTTTGCATTTGTTTTGTTCTGTTTTACATATGTATATTTTTGTGCATGTGTGAGTCTGTGTGTGTGTGTATGTGTGTGTCTGTGTGTGTATATATGTTTCTTGTGCTTTTTTCTTTGCTTTTTCCCCTCCACCTGTTAGACTGTTGCTATGTTTTATTCTAGTTCTTTTTATTGGCCATTTGCCTTAGAAGGAGAAAGAAGGTGTGGAGTTGGATGGCTGGGAAGCGGAGAGATCTGAGAAGAGACAGGGAAACTGTGATCAGAACATAATATATGAAAAATATTTTTAAAAAATTTTTTGCAATAAAAAAGAGAAGGCTGGAAGGAGGAAAAGAGCGAGGGAGGAAGGTTGGGGGAGGAAGCAGGGGGGCCAAGGGTGGGGGGGGAGGGGTAGGAAGGGCACCAAGGGGAAGAGAATCTAGAGAAAACGGGCAGTCATCAGAGCAGAAAGATTTTACAGGGAGAGCGTGATGATGATGCATGTCAAGGACACAAAAGAAGCCACCATATACATGAAACAAACCAAAATAGGAATAGGGTTGATGTTCAAAGTGAGGAGGGGAAATGGAGATATGGACAAGTCAGGTTACAACCAAAGTCCTTGGAAGCTAAAAACAGCACAGCATGGCATAGATTGACGGTTTGCACCTTGCCTCGCCTTCCTGGGGAAGGACACAAAAGCAATTGGTTATTTGATAAGTAGCGGTACACTGAGTGAAAAGACATCTGTTAGTTCATCTTACAGCTCGCGTTAATCAACCACACGACTAAATGCCAACCATGGCAACACAGCCGGGCATGGTGGGCTTTCCAGGAAGGCCCATGTGACTCGGTTTGGAGGCTCATCTGTGATGCGGCCTGCCCTTTTCCCACTGCTGGATATGATGTGATGGCAAGGGTCTAGCTGCCACACCGTGGATGGCAGGACAGTGTGCTGAGCGGGGGTGGTAAAGACGGAGTCCGAGGCGCTCAGGGCTGTGGAGTTGCTGTGCTCGCCACGCTCTGCCCACCTCTGGCTCCTTTTGTAGGAGGCAGCTTAAATCACTACTGTCTCGTGGTTTTGTTATTGTTAATCAAGCCTCATTATGACCGACCTAGCAGGTAACTTTAAAAAAAAAAATCACTAGAAAAACTGGGAAATAAATTTGTCATGTGTTCCAGAAAGGAGAACAAGATGGCAAGAAAAGAAAACAGAGGACTGTTAAACAGCATATGCTGGGATGGGGTGAGGGGGGCAGGGAAGGCGGGGAGGCTGCCAGGGGAGGGAGGGGAGTGGCAGAGCTGGGCTACAGAAAGTTACCAAGGACATCAGTGAACAGGTAAACAGAGGCTGTGACAACAGGAGCAGCTGTATTGAGCTCAGGATGGCTTGGCCAGGCCGTGTCTGTGTGCCTACTGCTCAGGGACGGGAGCTGACTCACACATTTCTTGTGTAGTTTTAACCCTGTTAAGAACAGATGACAGTTTTAGGTAACTAAATGCAAAAGAAAGAAAGCTGGAAAGTGAAGTAAAGAAATACACACACACACACACACACACACACACACACACACACACACACATTACTTGAATAAGGAAAGATATACACAATATCAGCATGATGGATGATGGAGAAAGAAAGGAATCTCCAGAGACACAGAGGTCTTGCTGGGGATTGTGGGGCACGACTGCACTTGCAGGACTAAGAAGCCCAAGTGATGGTTACATAATAATTCTAAAATCAGTATGGGCTATATAATAAGACCCTGAGATCTTATAACACAACAAACAAAACCCAAAAAGATAGAAAGGTTCTGTCCTTAGGGAACCAGAGGCATTGAGAAATGGGGCATAGATTAAGAACTAAAGCATTGCTGGGTGTGGTGGCGCACACCTTTAATCTCAGCACTCGGGAGGCAGAGGCAGGTGGATCGCTGTGAGTTCAAGGCCAGCCTGGTCTATAAAGTGAGTCCAGGCCAGCCAGGTCTACACAGAGAAACCCTGTCTCAAAAAACCAAAATAAAAATAAAAATAAAAAAGAGACGTGTGGATAGCAGGCCACCAAGAAGAGACTTGATACCCTATGAGCATATACAGGGGAAGGAGGTCCCCCTCAGTCACAGTCATAGGGGAGGGGAGTAAGGGGAAAATGGGAGGGAGGGAAGAATGGGACGATACAAAGGATGGGATAATAATTGAGATGCAATATGAATAAATTAATAAAAAATAGAAAAAAAGAGGCATGTAGTAAAGAAATCTGTAATCTGCCCAGCATGATGATGCATACAGCTTTAATCTCAAGCATCCAGGAAGCAGAGACAAGGGATTTCTGTGAGTGTGAGGCCAGCCTGGTCTAAAAGTTCTAGGCTAGCCTGGGCTACAGAGTAAGACTCTGTCTTATAAAACTAAAAAAAAAAAGGGGGGAAAAACAATACAGATATTATTTAATCATAGAAAGGCTAATAGGAAAAGCAACGTTTTATCCTGGGGGTGGGACTGGGGTTAGTGAAGGGTGAAGGGAAGGTATAGTATGTAAGTGTGGAAACCACTGTTCCTGACAGAAGAACTTTTAATGCCATTTGGATTATTAAAATGTGCACTTATGATTTCGATAAAAAATAAAATAATGCTTTATATGTTAATAACATGCCTACCACTAAAATGTACCACCAAGTCAGAAGGAGAAGCTAGCTGGTAGGAACACAAGGTGCTTGTTTTTAGGTGTCTCTTTCTTTCTTTTTTGTCTTTGTTTTTGTTTTTTGAGACAGGTTTCTCTGTGTAGCCTTGGCTGTCCTGGACTCGCTTTGTAGACCAGGCTGGCCTCGAACTCACAGTGATCCACCTGCCTCTGCCTCCCAAGTGCTGGGATTAAAGGCGTGTGCCACCACCACCACCCGGATAGACATCTCTTTCTATGACCTCTGTCTTGCCTTCTCCTCTGCCTACACCTACTGTACAGACCTCAAGAGATGGCGTAATGCCAAGTGCCTAGACACACACAGTCACCAGGAGGCAATATCAAGTCCTGCAAAGAATCTGCTCAAACTTCTCTATGACGTCACTGGAAATCTTCAATTGTAACTTGGAAGATGCTGGTATCTATTATATATACCACATGAAGTAATAGATGGTGTGTGAGTCAGTTTGTGTCATTGTAACAAACACCTGAGATGATCAACTCAATCAATTACGATCTGACTAGGAAGTGTCATCCTAAAAGTCTTATGTGCTCAGGGATTGTCCCCAGCCTACTGGGAGGTGACTGGGTCAATTCATTCACTGATGAGCCTGTACCGAATGGACCCTTAGGAAGTGTGGCCTGATGGGAGAAGGTATGTTACCAGTTCCCTGGTTCTTTTCTGTTTTCTTCTCTGTTTCCTGACTGCCGAGAGGTGAGCATCTTTCTCCCTCTGTGCCTGTCTCCTGTGACACCTCAACCTTGCCACAGGCTCAAACACAATAAATGCACCTGAGAGTGGACAGAACCCTCTGAAACGGCGTGCACCAATAAATGCTTTCCCTGCTTAAGTTGTTTTCTCGGGCATGCTGTCATAGTGATAAAAAGTTAACCAGTTCACCAACTTTTAAAGCAGAAAGGTTTGTTTGGCTCACAGTTTCGGAGGAGTCAGTCCGTGACGAGCCGACTCCACTGCTTCGGGACTCCTAGTTGGGTAGCACACCACAGTGGGAACATGTGATAGAATAATATTTGCTCATATCACAGGCCAAAGAGCAAAGGAGAACAGAGAGGGCACAGCACCCCCAAACCCCCTGGCTGAGCATTCCTCCAATGACCTAAAGACCTCCCATTAGGCTCCTCCTCTTAGGAGTTCAACTGCCTCCCAATGGCACCATCCTGGGGCCATGCATTTAACATTGGGACTTTGGACAGCATTCCAGGTGCAAATTATAGGAAGATATAAAGCACCTAGGACATGGCATGTCCTCAAAGATGTTTTCTTTCTCCCAGGGATTCTCATGCATACAGTGACTTTCTTTGTGGCTTTGGGTTTGCAGTTTTAAGAAAGGCTAGACTTCCTTAGCTTCCGTCCCTTCATCTCATAGTGTCTGGTTTAAGAGCGTTCTCTTCTGTGAGAACTTCAGCAAGCAGTAAGAAAGGTTCCCGGGGAAGGATCACATAGTCTGACCATCCGTGCTTACCCTTTAGCTGAGTTCTGAGTGAACGGAGAATAATATTCCATTTTCTAGCCCTGACTCCCCAGCTCTATCTTATGCACAGTGGATAGAAATTTCTGTATAAAATTAGTTAGTGTATATATAACATGGTAGAATTATAAATAATTTTATAACTGCACCTAAATTTCAACATTTTGAAATAAATATTAAAATTACCAAAAGTTATGAAAACTGGGTTGCAGTAATTGGGAAGATGAAGCAACTGGTGGTCACCCCAAACTAGGACACCCCACTATGACTCCAAAGTACTCACCTTCTCCAATCACTCTAGGCTGGGTGCACAGGTCAGGATCAAGTGGGTCACGTGACTTCCTCCTAGCCATCCGCTGGTTCTGATAGGAGTCTTGCTCCTTGCAGGAGGCAGCGGACAACCCGTCAGGGGCCTCCGTAGAAGCTGACAAAGGAGACCCGGGGTCCAAGAGGAAGCTATCTTGTAGGGTTCGCTTGGCTCCTTTCTCACACTTGCTCTTCTGCCTCTTTGGGGTCTGGTCACCCTCTCTTGGCCCAAGCTGGTTACTCTCAAGCCCCCGCATTGGCTGAAGGAGCTGATCCATGTCCTTGGTGAACTCTAACAGGGTGCCCTCAGGGCGGCTTCTAGCAGGAGTGTCAGAGCCATAGTTGGGAGCCTTGTCCTGGAGCAGGTGCTCGGAGCAGTGCAGAGCATGCTGGCCTTCCTTGGGCACTGGCTCGGGAGACTGAGGGAGGCTGTAGTGAGCCATGGAGAGGGCAAAGTAAGCGTAGTCCACTGCGATGTAGGTCAACATGAAGTCGATGGTGACAACGGGTGCCAGAACATTCACCTGACCCACAAGGACAAAGGCCATGGTCACGAAGCTGGTCAGGCAGATGGCTGCTACAGGTGTTTTATTTGGCCCTTTCTATGAGAATAACAACAATACAGAATTATGAAATTTCAATAGAAATTGTCAGAAATTTAAGGGCTAAATGCTAACCATCAAATGTAACGTCTCTGGAACTTCACTCTCCACGTGACTTCTCACCTGTAAACTTGGAAAACTAATGTCCTATTCATGGGGTCAGTGTGACACCTGAGCTCACATGTAATAACATAAGCCAAGGACGGGGCACACAGTTAGCTACTAAATACCAGAGGCATGGGCTGTGTCGCTATTAACATAGGGCGCTACTGTACAACTTTGGACGCCTTAGTGTTTCAACTGCACCAAACAGAAAGGCCCCCACGTGACACAAAACACTGACACAAAACACAAGCTGTCCAAGTGCACCCGGAAGACACTTCTGAATCACTGGTGGCCAGAACAGGAAAGTTCCACTAACACGCATGTGCGTGTGGTCATGCACGCACAGTTACGCATGCCAGGTGTTCATGGAGGAGGGCATGGGAGTGGAAAGATGTTTTAACTGTCTCTCCTGGAAACTACCTCAGCCACGTGGATGGTTCTGGAGCCAAAGCAGCAGTCACAGCTCAATCCCATGTTCTTCTCCTGAGGAACTTCCTTCGAACCAGCTGCCCTTCCCCAAGATGACTCTTCACCTGGCTCCTTCTGCCTCCTCCTTCAACAGCCAATCCCTCTTGCTCTCCCTAGCCCACTCTCCATGCCTTGGAGATGGTATCTAAAGTAGCATCCTTGCCTCGTCCCCAAGATTACGCCTTTACCCCACCTAAACTCACACACTAGGCTTCTGCAAACCCCCTCCCACCCCCACCCCCACCCACCCTCATTCATGACTTTAAACATCAGCGCTATGTTGGCAAGGCCAGCTTTGAACTTCCAGCCTATGGCACTCCCAGAATTCCTATGGAATCAACGGGGGTGGCGGGGGTGCGGGGGGGGGCATAGTTCTAAGGGTATTTCAGAACCCATGACATCATCAGTAATTAGAGAACACAAGTTTAACCCATAGTGAAATACCATCAAACACCCGTGAGAATGGCAAACACATGAAAACACAGAAGGTTAGAATGCGTCGTCCATCTCTGGAGCAGCATCAGGTAGTGCAAATACCCTGAGAGAGAGCCAGGCGTCACTCACCATGAAGCTAGACACAGAGAGCAGGAAAGACGATCTGGTGACGAGAACGTAGTTTGGAGTTAATCTAAATTTGCATCCAGCACAAGACACCGCCCCCCCCCCAGATATCAAGCCGCCGCTAAAGCAAAGAGGATGAGGCCGTTCGCATACATAACAAACAGAGAGGACGCATAACATAGAAGGACACACACTCACATGTGCATGTTTCTATGCACAGATGGAATATTCTCAGTGTAAAAATCCTATATCTCAAATGATGCAATTCTAAAAAAAAAAAATCTGTATTTAATTTGTACGGAAATTTAATTAAGAAGGCCCACACCGCGAGCCTTTGTTTTGTGCCTAAAATTTCTAAGAATGCGGTGCATAATTCCCTGCAGGCTATGTGGCTAGGTATATATGAAACACAAATGAACTGAGTGTTTAGACTTGGCCCCAAAGAGACTGCACTATAGATGTAGAAATATCCTAAAATGTAAAACAAATAAAACCTGAAATCCGAAAAGCACGTGGCCCCAGGCAGCAAAGGTAAGAAACACCTACTGTGTATCAGAAAAGCTTTTAGAGAGGCACATGGAGGGAACAAAGGTGCAAGCTGAGGTGCCTGGGCCAAATCCCAGTGTCTGTCTGTGCCGTGAGCTACAAGTGGCTTTGCATTTTTAAACATCTTGGGGGAAATCAAAAGAAGAATAACATCTTGTTGCAATTCAGATGTGTGCCCCTGGGCGAGGGTTGGGTACCC
The DNA here is from genome assembly GCF_964271855.1 of Acomys minous. Taxonomy (NCBI): domain Eukaryota; kingdom Metazoa; phylum Chordata; class Mammalia; order Rodentia; family Muridae; genus Acomys; species Acomys minous. Next base: position 58,078,695 of record NC_140492.1, read on the forward strand.
TCTGTGGCGACTTACGAGTTTCAAGAGCTTCAGGGCCAAACCACAGGAGAGTAAGGCCACGGGGCCTACAATGTCTGAGGTGTGTACAAGTCTGCAGACCCCTGAGAAAAGCCGTAAGAGGGCTAGGAAATGCCAGCCACAGAAGTCAGGGGGTGTGGAGCGACAGGGAAGGGCCAAAACTGGGTCAGGGTAGGGCGTGGAGGTAGGGAGGAGGGGAGTCAGGCTGGCAGTTCCAGGGTGGAGGCTACAGGGTACTTACCTCATAGATATTCTTAAAACTGTCCCCATTCATTTTATGTCCTTTCCTCTTATGTTAACTGTACCTCAAAAGTGTGTGTAAGTCTCTAATGTTCCGCCGTTAAAAACGGAAATAAGCAAATCTAGTCTAATCATTTACGAAGGCACTGTTAGTGGGTGGGGGAAGCTTCCAATGTTAAAAGACACGTGATCAACCCAGAGACATATCTGTAACATAGATCATAAAGAGTTAACTTACTAATGAAGAGCTTCTAGAAACCCCAATGATTGGAAAATAAAAAATACAAGCAGCTACAGAACAGAACAGAACAGGAAGAGATGCTCAACTTCATTCACAATGAAACATAAGTCTTGGTGTCCTGGAAGCCACTCCTTACTGCACGCTGGCAAGACATCTCACTTAACAACGGGCCATAGATATGCTCCTTGCTAACACTGTCCTTGTCACCCAGGCCATAGTGTAAATGAGTCTCATACACAGTGTTTCAGAGTATTTACAAATACAAATTGAGCTAATAACAGAAATCTGAGCAATGTGTCTACCCTCCTCCTCCGGCAGCCATACCTACATGTTAATAAGGAAGGCCAGGTTTAAGCTTAGAATTTGTGTGTTCCTTTATCTTCTTCCTTATTTATTTAATTACTTCCTCACTTCTTTTTTTTCTTTTCTTTTTTTTTTTTTTTTGTTTTGATTTGTTTTGTTTTGGCTTTTTGAGACAGGGTTTCTCTGTGTAGCCTTGGCTATCCTAGACTCACTTTGTAGACCAGGCTGGCCTTGAACTCACATGGATCCACCTGCCTCTGCCTCCCAAGTGCTGGGATTACAGGCATGTGCCACCACGCCCCGCTTTTCTCACTTATTTTCAAGAGTGGGTTTCTCTGTGTAGCCCTGGCTGTCCTGAAACTCCCTCTGTAGAACAGGCTGGGCTCAAACTTACGAAGATGCTCCTGCCTCTGCCTCCCGAGTGCTGGGATTACAGGCATGTGCCACCACCGCCCAGCCAGCCTTCCTCATCCACAGATGCCCATGCACAGAACCAACCCCCATCTCACTGTGGATAACAATGGGGGAGGGGAGACTCGCACTCATGCAGTTCTCACCCCATGCCTGACTCTACCTAGATGGCGAGGGGCCTTTGCAGACTGTGAAGGGAGGCTGGGGGCCATCTGGATGGGAAGTTCTACAGGACAGCTTCTTGGACACAGAGTAAGAGGTAGGTGCCTGGGACCCAGCTAGGAATGTTTGTTTCTATGGCCTCATTTTATATGAGTGTGTATATGTGTATATGTGTGTGTGGTGTGTGTATGAGTGTGTGTGTATGTATGAGTGTGTATGTATGTGTGTGGTGTGTGAGTTTGTGTGTATCTGTATTTGTGTGTATCCATGCGTGTGTATGTATGTGCATATGTACATCCACGTTCATTGCTGCTCTATTTACGATAACTAGGAAAACAGACTTGGCCTAGATGTCCATCAACTGATGCATGGGTAGTGAAAACGTGGTGCGTGGACACAGGGAACGCCAGTCAGCTGTAAAGAAAAGTGAGGTTATGAAGTTCGTGGGGAAAGGATGGACTGGGAAATATCGCTCCAAGTGAGGAAGCTCAGGCCCGCAAACGCCACACATTCGCTCTCTCTTGCATGGATCCTAACTTCAAACTTTGGGGTTTTGTATGTTTAATTGGAGCATCTATCTATCTAAGCCAGGAACCTAGACAGGCCCTACGGGAGGTGCGAGGGAAGACGCCTTAAGGGTGAGAGGAAGACAGAACATGTGATACGGCATGAAAGTAAAGGGGAGAAACCAGGTGTGCTGGCGCATGCTTTTGATCCCAGCAACTTGGGAGGAAGGGGCAGGTGGATCTCTGTGAGTTTGAGGCCAGGCTGGACTATATAGTGAGTCCAGGACAGCCAGAGCTACATAGTGAGACTCTGTCAGAAAGAAAGAAAGGAAGGAAGAAGAAAAGAAACAAAGAGAGAGAGAAGAAGAAGAAAGTAAAGGGTGGAGAAGAGTGAAGGTTAGAGGCCAAGGGAGAGGAGGAGGGAAGGGCGGAAAGCAACTAAAATGAAGGATGTATGAAAAGCCCTTATGGAAACCCACTACTTTGTAAGCTAATTTAAATATATACTTTTTTAAAAAAGTGTTTAAACACAGACACCCCTCGCCCATGCTGCATGGGTGGACAATGCTGCCCCTAGACGTCATGGGTTACTGGATACAAATAAACTCCTTCCACCATAAATTGCTTTTGGTCATGGTACTTATTACAGGAACAGAAAAGTAGTTGGTAAGATCCTACTGCTAAAGACAACCCATTTGGGTTGCAGGACATAGAGAACGAAGCTGGGACCGATCTCACACCTTCCTCCCTGTTGCATAGTGCCAAAAGATGCTATGCAGGCTGCCTGGAGAGGACACTCATCAATGGTACTGCCTCGCAGCAAAGCCCAAATGTAACCGTACAAAGATGTGCCCACTGGACCAGTAGTGGCATGGCTGCGATGAGGTAACCAACAACTTTCTGATTGAATTGGAAGGCTATTCCACATACAAGGATTCGCATCTGGTACCATAAGCTAGTCAAAAGCCCATGGCTGGGAAGGTCATAGGCCCCAAAGGGAGAACCTACTACTGCTGTTTTGTTAAATGAATATGTTGTCAAACTGCCTTCTAAATAGTTATTATTAAGTATTAGTGCTGCTCTTTTTTTAAAAGATTTATTTATTTATTATTATGCATACAGTGCTCTGCCTGCATGTACACCTGTAGGCCAGAAGAGGGCATAAGATCATATTACAGACGGTTTGTGAACCACCACGTGGTTGCTGGGAATTGAACTCAGGACCTTCGGAAGAGCAGGCGGCACTCTTAACCACTGAGCCATCTCTCCAGCCCATCAATGCTGCTCTTAACCTTAGTTAGAGAAGTTTCTTTTTGTAGTGGGCCGCAGTCAGCGCAGAGACACATAACAGGTCAGGGATGAGAATACGCGACTTTGAGTGCTCAGCCCTAAATAGGGCATCTATACCAATGCACACAGAGCTGATAGTACATCTTGGAAAGGGGGTGTGGAAAGACTGCAAGAGGCAGAAAATGGGGCAGGGTACTGTGTAATGCTGTCCTCTGGCTGTGGCATGGCTGTTGCACTCACAAACTGCACCTGTGGCTACCTGCACAAAATCAAGCCGACAAGACCAGCCAACATTCCAGCAGGCAGCACCAATAGGACTCAGTGGATTACAAATGAGAGGAAAAGGACATAAAGGTGGGAGACTTCTTGGGGGAGGGGAGGGAGAGAGAGGTGGATATGATCAAGACACACTGCACACATGTGCAAAGTTACCAAAGAACAAATAAGAGAAATGTAAAAAATAATAATAATAATAATTACACAGGAAAGGACAGCATCAAAGCATTTGCCAGTGGAGATGAAAATGTTATACACACAGTTGTGGTAACAGAGAGGGGGTATTACATGGCACAACAGTGTTTACATGGAAACCACTTACACGAGTAAGTCAACGGGAATTGATTAAATAAACTATGTCACATCAACATAATGGAAAAAAAGAATGAGAAAATCCTCTTTAATATAAAAGATGGATTCCTAAACCACATATGGAATTTTTGAACTGCAAGGTATAAACAATGTACTGAGAAAACTGTTGTGGAAAAAGAGGGACAAGAAGGATTCAATCTGAAAACAAATGGGGAGCCTGAGGAGACGGCTCAGCCGGAAGCCACCTGCCACATGATCACAAGGGCCCGAATTCAGGTCCCCAGCACCCATGTAACGGGACTGTGGTGACCATGGGCATGGTGACCTCATGGTGACCCCATCATGGGCTGGGGCCAGCTACCCTAGCTGAATCAGTGAGTCGCCTTGCTTCAAAAATAAGGTGGTGGGGCTAGAGAGATGGCTCAGTGGTTAGAGGCACTTGACGCTCTCTCTCTCTTCCAGAAGACCTGCCTTCAGTTCTCAGCACCCACACGGCAGCTCACAACTGTCTGTAACTCCAGTTCCAGATGACCTGCCACCCTCCTGTGGCCTTCATGAACACTGCATGCAAACGGTGCACACACATGCAAGCAGGCACAACACACACACACACACACACACACACACACACACACACACACACACATACACACACACAACTGACAACCATAAAACAGTGCCTAAAGGACAAGGTTAATGTTACCGCAGGGTCTGGTGCTCCGTATTTAATCAATCCCTTGCCTCCCCGCCCCAAGATTCTTACTGTTCTATGGGTGAACCCTCATGGATACCACCACTACCACTCAAGGCACAGGGAGCCAGTGGGAAAGGCAGAGCTGCGAGGGGCTGTTCTTTTCCTAAATAAGAGATTCTTTTATGCTAGCCTTCGAGGGTCCTGCATTTGTTTTTATTGAAAGAGGGGGCCCTGCTTCACTGCTCCTCAGATCCAGGAAACAGGGCAGCTGTGATAAGCAAGATGCTCCTCCATTCAAGCAGCTGGTTAACCCACCCAGGGACAGGCTGATTGATATGACCTCTGTGCTCCACTTTGTCCAACCCCAGAGACCAGAGACACTGATCAGAAGCACTAGTAAAAAAAAAAAAAAAAAAAAAAAAAAAAAAAAAAAGGTATGCTTGAGAGAGAAAAAAAAATGAGCCACTCACCCCTTTCCCTAGAAAGCCGAGTGCAGGAATCACTTTCTCCTGGGCGATGCACTGCAGGATCCGGGGGGCTCCATAGAGTCCCCCCATACAGGAAGCCAGTGATGAGATGTACAAGCCCAACAGGAAGAGGAAGCCAACCAGAGACACCTATGTAAGGAGGATGTTCTGCTGTTACCACAGGCTGATCCCGAAGCGGCAGTGGCCCCTGTGTTGGGTTTCACTGGATGACTGAGCCACTGCAGGATGAATTTACTCTTCTTGGCAGCAGGGGGATCAGACTGAACCCCGACAGCCTCCTAAAAGCTCCTCTTATTGTTACACAAAAAGGCGCCTTTAGCAAGTCAGTTTCTGACTACCAAAGCTTCTTACCTGATCTAAGGGTTGTCCTGAGAGACCCATCGCCTAAGCAATTCTCAGCCATAGAGACTTGCTGGTTTGCCAGGCAGGCCTGGAGACTACGGTATACAAAGGCTCTGAGAAACCTTCCAAAGGATAAACCCATAAAGCCTCAGGTAGCAAACACTGACTAAAGGCTACTTTAAAGCTTAGGCGCCATCACTCCAGATTCGTGCCAGATACAATGGTCGTGCTAGAATTCTACTATATCCCTGTGCTGGGGAAACGACAGGACTCAGAGGCAGGGCCTAGTGCCAGTTCTTTAGGTGAAGGGGGTGTGTGCCCTTGAAGGGGATTGCAGGGCCTCAGACCCTTCTTTCTCTTTCGAGAAGGACACTTTTGGGGCGCTATACACTTGTAGCCGTTGCCGCTTGGTATTCCTACAAGAGGCTCAAAACGATAGGTCGTGGAATAAGCCCCCTAAAACCAAAGCAAACTAAGACTCACTTATTTAGTGTGGAGGTGTTGGGGGTGCATCCCATGACAGGCACGAGGGGAACAGAGAACTTGTAAAAACTGGTTCTCTCCTTCTACCACGTGGGTGCCAGGGACCAAACTGAAATCATTAGACTTGCCCACAAGTGTCTCTTTACCTGCTGAGCCATCTTATGGCCCCAGACTTTTCTCTTTATAAATGAATTATGTCAGGCATTGTAGGATAGCAACGGAATATGACTAATATAGTTATTCAATGACAACACTTTTTAAAACAGATTTTACAAATATTTACTGATTATCATTTGGGTGCAGTGCTCTGTACCCCTGTACACCTGTGGAGGTCAGAGGGTAACCTGGACCATCAGTTCTTGCCTTACACTTTGAGGCAGGGTCTCTCTTATTTGCCCCGTTGGGTGTATTCTAGGTTAGACGACTTGCAGGCTTCTGGAGGGTTCTCTTTCCCCCCACCTCCCACCTTGCTGCAGAAGGCCTGGGCTTACAGGCACATGACAACACATAGGGCTTTTCACATGGGTTCCAGGGATCCCAAATCAAGTCATCGGAACTGCACAGCCACAGCTGAACCTCAGATTTCCGGGGTCTAACCATTGTTTGCTAATTTTGTTGCTTTTGGTTGGTTGGTTTTGTCTTCTGAGACAGAGTGGCACTGTCCGTCCGTCCATGTTGTTCCCGCTTCACAATGTACGCCCACCTCCACCTCCACGGTTCCGGGATTACAGGCGTGCTATCCCAGTCAGACCACGACTTGACCCTTTCCACTCCCGTGGTGTGCACCGACCCACTTCCCAGCTTCCTGTATACACTGCTTCTTCTAGCTCAGCCTCGGGGCTAGAGTCACCATTCCCCAGCCCGCTCCCCTTAGCCCACTCTTTCTGGTTGGTTCCTATCTCATATGGCCTGTACACTAGTTCTCAAGTTGAGGAGGCACTGGATTCATCGCAGTGCCTCTCGCCCCACTGGTTTCTGGGCCCTGTTCTTAGCATTTTAGATTCAGGAGGTGTTGAGGCAAACCTAAGAATATGGGTTTCCAGAAGGTTCCAAGGTAACATTGATGCCGATGGCTATTAACTACACTTTGAGAACCATTGGCGAACCAGCCTCTGTGAGTGATAGCCCAGGTCCCTGGTGGAGCAACAAACCCAACCTGGATCTTAAAGCCCCAGCTATGACGACTCCTAACGGTTGGTAAGCAGACCCTGCATGTCCCAGCCTCCCATAGCCCCACTGTGCACAACACTCACTGTTGGGGACCCTCTGTCCACATTCCCTATTCTGTACATTGTTCAACCCTGAGCATCAAGAATCAGCACAAGGGGGCTGGAGAGATGGCTCAGCAGCGAAGTGGGCTTACTGCTCTTGCAGAGGACCTGAGTTCAGATCCCAGCCCCGACAGCAGGCAGCTCTAACAGCCCGCAACTCCAGTACCAGGGGACCTGATGTCCTCTGGCTTCCACAGGCATCTGCATGCACATGGTGCACACAAATTCACTGGGTACATGAACATGCACATAAGTTTAAACATTCTTTAAAAAACAAGGTTCAGTACAAAACCCATAGTCTCTGAGTCATCTCATGTCCCCTCATATCAGTGGTTGCTCCCCAGCATTATGAGGCATGAGCTAGACTAGAGCTATCATCATCTCGTCTGCAATCAGGTGGGCCTCATGGTCTCTCACTCTGGTATTGTCAGTGCCCAACAGAGGTCTATAAATAGTAAATTAATTCATTAATGTAACCCACAACCCACGTACCCCACAGGTGTCAAGAGAGAGAACAAGAGAAGACAAAGCTGCTCTCCCTGGTGTCAGGTTCCAGTGCTGCAGTGCTCCCTGGTTCAGCCGTGCACCCACCCTCACCTGGACTTCAGGAGGACTCTTTCTGGCAACTCCCTCCCCCATATTGTCTTACTTTAGACATAGTAGCTAGAACTGCAAACCTCAAGTGCTCATTTGCATAAACATGACAGATGGGCTAGCTGTAACTTTCACCTCTGTCGCTTACACCCTTCTTGATGGAGGTGCTCCATCTCCCACTGTCCTAGTGAGCTTCAGGCGTCCACCTGACACAGTCCAGAGTTATGCGAGGGGGCCCAATCAGATTGTCTGAGATGTTTTTTTCTAAATCGCTAACTGATGTAAGAGGACCAAGTCCACTGTGGGCGGTTTCATCCCTAGGCAGCTGAGTTCCAGCTGCATAGGAGAGCTATGTGAGCAAGCTAGTAGGAACAAGCCAGTAAGCTGCGTTCCTCCATTGGTTTCCATTTCAAGCTTCCACCTTGGCTGTCCTCAGTGACGGACTGAAACCTGTAGATAAATATACTCTTTCCGCCCCAAGTGGCCTTTGGTTGGTGTCTTATCATAATAATAGAGATGCGAACTACAACACCTACGTTTTAGTCCCTCACTTCAGCAATGGGCTAAACCTGCTTAGTCGAGTCATACTGAACCCAAGGCCCAGTTAACCTACTTCCTGTTTCCACAAGTCACCACTAAAAATAATCCGATTGATGAAGCCTGAACCTATCTTGATTCGAAAGCACTTACAAACATCAGGGCTCACGAGACGCCTCGGCAGGCAAGGACATTTGCTGCTAGGCCTGGCAACCTGAGTCTGATACCTGGGAACCGTAAGTTGTCCTCTAACCTCTGAGAATGTGACCCTCCCCCTCTAAGTAAGTGTTTAAAAATGAGACGATCTGTAGGACACTGGAGGGTCACACCCCTCCCTAGCAACGGTTCAGCTGGTTCAGTATCCTGTACCCTGCAGAGGATCCTCACCATCTGTCTCACTATGGTGGCCTCCTTCATTACAGGTAAAGTGTTCATTGATTTAACCTCGGCCATGTGCCCTAGTAGGGCTGCAAAGGGCACCCAGGAAGGGCCTGGTCCTTTGAGCTTTTGAATATTAAGTGTGTGTGTGTGTGTGTGTGTGTGTGTGTGTGTGTGTGTGTGTCTCGGGGGGGGGGGGTGTCTCTACAATCTGCAAGGTGGGAGGTAGAATGGCCAGAGGCTGGACATATGCAATGTGGTCCACTACAGAGCCATCTTGTCCTCAACTCCTTGTGGACTGTTTTTCCCTACAGGCGTCACCGCATCCCAGGTGGATCTCATCTGTCTCTTGCTTCAACATCCTGGCCCTTCTTGGGCTTGCCCTCCCCTTCTCTTACCACTTTATTAGTAGAAACCACGGTCATCAATGTCATTAGGCTGGCAGCTTATCTCACCAGTGCACCCTGCACTCCTAGCAGTACAGGGAAATCACATCTCAGCTGCCGCCCACAGCGGAGGCTGGCAAACCAGATGCATTACTGAAGTCTGGGCACTGATGATCTGAGCCCTGGATGTTTTATATGGCTGTTAGGGGAACTGCGTACTATGTTAGCATACATAGTATGTTAGCATACTGCCTGTCTGCCTAGCAACCTGTGATGTCATTATCTACCTGCCACTAGGTATGCCCTGCCCAAGATATAAAAAGGGCAAATCCACTTCATCTCTCTCTTTTGCTTTCCTCTTCCTCCCTCTTGCTGTCTCTCTCTGTCCCTGTCTCTCTCTCTCTGCCCCTGTCTCTCTCTGGGATGCCCCTCCCAGTTCCCTGCTCTCCCACGCTCATATAATAAACTTCTCCATATCATATCTGTTGCCTGGCATCTTATTTATCATTACAACTACCTCTGTGATTATTTCTCCACGCATTCTGAGAGGAACCATCTGCAATCTTCTGTGTATGTGTCTTCTCCTACCAAATGCATCCTATGTTGGCAACTTAAAAAAAAAAAAAAAAAAAAGACCGAGATGAAATTTTATCAAAAGTGTTTTGAAATTTTAACTCAGTGACTGTTTCCTTAGCCTTAAGAATCACCCCCAGAGATTCTGACTCAAGTAGTGCTCGGCGGGACGCGCACACGCTGATCTGTGAAAAGTCTCCCAGATGACTCTAACATGCAGTCGCTATGAAGAATGGCTGCCCACAGCACAGTGCAGCCACTGCCTTTACTCCTGGAAGGCATGTTTAGGGAACGCAGGTGCGGCCCGTGCTTCAGAAATCTGACTGCTTCTTACCAAGAGGCTGTGAAACCCTCCTTTAATGTCTGCAGAGGCTGTGTGCTGAGACACCCCGCGTATCTGCGGCTGAATGCGCGGGTGCCTGAGGTACGATGGCATGGTACCGGAGCTGGAGGGATGGCTCAGAGGCTAAGAGCACATCACTGTCTGCTCTTCAAAAGGTCCTGGGTTCGATTTCCAGCAACCACATGATGGCTCACAGCATCTGTAATGACATCTGGGGCCCTCTTCTGGTGTGTAGGTGCATGTGCAAGCAGAACACTGTATAAGTAATAAATAAATAAATTTTAATTAAAAAAAAAAGATGGCATGATGTCTAGATGTAATTTGCCTCCATCCTCTTAAACTATCTCATTCATCTCTAGATCAGTACACATAACACCTAATGAAAATAGTTGAACTCATTAGGGACTAATGAAGAGAAAAACCTATGTTTAGAGCAAATGCAGCTGGGAGCCAGGTGTTGAGACAAGGTCTCACTAGGTAGCCCTGGCTGTCCTGAAACTCACTATGTCAACCAGGCTGGCCTCGAACTAAAAAAAAAAAAAAAACCTGGCCTGCTTCTGCCTCCCTAGCACTGAGATTAAAGGCATGCACCCCCCAGATACAGATTGCAATTTTCTTCTGGGTTGAATGTGTATATGTGGAATCTGGAGGAACAGAAGGGGTGTGCATGCAGGCATGCACACGCATGTGCATGCATCTGTGTGTACGTGTCCTCACATGTGCATACGTGTGGGCAGCTTTTTCTTTTCATTAGAGCATGTCCATCCCCTGGAATGAGACTCCGCTGTCTGCATCCGCACTCCCCTCCCCAGTGCTGGCTGAACCCAGGAACTTGATCACATGACACTGGTGACCTCACCTTGGGCTTTGTTCCACAGACCCTGGGATTCCTCCAGAGTCCTCGGGCTGGGGTCAGAGCAGGGACTGCTCTGCCAATGAGTAGTTAATGTTCATTTGGTGAACTGCATTTAGAACGGGCTGCTCACTCAGTATGTTTTATATAAAACTATTGCTCAGTCTGTCTTTATGAATTAACTGAAATGTTGGCCCTCACATCTATAAATGGTAAATTTCATATAATCCACCTCTTTGCCAGCTGAATCCTAGTCCTTCCTTTGCATGGCTGTCATCCACCCACGCATTTCGGCAGCTGTCCTGTCCTAAGGTTACTGTCCTGGCATGGTACGGGCTTGGTGGACAACATAGACACACCTTTGTCCCAGCTCCCACAGGACCTGGTCACTTTCACATTAATGTTCTGAAAACTTGATAAACATTGGTAGATATGGAGGTGAGAATTTATTTTGGGCAAATGTGTGTTAATGATTCTTTAAAAAAAAAAAAAGACACCATCCATATCATCACACACAAAAAATCTTTCTAAAAGATTATATGGGTGTAAACAACCCTAAATTAGAAACTACTGATGGGAGTAATTAATTACACACACTACCCATGGCTCTCTGCTGTTGGTCTTTCACACCGTCCACTTTGCTCAGCCACGCAGGGACTCCCAACTTCAGTGGCTGTTGCCTTCTCTTGGAGGACTGGCTTTGGCATACTTCACAGGGGATTTTTTTTTCCTCATGTAATTCCTGTGGTCCCTGGGTGTTACTGCAGAGAACATCCTGATGCCCCCACAAGTTCAGATGAACCAGGAAGGCAGTACCTCCACACCCCGGCTTCCTCCCACCTCCCATTTCCAGGACTGTGTTTTCCAGTCTTTCCTTCTTGATGCAGACTAACCTCTGCTCCAAGCCAAATTCTACCTTCACTTGACAGCTGGTCCCCACAAAAGGGCAGTGCTGCCTGTGACGTGAGCCTGTGACAGCTTAGCCGGTGGCAGATGCTGGGGTGGGCACTCAGCAGATGCCCCCACTCACTACTCACCAGCCGTGGGCTCTGCCCATCTTAGGGACAGCATGCAATAGTGCAGCCATGTCGTGGGTTTTCACAGTGCCCCCAGGATACATGAAGCCAGGACCAGCCAGAAGGACCAGGGCAGACTCTGGGGGATTTCCACCTGAACAAGGACACTTTGGGTCTACTTCCTGCTTCCTACGCTCTTATCCGGTGAGCTGGCATGTCTTAGGGTTCTTGGTGCTTCTGACCTGTTCTAAACACCCACTTCCTGGAGCATGTGCAGCTTACTTTGGAACATTACTCATCCCTGCTATTACTGTTTTTTAGGTTCTCTGTCGCAGAGAAGAGGAGGACCAGCCACATTCTTTCTTCTTCTTCTTCTTCTTCTCCTCCTCCTCCTCCTCCTCCTCCTCCTCCTCCTCCTTCTTCTTCATCTTTTTTAATTTGGTTTTTTGAGACAGGGTTTCTCTGTGTAGCCTTAGATGTCCTGGACTCACTTTGTAGACCAGGCTGGCCTCGAACTCATAGTGATCCGCCTGCCTCTGCCTCCTGAGTGCTGAGGTTAAAGGTTTTTCTTCTTTTTGGTTTTCGGTTTTTTGAGATAGGGTTTCTCTGTGTAGCCTTGGCTATCCTGGACTCTTCTTTGTAGATCAGGCTGGCCTTGAACTCACAAATATCTACCTGCCTTTGCCTCCCCGAGTGCTGGGATTACAGGTGGGCGCCTGGTTGACCACTTATTGAATTAAACATGGAGGATCCAGGTGGGACAGAGTGTCTCTAAAAATAAGTGTCTCCACCTATAAGTATGTCCCCATGGGGAGTGTGAAAGGGTTCAATTTTAATAACCACCTGCCACGTGTCATGCTGTAATTTCAAAGGCAATTTTTTACAACCACCACAGACAGTAAAGCATTTGGAGAAAGCGAGGGTAGGGGAAAAGTTCCTCTGGCATGGGAAAATTGGGTTGGGAAGAGAAAGAGTTAGAAATAGATCTGAGAAGCTACAGGGAAGCTGGGCAGCAGTGGTCACACGTGGTAAAGGGCTGAGGGTAGCCAGGAGCCATCCAAGAGGACTGTTCCAGTGGACAGCACTGGGGGGTGGGGTGTGTGTGTGGGTGTGTGGGTGTGTGAGTGTGTAAAGGAGAATGTGTCCAAAGCCAGTTGCTCTCTGTCCGAAGGTGACGTTGGGGACAGATGCAGCCCAGCTCAGAGCCAAGCCCTAGCTTAGATGTGAACCTGAGCTGAGTGGCTCAATGAAACTATGTCAGGGTGACGGACTGTCAATAGCGACACCTCGGCGAGCTGGCGTTCTCTGAGTTCCGGCATGGTGACGGACTGTCAATAGCGACACCTCGCCGAGCTGGCGTTCTCCGAGTTCCGGCAGTAAGCTCATGTGACCCAACCAACCGTCTGAATATAGTGCCCACTCAGTCAGACCCAGAGAGGGATGCTGGGGAACAGAGGAGGAGGAGGAGTCTGGAAAAGGACCGTGGGGGATGCTTTGGGGAAAAGAGAATGCTGGAGTGCTATGCTCTTGGAGTTTCCCTTGCTGGTCCATCCCTGTTCACTTGAGACGCAGTCTCGCCATGCACAGTCACTACTTGCTTTTCTTCATAGACCTTACAGCTGCCTATTTCAGAAAAATGTCTCTCGTGTGCCTTCTAAAAGCCTATGCTTCACTTTTCACCCTAGCATGTGTGTGTATGTACATTCCACACACCACAGCCGAGCCTGGCTTAGCGGCTGCTGCCAACTACCTTTGCCTACTTGCCTCACTGTTCTAGATAGGTGGCCTTCCCAAGGAAGGGCCTTCTACTGGCACTGAGTGAGGAGACCTTCCCCCCACAGAGGCTATGGAGACTGTAGCAGGCACCTCTGGAGATGCTTTTGACCTGTGCTGTGGTCATGTGATGCCATACTGTCCCATACTGTCACTCCACTGAGAAGAGACCCATGGAGGTCAAACTCCAGTTAAAACCGTGTGTGTGTGTGTGTGTGTGTGTGTGTGTGTGTGTGTGTGTGTGTGGTGTGAGAGTATGTGAGTGAGTGATAGTGTATGTTTGTGAGAGTGTGTGTGTGATAGAGAGCATTTGTGAGTGTGTGTATGAGACTTGTGTAAGAGTGTGTGTGTATGAAAGTTGTATGAGAGAATATGTGTGTAAGAAAGTGTGTGTGTGTGAGAGAGAGAGAGAGAGAGAAAGAGGAGACACTTTCCCTGGAAGCGAACTTTGCAACCAAGAGTCTGAGATCTGAGATTTGGGGCACTGGGCTTGCACACGACCTGAGCTCTTCTCCACTTCAGCTCTTCTCCCTTCCCAGCCTACCTTTGTAGTGAGGTCATCACCTCTAGAAACAAGTATCACCTGTGCTGGAGTCGACACACTCTAAAAAGAGACAGGCGGATGCGGAGACCAGACTGGAGCCCATCTTTAGAAAAAGGTTCATCTCCTGTGTCATATCTACCATCCCTGGCCTCCCTGTGATCAGCTCCACAGCAGAGAACAGAGTAGGGTTTCACAAAGAGACACCCCCTAACTGGCCACTATCCTTGGGAAATGATGGGGAGTTCAGGGGCTGCTCTTCCTCTGTGAACTTGGGGCACCATTGGAGTTTCAGGGGATTTTTTTTTTTTTAAGAAAATCTTTTTCTTGTGTGTGTCATTGGTGTCATGTGACCTCCAGTCTGTAAAGAAGCTATGGAACGCAAGGAATTCACTAATCTGGCCCAGTTTGTACAGAAACAAAAGATGTAACAGCCAAAGCAACCCAGAGTGGCTGAGATTCTCGAGAAAGCCAGCCTGCCTGCCTGCCTGCCTGCCTCCATGCCAGCCCTGCCTGCCTGCCTCCATGCCTGCCCTGCCCACTGGGCCATGTGCAATGAGAAAACACATTCCCATTTTCCACCTTTCATCACATGGGTCAGGAGATGGAACTTTAGGTCATCAGACTTGGCAGAAAGAGCCTTAGCCTATTGAGCCATCTTGTGGACCCTCCTCCTTGTTTTTTGAGACAGGGTCTCTCACTGAGACCTGGACTCACTAAGTACACTAGGCTGGTTGACCAGAAAGCCCCAGAGATTCCCCCTGTGTCCACTCCCCCCAGGGGTCAACTTAGGGCCTCATGCTTGCACAGGAAGCATTTTAACAACTAAGCTGCCTGCCCCGCCCTTTACCGTGATGCTAGAATCTGAATGTCGTCCTAAGGGTCCATGAACAGATGCTGCACATTTTCCACATGCCCGCCCACCCTCCCGCTCCTATCCCCACCCTGACCCCAACCCCCGCCAACCTCTGATTTGGTCCTGGGCTCAAGGCAATACAGATTCCCAGACAGCTACAAGGGGAGGCAGTTGTGTATTTGTGAAATAAGTAAGCCTGCAGGCTGAGCTCCTTGGGCAGTACAGACACACCTACCTTTTCAGCTATCAGGAAGTCAGAGCGGAGGGCATCGCGGGTGCAGATAGCGCCAAGCAGGAAGGCGAAGATGATGTACAGAAACCACCTGCAAAACCCAAGAGAGAGAGAGCTGCCACCCAGCCCAGTGCCCACCCCACCAAGCATCAGTTTTCTTTCTATAGGAACCTGTGTCATGAAAGAAGGCCAGTTGCGAAGCCACAGAGCTTGCCTGGGAAGGTGCATTTTCATACTCTTTCTCCTCTAGCATATTTATTACCCAAAAGAAACCAAGGTAATAGTGTTTTTATTCTTATAGCAAAGGGTGTTGAGATGGGGAAATTGGAAGCCCCGCTCCTAGGACTTGGCCAGGAATGACCTGCTGTCCCACCGCTCATCCATCTTTCTCCAGCAGCAGCAGAATTACCCAATCCTCTCTTGAGCCTCTGGTCTCTAGACCCCCAGATAACAATGCACTTCATGGCACTGTTACAAAAGGGACAAAAGTCAACTTGGCATAAGCTAGTGTCAGCTGAGAAGAGGCAACCTCCACTGAGAAAATGCCTCTGTAAGATTGGCCAGTGTAGGGGGCCCACTGTGGGTGGTGCCAGCCCTAGGCAGGTGCTCCTGGGTTATGTAAGAAAGCAGGTTGAGCAAGCCACGAGGAGCAAGCCAGTAAGCAGCATTCCTCCATCCATCAATTCTGTTTCAGCTCCTGCCGCCAACCCGACTGTCCTCCATGGCTAACTATAAACTATAAGCTGAAATAAACCCTTTCCCCACAAGGTCATGGTGTTTTTTTTTTATCATAGCAACAGAAAGCAAGCTAATACACAGAGGGGAGAAGTAAAAGGCAGAGCCGCAGCCGCCGAGCTGCCCTGTGCGCATGAGTAAGGGCATGACCCTGAGGCCCGCCCGCCCCTATCTGGAGGAACGACCAGGCTCCTCTGACTTCCGGCTCTGTCTACAGCAGGGCAGGACACTCATGTGGAACCTTTTTTTCTCTTCCTCCCCGACACTCAACTGTAACTGTTCTTTTTATTTTCTTCCCAATGCTGTGGCCGGGCGCCCTGGGCCTGGCTGGTAGCAATGGAGTCACGGCAGTAAGTGTTTGCGAGTAGAATTTTAACACTTTCCAATACTGTAGTTAAAGTCACGCAGGCACGGTCCGCTTCTCAAGTCAGGGTTCTGCCTGTGACCTTACTGCATTTCCACACTTATCCAATGAAGGCAGAGATGCACCCCATTTCCACTCCCCTCTCACCCACCCACCCCACACCCTGCCCACTGGACAAGGGACGTAGTGGGCATCTCTAGAACAGCTCTAGGGCCACGTCAGTCTGCTGGGGAAAGCAGCACAATAGAAACTAAAACCCCCAAAACTAGCAACCCAGGGGAGGGGAGGGGCGGAGGAGGGGAGGGGGAGGGTCTCTGAGCTTCTGCTCCTTGCCTGCCATGTAGCATCTCCCTCCATCCATAAGGTGCACATATTACATGGAGACACACTCACCCTCGCACCCCCATACACACTCACATTTGCACACACAAGCTTACACACCTACACACATATTTCTTTTATAGAAGCTAAGAAAGCTGTCAAATGGAATGCACATGCTAGTCTGTGATTGCAACGTCCCGTCATGACCCTGGGAACTCAATGGTTAAGGGAAGGAAGGAAGGAAGGAAGGAAGGAAAGAAAGAAGGAAGAATCCCTAAGTTCAAAAACAAAAAACAAACAAAAAAAACAACCGAGGCTGGAGAAGAGGCAGGGTGGCTGATGGGTGGGGTAAGGAAATGATTTAGTTTGCACTCATGCCCCGCCCCTCCCCTACAGCATTCTCAGGCAGTGGGTGTGAAAGGCAGTGTAGTGTGGCTGAACCCACCAGACGTGCATTTTCCAGCCCACCGAGTGTAAAAAGGAGGATTGGAATACGAAATAGGTTGGTCACAGCCAGGGCCCAGTCAGAACAAAAGGGGCAGTCCCCTCTTCTGCCCGCGGGTTTTCTCTCGCATTCTCCAGCTCAGACTGACTGCTAAGAGGGGAACTTACGAGATGCCAACAGCTGCCAGGGAGCCGAGGGGTATGCTGGCAGCAGGCTCCCTCAGGTCTCCTCCCATGTTGAAGCCAGCCATGACTCCTGAAAGACACGGAGACAAGGGATGGAGTGAGGCAGGGTACTCGGTGAAATCAAACAGCTCTCCCCAGGGCGGACCCTTCCTCTCCTCTGTGCCCTTTCCTGGAAGCTGCCATCTCTGCAGCAGTGCAAGCAGGCCGTCTCTCCATCTCCCCTGGCAACTGATGAGGCATCTGCAGGGCAGTGAAAGGGACCTTTGTGGCTTGTGTGCTCAGGAGGAAATCCCTCCCAGCTACAAAAGCATCTTATCACTTGGTTGAAAGTATGGAGGACAAGGGAGGTGTGCTCCACGCTGCACAAAGGCCCTGATGCCCCTCGCTGAGCTCCACCTGCTTTGCTGGGACAGTGCCCAAAGTGGTTCAGCAGGAGCAAAGAGCCCACAGATACCTTCTGTTGCCACTAGTTTACCCAGGGTTCAAGTACTGCTGGGGGTCGGTACCACCCAGCGTCAGGACCAGGTGCCACGTTCAGAGCTCCTGACCTACCAAAAGGCTCCAAATGACAAAAATCTGAGGCTGAATGCTGTGTCACTTTCCTTTACCTTATAACCTTCAGTCCCCAAGAACACCAGTGAAGCAAAGGCAGGTGGATTGCTGTGAGTTTGAGGCCAACCTAGTCTACACGGCAAGTTCCAGGACAGCCGGGGCACATAGTGAAAGTCCGTCTCAAAAAACTAGCTCCCCCACAAATAATGGAAATTAATTTGCCTATCACGGTGAGGGACCGATAGCATGGCAGGGAAGGAGGGAGATGTTTCCTCTCTCTAGATATACTCAACAGAACAAAGAATTTTTAAGTAGAACGAGGTCCCAGCCCATAAGTTACTCTATCAACTCAGTGTGGTGGGAGGTGTGGCCATGAAACTCTGACACAGCCGGGAGAGATGGTTGCATGTGGAACAACATGGTGGTTTGAATAAAAATGGCCCCCATAGGCTCACAGGAGCGGCACTGTTAGGAGGTGTGGCCTTGTTGGAGGAAGTGCGTCACTGCAGGGGTGGGGCTTTGAGGCCTCGGATGTTCAAGGCCAGGCTCTGTAGCTCAGAGCTCTCTTTCTGCTGCCTGTGGATCCAGATGTAGAGCTCTCGGCTCCTTCTCCAGCACCATGTCTGCCTGCGCGCTGCCATGCTTCCTGCCATGATGATAACGGGCTGAACCTCTGAACTGTAAGCCAGCCTCAATGAAAGGTTTTCCTTTATAAGAGTCACCATGGTCGTGTTGTCTCTTCACAGCCTTAAAACCCTAACTAAGAAGTGGCCCTGAAAGAGATTTTCGTAGACTCGAGGATGACGTGGCTCTGATACGATCATTATAGACTTATATTCAGCCCGCCTGGCTGGGTGAGAGGCCCATGCGAATTTTCTTTTTGTTTAACCCTTACAACAACCACATCAGAAAAGTGCAATTATTTTCTCATTTTATAGAGAAGTCCTTAAAGAAGTTGACTGAAACAGCCTAAGCCTCACAACCTAAAGCCGTTTGGTAAGCGGCAAAGCCAGGCTCCATCCCTGGTCTGTCTGACAGTCGGCACTTCTAATGCCTCTGCTGCAGTGTTTTTGGGGAACCAGGGCAAGCAGAGTCAAGGGAAAGTTTGGGGCCAAAGAGCTACAGTGGGGCAATTCAAAAGAACCCCGAGTGTTGGACCAAGACGTGAGTGTACACACATTCTTGTCCCACCGAGTGCGCCTCTGAGAGTGTATCCAAATACCTAAGGGTACCACACAGGGCAGTCTGTACTGCCAACCTGGCACAAGCTAAAGTCACCTGAGAAGAGGAAATATCAATCGAAGAATTGTCTCCATCAGATTGACCTGTGGACATGTCTGAAAAGGATTGTCTTGATTGACAGCTGAGGGAGGGCCTGGGCTATGTAACAAAGCTAGCAAGCAAGCCAGCAAAAGCCGCCTTCCCCTTGCTCTTCAGTTTCTCCTTCCAGGTACCTGCCGGGAGGGGCTGTTGCCAGGAAGTATAAGCCAAATGTACTGGCTGGTTTTATGTCAACGTGACACAAGCTGTAGTCATCTGAGAGGAGGGGACCTCAAATAAGAAAATGCCTCCATAAGATCAAGCTGTAGACAAGCTTGTAGGGCATTTTTAAAAATCAGTGCCTTCCTGGGGAGAGCCCAACCCATTGTGGGTGGTGCCATCCTGGGCCGGTAGTCCCGAGTTCTATAAGGAAGCAGGCTGAGCAAGCCATCGAGGAGCAAAGCAGTAAGCAGCATGCCTTCACGGCCTCTGCATCAGCTCCTGCCTCCAGGTTCCTGTCCTGGCCGAGTTCCGGTCCTGACTTCCTTCGATGATAAACAGTGATGTGAAAAATATAAGCTAAATAAACCCTTTCCTTCTCAGCTGGCTTTTTGGTCATGGTGCCTCATCACAGCAAGAGGAACCCTAGCTAAGACATCAAATGAAGGCAGGCATGGTGGCTCACACCTGTAATCCCAGCAGTCAGCTAGGTAGAGGCAGGCCGATCTCTGTGAGTTTGAGGCCAGCCTGGTCTACAAATCGAGGTCTAGGACAGCCAAGGCCACACGGAGAAACCCCGTCTCAGAAAAACCAAGCCAAACAACAGCAACAACAAAAAGGCGTCATCAGATGAGCCCTGTCCTCTTCCAGCTTTCTTTTGGTCTGAATGTTTTATCACAGCAATAGAAAAGCAAACTAGAGCAAGTGTGAATAAGGATGCAGCCAAAACGTGCTTATAAATGCTTGCTTAGAGCAGTGAAAATTACAAACTATCTCATGTCTAAAACTAACGGACTGGCTCTTTAAATGATGATGATCTGCCTTTCAGTAAATACCAGGACTCAGATGCAGTGTGGGGCAGACTGTGACACTGACTGGTAGGTGAAGCTATTGTTTAAAGCGGCTTAGCAGAAGCAGAACATACGGCACACTCCCATTGTTATCTGAGAAACAGAGAGAGATTGGGGAGAAGCAAGTGCCTCAGTCCATGAAGTGCTTGCCACACAAAGAGTAGGGCCTGAGTTCAAGGTCCCGGTACCCACATTAAATAGGGAATGGTAGCATATACCCACAATCTCAGCCCCGGGGAGGTCAACACAGGAGGATCCCTGGGGCTTGTGGCAGCCAATCTAGCCGAATCAGCAAGCTCCGAATTCAGTGAAACCTCATATCAGAAAATAGGATGGAGAATGACAGAAGAAGACACACAACATTGACCTCTGCCCCACACCCCTTCACACACACACACACACACACACACACACACACACACACACATCGGGCTAGAATGTATTTACAATGTTAATCATATTATATCTTCTTGATGAAGAACATACTTTTTTTTTTTTTACCATTTTAATTATTTATATTTTCCCAGCTTTTTTTAGCAATGATTTTTTATCTTTTGTTTGTTTGTTTCAGACAGGGTCCCCTGCCCAGGCTGACCTTGGACTCTGTGTAGCAGAGGATGACCTCCTGCACCTTC
Organism: Acomys minous; assembly: GCF_964271855.1. Lineage (NCBI taxonomy): Eukaryota > Metazoa > Chordata > Mammalia > Rodentia > Muridae > Acomys > Acomys minous. The sequence continues at coordinate 58,099,381 of NC_140492.1, forward strand.
TTTCCATGTGCTGGGATTACAGGCTTGTGCTGCTGTATCCAGTGTATGTAGTGCTGATGCTCCAACCCCTCCCGCCACGTGGTACTGTCAACTGAGCTACACCTACGCTCAGGACAATTTTCCAGTATGGGGGAAATAAGGTTGAAAATGGCCTGGCAGGCATATTTTCTTCCTACTCATTCCCTTTTCCTTAAAGAAACTATTAAGAGGGTGGTAACAGGGTTAATAAATACCTATATATGAAGAGAAAATACATCTACTCTAAGACAAAACATCTCCTGTTTGGGACACAAAGATACTTTTTAAAAACAGCATGGCAGGAATGGAAAAGGCAGCTCTGAGAGGCTCTTAAGAAGTCTCAGTATATGGCCGGAGGACAGCCAGGCTGCCAGTGTGCACACTGCACCTCACAGGACGCCCTGAGGACAGCCAGGCTGCCAGTGTGCACACTGCACCTCACAAGATGCCCTGTCCATCAACTGGGTAAGCACACCAATGTGTGCCTTTACCATCCCATCCATCAGGAAAACAGAACTGACTAACCTACAACACAGGAGCCCCCCGAGTGACCAAAGCTCACCAAATATGTGTTAGAGCCACAGCCGATAAACAAAGCCTGAATAAACATGGAACAACCCCGATGGAAGAAACATGCAAACTATGGCTGAGAGAATTTTGGAGAAAACACTAATTAGTAGCTCCAGATACATCCAAGAGGAATATTCTTCCTGAAAAATAAAATGTTGAGAAAAAAAATTCCAACAAGAAAGAATAACTGGAAGATGTGATCACAAAAGCTAAAAAACACCACGGATCTGGGCTGGTGAGATGGTCCCAGAGGTAAAGGCACCTGCCTGCTCATTGGGTTTTAACCACTGAAACTGAGGACAGAGAGAACACCATGATTACTAAGCAGAACATGAATATCATATTCTTTGGCGGTGTAAAAGTCAGGCTACAGGTGAGATGGCTCGGGGGGGGGGGGGGCACATGGGGGCAGGGGAGGGGGGAAGGGGGACATGGGGGGGGAGGTTGGAGGTAAGGGACTTGATAGACAACCATGACAATCGAGTTGGATCTCCAAAACCCAAGCAAAGGTGGAAGGAGAAAATTGACTCCACAGAGCTGTCCCCTGACCTCCCGTGCATGCCGTGGCATGTGTGTCCCCACCTCCTTAATAATAAATAAAATAACGCTTATAAATAAGATAAAGGAGGAACAGCAAAAAATCACTAAAGTCACCACAGTGATATAGAAAACAAAACCTAAGTCGAATTCAGAAAGAGCCAGTGGTTATAACAGCCTAAGCATCAATGAGTCCATGAGAAAGTTTGAAAGGTAATTCATGTACGCATTAAGCCATTGAGGCAGATAAGGGAGAGGCCAGAAAAATACTAATATAACAGCTGAAATAAATTGTAACTAAATTTACATTGTATCTTGTCATCAGAAAATTCTAAATGTTTACTAGAAAAGGCTCACAGTTTAAGAGCATCGGCTGCTCTTCTAGAGGACCTATGTTCAGTTCCCAGAACCCACTTCGGTGACTCAGAGCCGTCAGTAACTCAAGTCCCAGATGCCCTCTTCTGGCCTCCAAGAGCACTGCATGCAGAGTCACATGCATATAAAACACTCAGTATATAACATAAGAAGAGAAGAGAAATCTCCTGTAATATGGAGCAGTCCATTTTCACAGTTCCAATGACTGTTCATTCGTAACAATAACACAGGAAAACGTTTGGCATTTGGCAGATTGTGTGTGGGGGGTGACCCTTTAAATTCACTGAAAGTTTAATTATATATGAGATTTGATCTACTCACTAAAAATAATTGATTTATTATAGATTTTCTGATATTGCCCTAAATCCTAAAATATAAAGGGGTTATACAGATATACAGATTCCTTTAAAAGGACAGTAGGGCTAGAGAGATGGCTCAGCTGATGAGCACACTGTCTGCTCTTCTAGAGGTCCAGAGTTCAATTTCCAGCCACCACATGGTGGCTCACAACCATCTATACTGGAACTTGATGCCCTCTTCTGGCCTGCAGATAGAACACTCATATGTAAAATAAATAAATAAAATCTTTTTTAAAATGAGGACAGGCTGGGCATGGGGGCACACATCTTTAATCTCAGCAGAGGCAGGCCGATCTCTGTGAGTTTGAGGCCAGCCTGGTCTACAAAGTGAGTCCAGGACAGCCAAGACTACACAGAGAAACCCTGTCTTGAAAAATCAAAATAAAATGAAAGAAAGAAAAAAGAAAAAAACCCAACCCAGTTAAAAAAATAAGGACAGTAATTAAAGTATTCCTTATAAGGATTTTACATATTATATATACATATACATATATATACACACACATATATATAATGACAAAAGAAAACAAAAAACCCAAAGCAACCCAGAGACTGTCAGTTTCCTAAACAAAAGAAGGAATGAAGAGATGTAAACTAAACTTGATAACACATTTAAGTACTTAAAGTTATCAAGATAATCAAATAATTAATAAAACTTTATCAAAATTGGGGAGGTGGGTAGTGGATCATGTAGGTTACATAAATTCATATTTCCTAGCATGAAGTTAGTGTCTAAAGTCTGACTTTGATTAATCAAGTTACAGGCACAACAACATGTTTTGTAAAACTCGGCTCCAAAAATGCCAAACATATATATAGATGGTTGCCTCTGTGAAGAGGTATTTGGGGGAGTCAGAGGAGAGCTGGGAGCCTATAGCTTTATAAATACCAGTGGTTTACATATATATACATATATTACATATATATACAGAGAGAGAGAGAGAGAGAGAGAGAGAGAGAGCTTTATAAACACCAGTGGTTTACATATATATACATATATTACATATATATACAGAGAGAGAGAGAGAGATTGAGAGATTCATATACATAGTACAATCACATGCAGGTATTATTGCCTCCTGGGACCAAGTCGTGTTCTGAGGTTGAGCCTGAGAGCCGAGGCCCTACTGCCTGTTGCCAGAACAATCTGCTGTCAAGGGCTGTATTTCCCAAACTGCAGCTCCGTCTCTAATACCTCCCTTTTCATGGCCCTCCTAAACCCGGACTCGTCGGCAAGGTCCTCCCCCATCACCAGGTCGACTGGCTGCTGTGCCTCACTGGTCACCATGTTTCCTCCTTCCTCTGCAAGAGCTCCGTTCTGCCCGCAAGTCCCCAGCATGGCGGATCATCCACCCAGCTTTGGGAAACTGTCCGCTCTTCTATTCCTGCCCAGATAGATATACTTCCTGTGGCTTGTCTTGTTGTTTTCACGACATCCTCTAGATAGCCGATGGAAGTTAATGCCTGGGGTTGGGGGGGGCATCAGGATCCTGAAGAAAGGGGCTGCTCTGTGCTCGCTCTCTCTTAGTTCCAGACAGGTTCTGTATCAACAGCAAATGCCCACTGGTCCTGGGGTGGGGTGGGGGTGGCGGGGGGGGGCGGGGTGGATGGGGTTAGGGCTGGGCCCCTGCTCAGTGGGAAGAGAAAGGAGTGGCACTCACCAAGCAGACAAGAATGAGGCAGACCCAGAAGATGATGTCCTAGAAGGTAAGTGTGCAGTGATGCCTGCATGGCGCAGGGTGAACACAGACAGGCACACATGGCTTCTACTTCTGGAACGCCATATTATTGAACAGTTCCTAGGCTACTGTCCTTTGGCTCTACTGAACTATACGTGTCTTGCTTGGTGACTAGATCTAGGGAACTTGTTTTGATTGGGATGGGATTGGGGAGAAACATGTATCCTTGTCAAGTGTTCAGAGTCTTCGCTTCCTGCTTCCGGTGCAGTTGGATACCTTATCATAAATGCCCGAACTAGACCAAGGCTTGGTGCAGAACAGGGCTCACATCCAGAATGTTAGGAGCTAAGCGTCTTACAAATATCACGCTCTTTAAAGTTCCAGAGCTAGCCACATACCCCAGTGCATGCCTGTAATCCCAGAATTTAGGAGGCTAATTCAGAAGGAACAGAGTTTGAGGCCAGCCTGGGCTACATAGTGGGACCCTGTCTCAAAAGAGAGAAAACCTTGACTAAACAAGATTGCGAGTTTGTCTTGCTGGGTAGACCAGTGTCTATAATATGCTGCTAGTTACTCTGAGAAGAGAAATACATGCAAATATTTGCTAAAACTTACTTGACATTAAACATGTAAACAAACAAACAAACAAAACTTTGTTCATTATTAGGGTCCTCAAAAAAGCATTTTGGGGGCTGGAGAGATGGCTCAGAGGTTAAGAGCAGTGGCTGCTCTTCCAAAGGTCTTGAGTTCAATTCCCAGAAACCACATGATGGCCCACAACCATTTCTAATGAGATATAGCGTCCTCTTCTGGAATGCAGGCACACATGTAGGCAGAATACTGTATACATAATAAATAAATAAATCTTTTTTAAAAAAGCATTTTGGAGAAAGCTAGACATTCATTAGCTACTGTCATTGGCCCCCACACTTTTTGTGGCAGGCCTCTTAAAAACACATTAAATCGCTGTTTAGAATCAATAATTCTTAACCTGGCAGGCATCTCGAATCGAACCAAGTTTTGTTTTCTATGTAAGGACATTGGGACCCAGAGGGGAGCACCTTGTCTCAAGTCGTCCAGGTAACTGCTGACCCTGATCTGCAAGCATGCAGGTCCCAAGAGTGGGGTCCTCCCCACAGGCCACAACCAACCTCTTTCTAACACCTTGACTTCCCTAGATTGTCCTCTCTAAAACAGAAGAACCACATGATTAATTGGGGCCCTGGTCTCTCACAAGAACAAGGTATCATTGCGATTGGCAGCACACACTGGATTCCTCACAGGCCTGTCAGCCCCCTGTAATCTCTGCCCGATGGGCATCTGGATCTTCCTGTGGGGTTTTTTTTTAAATTACTTTATTTTTTATTATACGTATATGTATGCACCTTTGTGTGGGAGTGTACACATGAGTACAGTGTCCTTGGAGGCTAGAAAAGGGTGTTGGATGCTCTGGAGCTGGAGTCACAGGCAGTCGTGAGCTGCCCCATGTGGATGCTGGGAATTGAACTTGCTTCCTCTGCAAGAGGAGTACAAGCCCTTATCTGTTGACCCATCTCTCCAGCCCCCCTTGTGGGTTTTACTGTCAGCAGTAAGAAGCAGTTGATCACTTTATGCCAACCACATTTTCTCCTGTATCAGGGTGATGACACAGTTGGTACTTTGCTACAATGTGCCTAGGGGGGCTTAGTTCCTGCACACAAGTCCTAACGGCCTTCTGGGAAATCTTGGTCATCTTGGCTTTGACAGACGAGTATGACAGCGTTTAGCTGGTGAGGCTCAGGGCTGTAGCTCCATCCAGCACCAGCATTACCAAGATCCTTTGGTCTATGGTGAAGAGAGGGTGAGCAGGCAGAGCCCTGCTCCTCATAGCTCGTCTCACAGCAGACCCGGATGGCCAGGAGAGGAACTCATTCCTTCCACATCTCAAAAAATACTGCCATGTGTAAAAAAATAAAAGTGTAAGTGTCAGTGGGCCACAGACTAAGCCAGACTCAGGACCCACTCCCTTCCCTCCCCACCCCGAGTTCACTACAGCACCAACAGCCCAAAGCCTTCACAGCTGCCACTCGACGTACTTTCCAACTCAACTTTCTTTTCTGTTCTTGAGCACGAAGAGCGATAAAGCAGCGTGGGAGCAAGTGTGGGCTTTTGCGCCACGCCTCCCTGGTCCCTGCGGGTTCACTAAGGGGACACTTATCGTTTCTTCATCAAGGAACGCCCAGGCTTCCTCCTGGGGACTTTCCAGCTGGATCCTCATACACTCCAACGTTTTGTTTCTTGAGCCACGCAGCCCACTCTCCTTCCTTTCTATGGCTTCCTAAGTTTAATCTTCTTCTTTTAAAGAGAAGAATATACACACCTTCAAGTGCTTAATCTTACCGTTTCCTCATCCATACATCAGAACAGCTCCTTTCAGGGCTGTGGCCAAGGCAGAGGAAAGGTTTATAAGGTGCTCAGTATGGTACTCGGCATCTAGTAGGAGCGATGCCAAAAATCCATCCACAAAAGTTGGGCTCCACCCAAGAAAAATGGTCTGAGGCAGGAGGATCAAGACCAGCTTGGGTGACATAGTTTCCAAAGACCTGGCCTGTCTCCCCTGCCCTTCGTCCTGATTTCTTTATTGTTGTTGTTTTTGGGTTTTTGGAGGGGGGAGGTTGTTGTTGGTTTGGTTTTTTGTTTTTTTTTTTTTTTTGGTTTTTGGTTTTTCAAGACAGGGTTTCTCTGTGTAGCCTTGGCTTTCCTGGACTCACTTTGTAGACCAGGCTGGCCTCGAACTCACAGAGATCCACCTGCCTCTGCCTCCCATGTGCTGGGGTTAAAGCGGTGCGCCACCACGCCCGGCTTCATCCTGATTTCTTAACCACCCTCCTGCCCCACTCTGGCTCGCTGCTGAGTCAGCCACGTTGTTGCTGGGGAAAGGCAGCATCGGACAGGGCCTCGCAAAGGCCAAGGCTCAAGCGAGGCTTGCTGTCATCTGCACAGAAAAGTCCCAGACACAACAGGCCCTCTCCTCTAGACCCTCTCTTCCGTGCGTGGGAAGCAATGGGGTCGAGCGCTTACCATCTGGGGCAACAACCGTAGGCCTCAAGCAAAGGTAATAGGCTTGAAGCCTAAACTTTAAAATGGGTGTAGATATAGGGGATTTTTTTGTTTTGTTTTGGTTTGGTTTGGTTTTTTGAGACAAGGTTTCTCTGTGTAGCCTTGACTGTCCTGGACTCACTTTGTAGTCCAGGCTGGCCTCGAACTCACAGCGATCCGCCTGCCTCTGCCTCCCGAGTGCTGGGATTAAAGGCGTGCGCCACCACGCCCGGCTGATATAGGGGATTTTGAATATGAGATTAGAGCAGGGGTTTTAGCAGGCGTTTGTGCAAATGAGAGACGTTTGGCGGCAAGGAAGGCCTTGCTGACTTCATGGGAGGCGCCACAGAATTCGTCCAAAGGTTCATGCGTTGGAAATTGAAATGAAAAGCTTGTGTTAGCGGAGCATGCTGGTGGCCGTCTATCATCCCAGCATTCACAGGACAGAGGCAGGAAGATCAGCTAGTTAGCAAGTTCCAGGTGGAGGGACCCTAGCTAGCTCAAGCATGGTGAGCATGGCTCTCCCAGGCCTTGACCTTCTCCGCGATCCCCTCTGCCTTGCTCAGAACTGTTAGATTGCATTCCTAAAGCTAGCCACCAAGGTCCAGGCCCTTATTTGGGCACTATGTTCTTGAACTTTTCAGTCTCCAGAATCACGAGTCAAATAAGCGTCTACTCTTTATAAATCACCCAGGCTCAGGCATTTTGTGATAGCAATAGAAAGTGGACTAAGATAACGGACCTGTTTCTCACAGAACCAGGGAGGGTTGAAATGAGAGGCTGTATATCAAGAGATCAGCAGTGTTTCACATAGTAACCTATGACAATAACAATTATATATACATGTACATATATATACTTATAATAGTTTTGATGAAATTATAACATCTATAAAAACTTTAACCACGTGTGTATAATAATAACAGAGCTTTCTCTTTTCTCCTTTTCCTGCCCACAACTCCATCAGAATGAAGTAGGATCTGCCCCATCTTTCCTTGGTCCTCTCTAATCCTTAAACCTGGAGCACCCCCTCTAGCCCAGCAGGTGTTTGCCTTCATTCATGACAAACACAATGTGATGAGGGAAGCGGGAAATAGCTTGCAGGGCAGTGGCAGGGGGGTCAGTAGGGTCACTGACTCCCTGGGTCAGGGAGGAGAGTAGTGGGGTGAGGGCTTAGGTCCTGCAGACAGCCAGCTTCCCAAGGCCCACGTGTGTAAACAGGAAGTCACCTCAAGAGCCAAGAGCATCACAAAAACAGACCTTGACAAAGAAGATGGCTAGGGCCATTCTGGTAAAAAGCTGTTGGTTTCCCACCAAGTTCTTTATGCTGGGTGTGGTCAACCACAGCCCCAAGTGCTGGCTGTGCCAAAGAGCCTCTTCTCCTTTCCAGTAAAAGTTTGGGATTTGAGGACAAGGGTTATGTGACTTCATACAACTGGTATTTTTCTCAGCGAGCTCTCCATCTTGAAGTGTGGTCCTGGGTTCCTGGGGCTGGCTGGTGGTGGTGGGGAGGGACGGGTGTGGTGTCCTGCCTCTGTAAGGCTGTGTTTGGGAAAACCTTGGAGGGAGGGATGTTTGTTTGGGGGTGGAGAGTTTGGTGGTACAGCTCTGAGAAGGAAACTGCTTTGAGAAACAAAGCAAGGGCAGAATCTAGGCCAACCCCTATTTTCACCCCTGCAGCCCCTACCACAGGGTGTGGTGGAGCCCAGCGTGGTGAGAACGGGAGGTCAAGGTTCATAAAAGCAATGGGGCCACCACACCTAATTCTGGGAGGCTCCTCAGAGGTCACCTCCCTGCTTGGATAAAGTAATGTAAGAGCTATGACTCTGGAGGTGGGGATGCAGCAAAAATGTTTATTCTTCAAAACTCCCCTCTCTACAGCCAAGAAGAGGATGGTTGGGGAGGGAGCCCCAGCCATGACTCACTCACAGCTAATCCCTGGCAAATCTGTCACCATGGAAACTGCCAATCATCCATGCTTTTCATAGCTTAAGCGAACATCTGCCAGGGGGAAACAAGCTGTGCAGATCACTCCCCCTGCCTCCATGTTTACTTTGGGGCCTCAGGTAAACAGAGCCAAGGGTGGACAGCCTGGCCCCACTCTGGCTTCCTAATTACCTGTATGATCCGCACCAGGCCCTTCCCAATCTTTTCTGTGCCCCTCCTCCCCAAATTGGTTTAAAAAAAAAATTCACATCAGGGGGTGTCAACCCCTCCTGCTGGTGAGGAGTAGGAAGGAGGTTCAGGAAAGCCTGGCCTCTAAGATGGTACAATGAAGCCTGTGTTGAGGATAATCCATTCCAGTATTATAATTTTTCCATGTGAACTGTTACAACATGATACTTTCATAATAAAGCACAGAAAATAAATCTGTGTTGGGGATGGGTACTTGTTCAAGTACGGCCTGGGGTGGGGGGGTGGGGGGGTGCAGAGAGGGGAGGTTGGGGGGATGGGCAAGTGTGTACCACGGCACACAGAGGCAGATAGGGGACAATCTTCAATCTTCGAACATCAGTCTTAGCCGTCACCTTTCCCCCTTGTTTGAGACAAGGTCTCTGCATGACACGGCCCAGCTGGCTTGACCCTTCTGTGCCCACTTCTCACCTCCTTGTAGGCACATGGCGCTGTAGATGCTTGCACCCCTGGGTCTGCCTTTTATGTGGGTTTCGGTGATCCGAATGCAGATCACCGTGCTTGCTTGGCAAGCGCTTTATGCAATGAGCCGTCTCCTCAGCCTCAGAAAATCCGTCTTAACCAATATTCTTAGGTAGCTGCCTCAAAAGGAGTAGACACCCTTCCGGGAGCAGAAGTTTCAGTGTGATTATCAAGAAGAAAGAGTAGCTGGGCGCCATGGCTCACACCCTGTAACCCCAGCACTTGAGAGGCAGAGGCAGGAGGATCTCCTTGAATGCAAGGCTAGCCTGGTCTACAAAGCAAGGCCAGGACAGCCAAGGCTATACAGAGAAACCCTATCTTGAAAAATCAAAAAAAAAAAAAAAAAGAAAAGAAAGAAAAAAGAAAAAAAGGGGGGGAGACTGAGGATGTAGCTCAGTAGTAGAGCACTTGACTATCATGTAGCAGGCTATGGGGTCCATTCCTAGCAATATGTGTACATGCGCGTGTGTACACACACACACACACACACACACACACACACACGAAAAGGTGGGAAGTTGAGTGGCTAGCCTGGCAACTAATCTCAAAGTTAATTCGGCTCAGCTCTGCCTGCCAAGTGGCAGTCTCAAGCTGCAGGCCAGGGCTGAGCCTCACGCCCACCACACTCAGACCAGGGCACCGCCCCCCTGTCTTACTCACCAGCTGTGAGAACATCTGGACCACACTCCTAGGACAACCTCCTGGGGTCCCAGCGACAATGAGAGCAACAGCATAGCAGCCACTGGGAGGCTTGCCTCCTGCCCAGGCACAACTGCTAGCCTGGCCTCTCTGGCACAGGGTCTTCACCTGCTGGGAACTCCCTTCCAGGCCCAGGAAGCTCGGCTGGAGCCCCCTGACCACATGTTCCTTAGTGCTCGGGAGGGGAGGGGCGGGAGAGGCTGGTAAGCAGTTTCAGATGTTAATTTTCTTTTTTTCAGTTGTCTCCTTTTTCCACATTCTTTTCCTGTCCATTCAAGAAGCAGCTGACTTAGATTTGATTGACGGCTTTGGGGGGAGGGGGAGGGGGAGACGTGCGTAGAATTCGCCCAACTACTGCTTGGGCTTGTTTCACCCATAGCCTAGGTCCTTATGATGTTTCACAGACTCAAAGAAGTGGAAAAGAATCGCGCATGATGGGCCAGAACAGGAACTACATAGTTTGTGGAGCCCAATCAAGTAAAATTATAGGCGTCCCTTGTTTAAAAAAAAAAAAAGATCAGTAAAAAATTTTAGCAAAAGCAAAGCATTACATTAGGGGAGGCTGGCCACACCCTAGAGCAGACTGCCTTGGGCAGCACCCCGATCCTGTCCCATAGAACATTGCCCCTAGGGAAAGATAGGCCACAAGTTCTGGAACAATGGGGACCTGGGCCCCTCTCTCTGCTGTGCTGGTAGGGAACCAGAAAAAGGGGGGTCTGGGAAATGCTTAGACCCTAAATGCAGAGTCCCCAAGTTCAGCAGGTTTCTGGTCTCCCAATGCAGCGTAACGGCAGCGTAACCGTGGAGGCCCTGCAGACAGGACATGCAGAACTTGGGAGAGGCTGGCTCTGTACACAAACACACAACAACAAGACCACCTAACAGGCCTTGGCACTGGGTAAGAGCCCAAAAAGGTGGACTGGTGGGAGCAGGGCAAACCAGCATCTGCGATGACTGGACGTGAGCTTAGGGTTATCCCTGAAGGGCTGGCCCTGAACTCAGAGTGCGAAGTGTCCCAGACAGCATACAGGCCACTGAAGAAACTGTGGGAAATGCTAGGAGAGGCCCGGGCTCGCAGGGTGAATGTGGGAGTCAGCAGCTCTGCGGGTGACCTCTAAATACAGGGACTGGAAGAGATTAGGAGGAAAACAGGGCTGGAGAGGTGATTGTGTTGGTAAGTGTGCAACCAGGAGGACCTGAGGTGTGTCTCTACAGTCCGAGTGATAAAGCCTGGCATGGTGGCACGTGCTTGCAAACCCAGTAGTAGAGAGGCAGAGGCAGCCAAGTCCCTCGGGCTCACCAGCCAGCTAGCCTAACCAACTTGGCAAGTTCTAAGCTGGCAAGAGACCTTGTCTCAAAAAAAAAAAAAAACCAAGGTGACTGGAATCTGAGAGGTGACACCTGAGGTTGTCTCTTGGCCTCCGTATACACCCCCACATCTACACACACACACACACACAGAGAGAGAGAGAGAGAGAGAGAGAGAGAGAGAGAGAGAGAAGGAAAAAAGAGAACGATGCTAGGAGTAACTTGAGGAAGGCAAACATCTAACAGGCAGACTGAGAAGAGAAACAAGCAAGCAGGGGAGAGCGGGAGGGAAGGCCCCGGAGGTGTGTGACAGGCTTCTCGGAAGAAGAGAAAGCCGTGGCTGCTGCAAGGCCAACTAAAGCAGGAAATCAGAAGTGCTCACTGTTTAGTAGGGAGGTTAGGAGGAAGTCACCAACAACCTCAGAAGGACCCAGTTCATTTGGGATGATGCTCAGCGTTCTGAAAAGAGGGTGCGGCAGAGTAAGGCAGGAGGTGGGAAACACAGACTGGGAGCCATCTGACCTTGGAAGGAAGGAGGGCAAGAGGCCTTTCCCGGAGAGGAGTGAGGCACTGGGGCAAGATGATTAGAGTGAAATGTTGCTTTCATGTTAGCAGCGCTACTCAAACATAACTCTGACTTGATGAGCTGTCGGTTTTCCATGAAACAGACTGAATACACTGGCGAAGCCACCAGCATGACCCAGAATGCATTGTTCATCCTGAAGTGTCCTCCTGCCCTTCATCGGCCCTCCCATCGAAGCCTCTCAACCCCCCCCCCCCAAAGCATCTGCGTGCCTTCTGTAAGGTAAAGCTTGCTTCGTCTAGAACATTATATAAATGGAGTTTAGGTGGTTTTACTCTTTAAAAAAAAATTTTTTTTTGCATCTTCTTTTTTGTCTGACTTGCTCAGCATAATCATTTTGGGGCTCATAATAGTTGCTACATATATCATTAATTTCCTCCTTTTTATACTGTTTTTTTCCTGTTGTGTGGCTGAACCACAATTTATCAATTCACCTGTTGATGATCATTCGAGCTATTTCCATTTGGGTACTATTCAAATTAAGCTACTTTAAATATTTTAAGTATTTTCTTTTTATTTTGTGTGTGTGTGTGTGTGTGTGTGTGTGTGTGTGTGTGTGTGTGTGTGTGTGTTGAGTGTAGTGCCTACAGAGGTCAGAAGAGGGCGCCTGATCTCTTGGAATTGGGGTTCCAGGCAGTTGTGAGCCATGTGGGAGCTGGGAACCAAATTCTCATCTTTTGCAAGAACAGTAGGTGCTCTTGACCATGGCGCCATCTCTCCAGCCCAAGTTAAGCTGCTTTGAATTTCCACATACAAGTCTTCACACAGGCACATGCTTCCATGTAACTAGAGGTGGGATAGCTGGGTGTATGGAATGTTTAAGAAGCTGTCAAACTTGTCTAAAGTGGTGTGACCATTACATTCCCATGAGTCATACGGGTGAGTTTGGATTTCTCCACATCCCTGCCAACACCTGTATAGAAGCCTCCTTCACGGCAGACGGTCCCAGTAGCTTCTCCTTTTCCTACCCTTCGCCCACTGGGGAAACAGCACTGAGTAAGGACATGGCACACATGGGAAGCCGAGAACAGGAGACAGCTCACTCCAGATCGGCAACAGAGATGCCTTTCTGGTGTATCTTCTGTGCCCTGGAGACAGCCCTGCCCTGAGCATTTCCCGTGAGCCACCTGTCACATGGGAGCTTTTCGCCTTCTTGGCCAGAGACCCACATGGGGGCAAGAGTTCTATAGTCTGTTTATGAGCAAGTAAACACGTTAAAATAATGGATTTTTAGTCAGAGCTAAGGCCATCACCAAAGTCAGCTACAGCTCCCGAGACCGCACGCAGGCCAGCTGTGATGCTGCCCGAGAGTACCTACCTGTGGCTGCCGGGAAGAACACCCCAAACACAGTGAAGAAAGACTCCCCGGGGCTGTACTCCGGCAGCATGTTGTTCTGTAGCAGTTCTGGGGAGTACCCGATAAAGCCATGTTCTGAAATGACAGGAAGGGCTGCAAACGGAGTAACAGTGGTGACACTCTCTGTAGCCCAGAACTCACTGCGTCTTCTGGGCTGCCGTCACATTTACTGTGATTCTTTTGCCTCAGCCTCCTGAGGTGCTGTGTAGATTTCAGAATGCCTACTGGGTCTTTTCAGTGAGGATATATTTATGTGATTGCTTTTGGTAAAAACAAATTGATATTTGCAAATAACTTTGCCGATTGAAAACCTGCGTGTGTGTGTGTGTGTGTGTGTGTGTGTGTGTGTGTGTGTGTGTATTTAATTAAAAAAAAAAAAAAAGAAAGACAGAAAACCTCCATTGGTCCCTGGGAGCTAAAAAGTGAACTCTAATCACCCTAAGCTGAACATCAAAGCTCCCCACAGCCTGGCGACAGTCTGCCATGTCCCCTTCACTCTTTTGCCCCTTCCCCCGAGAGCACCACAATGCCCACCCTGTGCCTTCACTGGGGTCACGTTCCCTGCCCTACTACCCATTGCTCTGAGCATTAATATTACACTCACTTTTATTTTATTTTATTTTTTCCCCTCCCCTCAGCCTCCCACACACTGGTGTTTGAGCCTAGGGCCCTGTGCATGCTAATCTGCCTGTCACATATCTCTAGCCCTGGGTTTATTTTTTATCTTGAGACAGCGTCTCTCTAAGTTGCTCAGGCTAGCCCTGATCTCATTCTATAGCCCAGGCTGATCTTTCAGTCCTACACTCTCAACTCTCAAGGAGCTGGCATCTCAGGCCTGCAGGCCTGGCATATACTCAATTTTTTTTTGTTTTGTTTTGATTTTTTGTTTTTCGAGACAGGGTTTCTTTCTGTGGCCTTGGCTGTCCTGGAGTAGCTTTGTAGACCAGGCTGGCCTCCAACTCACATCAATCTGCCTGCCTCTGCCTCCCGAGTGCTGGGATTGAAGGCGTGCGCCACCACGCCCTGCTAGCTCATTCTTTGAGCTCAGACATGAGCTTCCTTCATCTGTGCACCATCAGGACTGAGTCTCCTCCTCCTTGCTCTCGGTATTAAGACTAGCCATTTAATGGGGCTGGAGAGATCCCTCAGCAGTTAAGAGCAGTGGCTACTCTTCCAAAGGACCTGAGTTCAATTCCCGGTACCCATAGGTATTCCAGCGCCCACATTGCGGGTCATAACTGTCTGTAACTCCGGTCCCAAGGGATCCAGTGTCATCTTCTGGCCTCCATGGGCTCCACATGCATGTGGTATGCAGATCCACATGGAAGCCAAACACCTCTATACATGAAAAACAAATGCTTTTTAAAAAGATTTATTTATCATGTATACAGTGCTCTGCCTGCATGTGTGCCAGCAAGCCTGAAGAGGGCGCCAGATCTTATTACAAATGGTTTGTGAGCCACTATGTGGTTGCTGGGAATTGAACTCTGGACCTCTGGAAGAGCAGACAGTGCTCTTAACTGCTGGGCCATCTCTCCAGCCCAAGAAATAACTAAAAAAAAAAAAAAAAAAGACTGGCCACTTTAGGCCTTTATGAAACAAAGTTTTTTGTTTGTTTTGTCTTGAGATGTCCAAGCTAATGTAGAGGCCAGAAAGCAATATACCAACTAAGCTTTGTCCCCACAGTCTTTGTTTTAAAAATACTTATTTTAATTGTATTTATGTGGATACAACTGTGTGTGCCCATGGGAGTCAAAAGAGGGCATAGGAGTTGCCTAAAATGGGTGCCAGGAACCGAACTCAGGTCCTCTGAGAGAGCAGTACTCACTCTTAATCACAGCGCCGTCGCTCCAGCCCCTCACCCATAGTTCTTGAGGTGAGAAATCCAGTCTGGTCCTCCCCTCTGCTCTACCTGGCACACAATAGGCCGGCTGCAAATAGAACTCTCAGTAAAATGAATCTTCTCTTAGATCTCTTAGCTCATGGGCACATCTCCTTCCTGGGCTTCCTGCTAGTTATTCACAAGCTATTTTATAACCAGAACATCTGAGGTCCAGATTCTTCAAAGTATTTTTAAATATGTTTGTACATTGACCTTAACAAAGTTTCTCAAGTGCCTTCAATCCATTTTGCCTCTTTGTCGAAAGAGGTGACTTTGAACAGCATGTGCGGATGTACTAGCCGGCCATGGAATTCGGAGACACAAGAAAAATGTTCTTGGCTCAGGCACACCCAGGATATTCAGCTTTGCCTTTCAGTCTTGTCCCCTAGAACTGGCTGGCTTGTGTCTATGAACTGCACCCAGCTTACCCCCTACCGCCATTGCACACCTCAGTGCCCCAGAGCTTGGCGACAGAGCCCGCCACAGCCTTGCCCACCCCCCCTCACCTCCCATCTACCTCAGAGTTTCCCTGCAAAAAGGGCTCTGATGGCTCCCAGAAGGCCACGCACTTCCCCAGCTTCCAAGAGTCATAACTTCATAGGAAAAATATTCTTCAGGAAAATAAAGAAGGAGAAGCTCCTGGAAGCGCAGGGAGCCTTTGGGAGCTCGGTCCGGACTTTCAGATCATTGCCAATTGCTTTCTCTTGGCTGAATATAGGCGTTGTTCTGGCGTATTAAATCCCCAGCACTGGGTTTCTGAATGGCTTGGCCTCCTTGCAGCTGGCCCTCCCCTCATCAACAACAACAAAAAAGCAATAACAAGCTAGGTTAACTTTAGCTTACTCGCTGGCTGACCCCACTGACTAGTCTTCCTGAAGAGAAAACCAGCGCAGCCTGCCTTGGAACTCTCAGCGCAGCTCGGCCTGGGATGACGCACATCTGAGGCAGGGCTGTGAACCCTGGACAGGCCAGCCCACAGCACATAAACACCTCACTCCACACTGTTCACCCCCGCAGCCTCAAAGGAGCTCTTAGGGCAGAGAAGGATTTGGTCCCTGGCCTGAGGGCTTTGCCTGGTCAGCCTGCAGGCTCAAAGGCGCTTTAGTTCCTTAGTGATTGCTTATGGGGTAGGTGAGGAGCCATCTTTACCGCCTCCCTTACATCTACAGTCTGTGAGAACGGGGCAGGGAGGAGGCCTCAGAGCTGCCATTCTTGGGGGGGGGGGGCGGGGGGATGGGCACCGGGCAATGAGAAATGTAGTTCTGACATATCCATAAGCACATCCTCACAGTGACACACTCAGAAGCATACACTAACACACAGCTCCCCAGCACAGACACTGTCATGCTCACAAGCACACATGACACCTGAGCACGCACGTACGCCGACCCACAGGCACACACTTATACCTATACAACAAGGATATTTCACAAGCGCACATTCACACTGGCCCATTCACAAGTGCACGTACACTTATACGGGCACATGAACATGTGTGGGCACACTCACGAGCACATTTGCTGGTACACGCTCACCCTGGCACAATCAGAATCCTGCTACCTTGGGCCTCTGCCCTGAGTGAAGGCTAAGCTCTTAGCCTTTCTCATGGAAATAATCTTACCCTTGAAAAGGACTTGTGAATAAAGATAATTGCCAATGTTTTCTTGCAATAGTGTAAATCTGGGGAAAGATCTAAATCTCTTAACTATGGAGAACTGAGATACTTTAGATGTTAGTGAAGACATCTGAAGCTGGCCCTGGAGGGGGGGTTGCTGGTATAGCTCAGGTGTTTTCTCTTGCCCAGCATCAATGAGGACCAGTCTCAGCAAAATAGCACAGTGGTTAGTACAATAGGAAACTGACATGTCATACTGGTACCTAATACCTAGCATGCTAATTAAAGAAATAAAAGCTTCCCATGTTATAAATACTAAAAATAAATTTACACAAATAAGAAATATCTATTCCAGGACATGGTGCCTCACACCTTTAATCCCAGCGCTCTGGAGGCAGAGGCAGGTGGATCTCTGAGTTTGAGGCCAGCCTGGTCTACAGAGTGAGATACAGGACAGCCAGGGCTACACAGAGAAACCCTGTCTCGAAAAAACCAAAGTACTAACTGCAGTTGCCTATATAAATAATTATGGCAGTCTCATCCTCTCTGTCTCCCCCTCCTTCCCTGCTGCTCCACTCCCTCCCTCCTCGCTCCTTGAGACAGATCTGTCTCCCTCCCTCCCTCTCTCCCTCCCTTCTTAAAATCGATCTCTTTCTCCCTCACTTTCTTCATCTGTCTTTTCCCTCCCATGATAGGTTTCACTACATAGCTTAGGTTGGCCTGGAATTCATGACTCACCTGTTTCAACCTCCCCAGCGCTCAGATTACTGCCTCTCACCATGATATTCATCAATCCTTTCCTTCAAAATTTTCCTATAAAATTTCCACAGTTTAAGAAAAAATGAAGGTAATCTGTTATTTCAATTTTTTTTAAGGGAAAAAAATGATCCCCAGGTGAAGGCCAAGTGTCTGCAGGAACATTTCAAATGTACCATCTTCTTTCTTTTATTTCTCTCCATATCTATGTGTCCTGCTTCCCAAGACGATTTGAGTAGATTATGAGAAAACCATAAGCAAGACAGAGTAAATAGCATTTATATAGGAGGGGGGCTATCGCCCACAACACAGCCAGAAGGGCTCAATAAGGCTTTGAAGTGAATCTGTAGCTGTGTCCTTGAGACTAGAATTTGTGGCCCAAGGAGATGATTTATGACTGTTTTGACCATGGTCACAGGGACAGAGCATAGGGGTTGGTGGCTTGGCCCACATATAGGCCATTTTCTCTCAAATGGAAAGCCCCAGTGTCTAAGGCTGGCTTTATTTACTACACACACCTACACACACACACACACACACACACACACACACACACACACACACACACACACCCGTCTCCCAGGCCTTTTGACTCTTGCTCATTCTAGTTCCCCGCCCCTCCCCTCAGGGTTCACAAGTCCTGGGACAGCTCCACAGAGGAGTACACACTGCCCCCCTCAAAGAGAGATCTTCTTCAGTTCCTGAAGCCAGCTTCTCCCTCAGGCTTCCTCTGGGGAAGACAGACAAGCTCGTGTGAGCACCACAGATCAGAGGTACCTATAAGGGCTGACAGAGGTAACAGCTGGGAGGACGCCCGGCCCTATTGGGACTCCAGGTCCTGTTTGCATTCAAGATTCCTCACTCTGTGTTGTCTCTCTGTATTTTATCCTAGAGGGTTTTGGGGATTCTGTTTTTGCAGGACTAGGGTGCCCTAGCCACGAGCTATACCCCCAACCTAAGCTTGTTTCCTGTGGCCCAAATGACACTCCCTTGCTGTCAGCTGCCATCCCCAGCCCTGAAGGGCCTGGGATGCTGAGGACCTGCAGCTGCTGCCTGTGAGTGCCCTGGGCTTGACCTGAACATCTGCTTCTGTATCCATTGCGTAAAAATACTCTGGGCCCCTCTGAGCTGTGTGCTTTTTAAGACCAGAATAGGGCATGGGGATGAGAGAATAAAAATCAACACAGGCCCAGGCAGGAAGAGGCAGAGGGATACCCTTGAAAGCCTGTGTGCAGCAAGGCCTGACTTCTCCCCGGAATCTGCCAATGATGCTGACAATAGGCTGTCTGTCATCCTTGGGGGTGGGGGTGGGGGGCTCAGTGTTAGCTCCCCCTGGGGTGTTCATGGAAGCCCCAGTGGTGAATGCCTTTAGCTCTGGTCACAAGTGGTGACAAAGGATAGCTCTGGATCTGGGTAGCAGCTGCCCAGACTCACCGGCCTAGCAGCAGTGCACTGGCTGCTGGCAGTCAACACTGCCCAAGACGAAGTTGGTAGAAGCAGCTGAGACTTTGGTGTAGGTGTCCAGTTGTGCCTGTGGCCTAACATAGAAAATGAGGTTTCTAAAAATGTTGTTGGTGTTGTGACCGTGGGCTGTGGGCTGTGGGCTGTGGGCTGTGGGTAGAGCTTCCCCGCACACTGGCTTTCTTCGGGGCTCAGGTCCCCCACCCTGCAATCAGCAACCGGTGACAAGGGACCAGGGACCAGCCAGACAACCCTTTCCTGGGAACGGACAATGGGAGTGTCTGGTCCAACCAGGAATAGAAAGAGTGGAGGAAGGGCTTGGAGAGAGAGGAAGGGAGGGAGGTGGCGCCCCCCAGACTGAGAGGAGGGTGGGGCCTGAGAGATCACAGGAAGAGTAACTATGCAAGGAAAAGGAAAGGAGAGGCCTGGGTTCTGGGAAAGCACAGGCAACAAAACAGCCCCGAAGGGAGGGGCGGGAGGGATGCTGGCAGGGGAAGGAAAGGCCACGAGGGATCCTCAAAGAAGAAGGAAGTACAGTACAGCCACTAGTACAGTACCAGTTCAGCCTCCTCCTGCGCCCCCCCTCCCCCGACCCTCAGCTGTGGAGCCCCCGCAACCCTCAGCTGTGGAGCCCCCCCCCCAACCCTCAGCTGTGGAGTCGGTCTGAATTCCAGGAGGGCCCAGCGTCTTCACTACTGGCCACACTCTGAGAACAGAGAACCAGGCAGATCTGACAGGGGTGTGAGGAAAGGGGGTGTTCAAAGGCCCCATCTCGCTGTTGTACAGGCTGCCAGTAGCCAGATGCTGAGCCACTGCCCAAGCCCGGAAAGGCAACAACAGACAAGAGGTGCTTAGACACACAGGACCCTGCTGGTCTGAGCTTTGGCGTTAGAAGCAGATGATAATGGGGTTAAAGGTCAGCAGGAAGGAGCCTGGTCACACGGAGGCGTGGCCTTGGGAGAGGTCCCAGCTGGGTTCCTCTTGCCTAGGCATGGGATGTGAGGGCCTATTCCTGGCACAAGACTGCCTCACAGCCCCTGCCCTGCCACGGAACCAGCAGATGACAACCAGCGTTGACAAAGCAGCTACAACCAATCTCTGACATGGGCCTTGTATGCTTTTTATGTTCCACTGTTTTAAATCGCCAATGAAGTTGGTGGCTTTCATGAGTGCAGATAATGGTCTGGTTGACTGAGCCATTTTTAGGTTTTGTATTTTTAAAAAATTCCCATACGATGCATTTTAATCATATTCTTTCCCTTCTCTTAATTCTTCCCCCCCTACACAGCTAACTTTATGCTTCTCTCTCTCTCTCTCTCTCTCTTTCTCTCTCTCTCTCTCTCTCTCTCTCTCTCTCTCTCTCTCTCTCTCTCTCTCACATACACACACACACACACACACACACACACACCAAAATAAAAGCAAACAAACAAAACCACAAAATCAAAACAGACAAATTAAAGAAAATCACTAAGACAAAAAGCACATACATACACACACCCCAAAACCACAGAGACTGTTTTTTATGTTGGCAAAAACTCCTGGGCACATGAGGCCTTCCCTTGGACTATAGCTGATACACCTAGTGCCACATCATTGGAGAAAACAGAGGTTTTGTTTGTTTGTTTATTTGTTTGTTTCCCAGAAAGTGTCAATTACAAATAGTTTCCTGGTTGGGAGGAGGACACCATATCCACTTCCCCACTCAGGGCTGGAATTTTGTCTAGTTTGAGGAGCCTGTGCGGGGCTTATACATACCCATCTCTGACACTGCTACAATGTCCAAGAACTTGATACTACCTAGGTCATGGTCCCCAGGGGAAGACCTGCTCCTGTTACTGTGCCAGAGAAACATCAATTAAAATGACAGCTTGCTATAGCCATAGACCGGTGCGTTGCTCAACCCTTCTAGCAGAAAGGCTTCCTCTTGTGGCAGATGGGAACCAACAGAGACCCACAACTGGACAGTGTGCACAGTGTGAGAGGCTCTGGAACAGTCCGTCCTGTCTTTATCAAACGCCTCCCGGCAAGGCTCAGAGACCTATGAGGAAGAGGATGTGGAAGATCGTAAGAGCCGGTCGTGGTGGATGCCTCCGGGACTGATGCACAAAGACTGAACCACTTGAACCACTAAGGATGCTGGAGTGCAGAGTGGAAGCAGAATGTTTAGAAGGCACAATGGCCAGGCATGGTGGCACATGCCTTTAATCCCAGCACTCAGGAGGCAGAGGCAGGTGGATCACTGTGAGTTCAAGGCCAGCCTGGTCTACAAAGTGAGTCCAGGACAGACAAGGCTACACAGAGAAACCCTGTCTCGAAAAACAAAAAAAGAAGAAGAAGAAGAAGAAGAAGAAGAAGAAGAAGAAGAAGAAGAAGAAGAAGACGACGACACAAACACAATGGGTTCTCCCACTCAGCACAATTAGAGGTGTCCAATAAAGTATTTTGAAATGGAGCTAAAAGTTGGGCATGGTAGTGCATGCCCCTAATCTCAAACTGAGGCAAGTGGTTGTAGAGTTTGAGGCTGGCTTCAGAGCAAGAGATTTTGTTTCAAAAAATAAATCCAGAAAAGAATGAAACATATATCAGTGTGTGCAGCTCATGACCTGCGGAGGCGGAAGAGGAAATAGGACAAGTTTGGAAGAGGCCCCCCAAGGAATTCTGGGCAGTGAGCTAGGAGCAGCCCTCAATCCCCTCTCTGGCCTCAGCCCTGGTAACTTTGGTCTTTCAAGGAAAGGGAGGGAAGAAAGGTGGACAAGGCCTTCAGGCCTGAGCCCCCCACCCAGAGAGAAAATGCACAGAGAGGGCTGGGCCAGAAGGGAAATGTGAAATGGGGCTGGGCCTGTAGAGTCCACCCAGACTGTCCAGGGAAAGCAGCCTGGAGCCTCCTCTGGCCCTGGGGAAGGCCTCCACCCTGAGCAGGGACAGGCTGCCAGGAAACAGCAATGTCCCTCTCCCCGCCGCCCCCTGCTCCCCCCAATACACACTGGCATCTAAGGGATGAAGGATCCGAGAGGGGAGGGATGTTGGGGTGTCTGCTCTGTTTTGGTAGGGGAGTGGCTAAGTGTCCAGCCATGGGACCCTTGCCACCTCAACTCTCAAGAAAAGCAGCCTGGGTCTCACTGAGCCAGGCGTCCTCCCTGCCCCTCCCCCACACCCTCATGGAAGGGAAGGTGAACAGTTCCTATCGCAAGATGGTTTCTAACAGCCAAGTTGCTCCGCCTGTGACCAATGGCCTCTATTTCTAAAAGTACTTGGGACTGGGGAGATGGCTCAACAGTTAAAGAGTACTGCTGGCTGCTCTTCGGAGGACCAGGGCTCAGTTCCCAACACCCACAGGGCAGCTCACAACTGTCAGTAACTCCAGTTCCAGGGGATCCCACACTCTCCTCCGGCCTCTGCGGGCAGCAGGCACACACCTGGTGCATAGCTACACAGGCAAGAAAAACACTTACACACATACAATTTTTCGTTTTGTATTTATGTGTATGCGTGTGCCTGTCTGCCTATGGAGGGCAGAAGATCCCATGGAGCTGAGGTTGCAGGTGCCTCCCGGCCGCTGGGAACTGTAATGTAATATTTAGCAGGCGATGTTAACCTCTGAGCGAGCCACTTCTCCAGCCCTAACATAAAACAAAACTTTTAGCCAGGGGTGGGGGTGACGTGATGTACGCCTTTAATCCCAGCACTCTGGAGGCAGAGACAGATGGCTCTCTGAGTTCAAGGCCAGCCTGGTCTACAGAATGAGTTCCAGGACAGCCAAGAGAAACCCTGTCTGGGGTGGGATGGGGTGGGGTATGGGGCTCGGATACCACTCACAACAGCAACGATAGTAATAAATAAACACATTTTTAAATGTTTCTAACGTACTGAGCTTTTCCTATCCAGTGATCTCTGAGTCAGTAAGTTAAAATGAGAGCTTCCACCTAGAGAGGCTGACCACAAAAGAGGTCAAATGCCAGGATGGGGCCCTGCAAAGCAAGCAGCATCTTGCTTAAGGTGAGGACAGCAAAGGCCACAGGGGCATTTAAGCTGCCAGCAACCTGCCGTAGTGTTTTCTCAGGTGAAGTAGGAACGGCAAAGACAGGGGCACAGGACAGATTCTAACTCTGTGCAGCCCCCACGGCGCACACAACTCCCTCAAGGATGCAGGGAGCCAGGAGCCCAAGGGTCAACAGGGGCCCTGCCCAGGGGACTAGAAAGGCCCCACCCACTGTGGTCCCAGATCCCACCCCCCCTGACCCTCCACCTCCAACAGAGGCCTGGCCTGTGTAACTCTCAGCCTGAAGCAGGCCCTGAGAAAGGAAAATCTGGCCTCTTATCTCCTGGGGGAAAGGAATGTGCTCTCCTGCCAGGGCTCTTTGACAGGAAGTCTCCACCCTGCCTGTGGGTTCCTCCCAGCCAGCACTCACTCCTTCTGGCTGTCCCTGCCTCTGGCATCCACTTCCCAAGCTTAAACTTCTGACCTGACATCCCCCAACAGAATTCTAAGCCAACTCGGGGCACCCTTCCTCGTCGCCACCCGTTCACAGCTCCATGCGGAATGGGTAATTCTGACCCAGAAGGCCACCCTCTGGCACCATCCTCCCAGAAAATGCTCCCGAGGCAGAGACAGCTGAGGATGCCAAGTAGCCTTGCAGGGCACAGGATCATCACAGCGCTGCACTCCTGCTGCACGGCCAGGCTGACATACCGAATCACCCAGCTCCTGCCTCTC
The DNA here is from genome assembly GCF_964271855.1 of Acomys minous. NCBI lineage: Eukaryota > Metazoa > Chordata > Mammalia > Rodentia > Muridae > Acomys > Acomys minous. The sequence goes on from NC_140492.1 coordinate 58,123,030, forward strand.
CAGGCTCCAATCCAATTCCACCCCAGGGAGCAAATCAGAAACCCTCCTAGAACCCCAGGGCACGGGGCTTGGAGTGAACATCGGTGGTAGAGTATGTGCCTAGCATGCACAAGGCCCTGCCTGGGCACAATTTCCAGCAACAGAGAAAACGACAGAGACAACAAAGAGCCCTGTTGGTGACGACTCAGCATCACAGAGCCTGAGATTATTCCAGGAGGCTTTAACCTGAACCCCATTTTACAGATGGAGATGTTGAGGCTCAGGACAAGCGATTCCTATACCACAAGGTTGGCAGCTGGCCAGGCAAGTGGAGGACCAGGGGAGTCTAAACATCCACTCAATATGCCCTGTGTATCCTCACAGGCCCAGCAGCAGCAATCACATGAATTGTTATTGTGGGGCTACTTGCCTAGTTTTCCATTGGACTGTGCACCAGGTAGCTATTTTCCTAGGATGGCTATACTGCCCAGCCCCATGGGACATGCAAAAATAATAATAACACTAGGAACAAGCCAAGTGTCCATCAACAGGTGAAGGCATAGCAAAATGTGGTATACGTAGACAAAGGAATATTATTCAGCCATATAAAAGGGATGAAGCAAGGGCTAGAAAGAAAGCATAGTTGGTAAAATGCTTGCCTTTCAAACAATGCCAGGCATGGTGGCACACACCTTTAATCCTAGCACTCGGGAGGCAGAGGCAGGGGGATTGCTGTGAGTTTGAGGCTAGCCTGGTCTACAAAGCGAGTCCAGGACAGCCAAACCTATACAAAGAAACCCTGTCTCAAAAAAAAAAAAATCAAAATTCAAACATGAAGACCTGAGTTCAACACCCCAGAAGCCACATTTGGCCAGAAGGCCAAAGAAGTGACTCAGCCATCAGGAAAACTCATTCCATGGTCAGGAGACAGGGATTCAGACCCCAGCATCTGTGAAACAAATTGTGCATCCCTGCAGACGTCCATAGAGCCTCAGCTCTGAGGAGTGAGGTGGTGGTGGTGGTGGTGGTGGTGGTGGTGATGGTGGTGGTGATGGTGGTGGTGGTGGTGGTGGTGGTGGTAGTGGTGATGGTGGTGGTGGTGATGGTGGTGGTGGTGGTGGTGGTGGTGGTGATGGTGGTGGTGATGGTGGTGGTGGTGGTGGTGGTGGTGGTGGTGGTGATGGTGGTGGTGATGGTGGTGGTGATGGTGGTGGTGATGGTGGTGGTGGTGGTGGTGGTGGTGATGGTGGTGGTGGTGGTGGTGGTGGTGGTGATGGTGGTGGTGATGGTGGTGGTGGTGGTGGTGGTGGTGGTGGTGATGGTGGTGGTGGTGATGGTGGTGGTGATGGTGGTGGTGGTGGTGGTGATGGTGGTGGTGGTGGTGGTGGTGGTGGTGGTGGTGATGGTGGTGGTGGTGGTGGTGGTGGTGGTGGTGATGGTGGTGGTGGTGGTGATGGTGGTGGTGATGGTGGTGGTGGTGGTGGTGGTGGTGGTGATGGTGGTGGTGGTGGTGATGGTGGTGGTGGTGGTGGTGGTGGTGGTAGTGGTGATGGTGGTGGTGGTGGTGATGGTGGTGGTGGTGGTGGTGGTGGCAGTGGCGGCGGTGATGGTGGTGGTGATGGTGGTGGTGGTGGTGGTGGTGGTGGTGGTGGTTGTGGTGATGGTAGTGGTGGTAGTGGTGATGGTGGTGGTGGTGGTGATGGTGGTGGTGATGGTGGTGGTGGTGGTGATGGTGGTGATGGTGGTGGTGATGGTGGTGGTGATGGTGGTGGTGGTGGTGGTGGTGGTGGTGGTGGTGGTGGTAGGCACTCAATGCCTTCTTCTAGCTTCTTCACATGCCATCTGGATACATATGAGCATACACACATTTACTAATTAGTTAATTAAGCAAATGTTTTGTTTTATGTGTATGGGTGGTTGGCCTGCATGTAGGTCTGTGTACCGTGCTCATGCCTGTAACTGGAGTTACAGATGTTTGTGAGTACTGGGAACCAAACCCAGGTTCAATGCAAGAGCAGCCAGTGCTTTTAACCACGGAGGCATCTCCTCAGCCCTGCTAATCAAATTGTCTTAAAAAGCTGGATGTGGTGACACATACTTATAATCCTGACACTGGGGAGACAGGGACGAGCATGGAAATCCCTGCGGCTCACTGGCCAGTCAGTGATGGTGACTTCCCGGCCAGTGACAGACCCTGCCTCAAAAGCAAAATGGACAGCTTCTGAGGAACAACACCCAAGATTGTCCTCTGGTCTCTGCACACACACTCATAGATGGATGGACAGACAGACAGAAACACAGACAGACAGACAGACACACACACACACACTCATACACATACACCACACACAATAGGAATGAAACACTGGACATGCTACAGCTAGGTGGACTTTAAAAACATTATGCCAGGCCAGGCCTGGTGACGCACACTTTTAATCCCAGCATTCAGGAGGCAAAGCCAGCCTGGTCTACAAAGCAAGTCTAGGACAGCCAAGGCTACACAGGAAACCCTGTCTTGAAGAAATAACAACAAAAACATCATGCCAAGTGAAAGGACGAATGTCATCTGAGTCCATCCATGTGAAATATCCAGCCATACTAGACAAATGCAGAGACAGACAGGACAGAACAGAAGTTCCCTGGGCCCAGGGACTCAGTTTCTGTTTGGGGTGAGGGAACCTTCTGAGAGCAGAAGGTGACTGCTATATCCAGTGTGCCTGTGACTAACCTCTCTGAACTGCTTACCTAAAAGTGGTTTAAACCTGGACTCGCACCTTAGAGGTATTCTATCTCACACACACAAGCACACACGCTTTTTTGCACATGCCCCCTCAGGGATCACAGCCTGCAGCCTGCTTCACACGCGTAGACATAGTGAATAAAGGGCACTTCTTGGTCAAGGCCGACGGGAAATCAGCTATAAAGCAGTAGCCTCCCAGACATGGCTATTCCCCCAACAGGAGCAGCTGCAGCCCAGGAGGAAAAGATCTGTCAGACACAGACGTGGGCAGAGCCCTGTGTGTTCACGACGCCTGAGCCGCCCCTTGTGACGCCTGGAACCCGTGACGTATCAAACAACAGCAGAGGTAAGAGGACTGGCAACAGGGTGGCCCACGTGTTCCCACTTCCAAGACTTTCATGGTCACCAGGATTTGTGGTCTGGGAACAACATTTAACAGGGGTTCTCATGAGCCAGAGCTAGCCTGGGTGGGGGTGGGGGTGGGGGTGGGGCGGGTAATATGCTATTGACCTAGGCAGCCCTGTGGCAGTGGCTGCCACTGCTTCATGCTGTTCCCGTGTCCCCACAGCAGCTGGCAGAGCTCGCGGCTGGAGGCGCCCACAGCTTTCAGACGCTGAGAGGAAGCAGGCAGGGGCGCGCCTGCCTCCTGTGCCTTTGCAGCAAAGGGCTCATGTAGAGTGAGGTGCTGTCCGGGGCACCTCCTAAAAGAGGAGGACACTTCAAGTTCCCCACTTCTGCATCGGTTCCTTGGCTCACAGCGGATGTGATGGTTGGGATATGGAATCATTTGTTAAGAGGGTAGGAAGTGTTCTAGCGACAGCTGTCTCAAAGGAAGATGGAGAAGTGAGGGTCTCGCCCAGCTATCCTGGATTAAAGAACCCAGTGCCTCTGGCGTGGCGCAGAGCCCAGTCTCTGGAGCAGCGGGGCCAGGACAGGACAGAAGAGCAGGACAAGGAAGATTGTAGGATCTGTGTAGCAAGTTGAGGCCACACTGGGATTTGTGTTCAGGGGCCTAACTCTCAACCCAGGGCTCTGACTATTCCACTAACTGCAGTGTAACCTTTCACACCCCAGGCCAGCAACTACAGCCTTTTGCCGACTCCCTATAGGGTTCAGAAATTGACTTGCAGATGTGTTCCCTAGGGTGGTGTTCCAGAGGCTTCCTAGGCCTGGCCTGCTGGGGCTTGTGGACCAGGAGGAGCTTCCCACAGCTCGCATGACGGTCCAGGACTAGCATGACCTGGAAGTTGGAATACTGAGTGGGCCTGGAGACCAATTCACTGTCAATTCAGAAATACCAGCGCTGGACCCCAGAGTGAGGACACAAGCGAAGAAAGTGTGTGTGGAGGGGCACGGGGGTAAAGACCAGACTAATCCCCTTATTATTGTAAAACTTGCAGATTTATGATGCTGACCCTCCGAGGAAGCATAGCTCTGCCAGCTCCACCTGGCCAGCCTCCACAGGCTGCTGGATCTCCAGCCGACCTCAGATGGGTGCTCTGCACCGGGGACTCACAGTGGCTGCCCACTCTCCAACCAAATGCACATGATCTGACGCATGACTCGCACACCCACCCACCGTCATGACGCCTCCCCACCCAGGCAGTGTTCCGAAAGAGCTCAAACCTCAGAGCGCTATGGTTTTCCCTCCCACAGGCACAGGAGAGCACTCTGCAGACTCCTCTATGTCGTAGGCTACCTAACTCTGCCCCTATAGTGAGAGAAGCACAAGTCTGGCCGAGCACGCGGGTCACAGGCACAGTGCGCTAGCCCATACCTCAGCGTGCCACCCTCTACTTACTCTGGAACTCCCAGCTTCTCGAAGCTTAGTAATGTTAAGGAAACCTCCCAAGCCAGTGATTTCATACACCAGGCATTCATCCCAAGGACCCTAGCCAGGGAAGCCGGCCAGCGCTGTCTCCTGCCCACAGAGTTGGCTTCCACACAAGAGAGTTGATGCTCACTTGCTCTGCGGCATTGATCAGGCTCCGCAGCCTCTTCGGCCCGTGGTTCTTTTCTCTGCCCTTCGGCTCGGGTGCCAGCAAATGAAAACAATCCCGTGGAGACATCTCAGTTATAGGGTGAGGTTGGGGGCCAGGAGGCTAGCATTCCGGCCAGTCACTCTTTATTAGAATCAAACTCAGGTGACAAGAGGAGAGACTGAGGCGTGCCTGCCCCCGACGCTGCTAGCTGCCGCCCCCTCCCAGCCACTCTGCCCATAGAAAACCTTCTAACAGGGGCCAGTTCCAAAGAACAAAAAACAAAAACCCAGGAAACCCAGGAAGTCCTTTCTCCTTCAACCAGAGAGATGTTAAAAGTCCAACACACTTACTCTTAAAAAGAGGAATTCCCCCACATAAATGATATTCCATAGGTGCAAAACTGACTATACAACTTGCCTGTGGCGTTAACGAGGAAGATATGGGGGTGGGAGAAAGGATAATGAGATTGGGGGGGGAGGAAGAAAAGAAAAGAAAGAAAGAAAAACAGAACGAGATGGGCAGAAATAAAGCAAGACACAGCGAGGTGGGAGGACACAGGAGGGAGAGGAGGTGACTTCTGAGGGGTGTGGCAACCTGGCTCTGCTGATGGGTCAGTCAATAGTTCAGGAATCCCAAGCCAGACCCAGGTTTTGGCTTATCACTTTTCACTGTTTAATCGTCTAAAATTCCTGAGTTCTGATCCTCAGTATTTCTCCCTTTAGGGCCAAGGATGCCTTTGGGAATTTGGCGGCAGTTCTGGACTCTCTCCCAGAAAAATATACTTATGCACTTACAAGTCTTCTCAAAATTTCAGGGGCTCCTGGACTCCATATTAGGAGCTGGGAACTCCACTCATCACAGACCAAATAAAAACACTGAAACGAAACCAGTGTGGCGGTACATCCGGAGTATCGGCGTTTGGGAGGCTGGGGCAGGTGGAGCTCTACAAGCTCAAAGCATCTGGTCTGCAGAGCAAGTTTCCAGGCATCCAGGGCTACATAGTGAGGTCCTATCTAGGCTCCCTAACCCCTAAAAGCGGGGAGGGTAGGATGTGGCTTTAGTGAGAGCAATTGGGACCCAAGTACTTGTCCCTAGGAAAGTCCCTATAGATGGACAAAAGCAAGGCCCAGGGCCAATTGCACAGATGGTTATTACACATACAGTAAAAGGTCTGCCTTTGATTCAGGCAGCACTATCTGCCTATTCAGACCCTGAACTCACTCCTTACAGGTTCATGGGATTATTAAATAACAATAGCTCCAAAATCTAACTGTGCTTAAGAATTACAGTGACACACGCCTTTAATCCCAGCATTCAGGAAGCAGAGGCAGGTGGATCGCTGTGACTTGGAGGCCAGCCTGGTCTACAAAGTTAATCCAGGACAGCCAAGGCTACACAGAGAAACCCTGTCTCGAAAAAAAAAAAAAAAAAACAACAACAACAAAACAACAAAAATCACCAGTGTGTTTGTTTAAAATTCAGATTGCAAGTCAAACTTTGAATCTATTCTTGTGAGTCTTCAGGTGATTGGATGGGATACAGGCCATCTCCAGGCCAAACTAAGACATACTGTCCTTCCAGGAACTCTTAATAAGCCTTAGGAGGCTGAGCTTCTGGGCCAGTTAGCTGATTCCTGCTGCTTGTGTTGGGGCAGGACTAGGCCTGAGTGCAAGAATACCACAAGACTAGCTTTAGCTCCTGCTTCAGAAAGGTTCTACTCACAGTGAAAGAAGTGGAACCTTACAGGAGCCCTTAAGACAGCACTTCCCAGATCTAGCTATGCATAACGCACAGTGGCACAGGTGTGCAAATATCATACGGAACCTGTTACTTTGTATGCTCACTTGAAATAAAAAAAAGTCACCAGGAAATTTTCTCATACTCTAAATTCCTGTCAGAGGCTATTAAGGAATGCATACACACACACACACACACACACACACACACACACGTACACACAATCACACACAAACATGAACACACACAGGCACAAACACAGACAAAAATACACACAGACACACAAACATAGACACACACAAATACACACACACACAGAGACAGATAAACACACACAGACATCAGACACACAGACACACATGCACATAGAGACACAAATGCAGACACAAATACACACACACACACACACACACACACACAAACAGAGACACAAACACACACACATTCTCACCAAGGCAGGTTTCAAGGTGGGTCACACCTCTAAACCCAGTACTTGGGAAGCTGAGATACAACTGCAAATTTGAGGCCAGCCTGTGCTATATAACAAGTAGAAGACCAGCCTGTGCTACAAAGTAAGATCTAGCATCAAAACAAACAAACAAACAAACCAAAAACCAAAAACCAGGATGTGGGGGTGGAAACAGCCTAATACTGTTGTGGTACTCACATGGCCAACAAGTATTTGGTCAAGATACCAGGCTTATTATAAGAACACCTTGAAAAACTCAAAATGTTCTTAAAATTCTCCAACAAAAATCAGTGGATATTGCCAGAACATCTGTCTTTCTGTCTGTCTGTGTGTCTGTCTGCTGTCTTCTGTGGTGCTGGGCCTCCCACACACTAGCACGTTCTACCCCTGAGCTGTACTCCTGCCCCGTCTTCTTTCTTTCCTCTGAAGAGACTGAGTGAGGGGGTAAAGATAGTGGCCTCTCAGCTCACTGTCCCTCCTCTGTCCTAAGCAAGTGCCCTACCGCTCAGCCACATTCCTGGCCGACTGCAATCATCTTAAACATTCTGATTGGCTGCTATCTGCATGTTTTACAACGAGCACACTTTGTATGATAGATTTTTTCCACCTGAACGTTTTTTTGAGTGTATTAAAACTGACAGTGGTCTAGACTTGAGGAAATAAGTCTATCGCATCCATTAACCTCTGAGTGCTCTGTGAGGCGGGCACTCTCCCTCTCTGTTCCCCAGATGCAGAAGCTGCTGTACAGACAGGTGATTTCCCCAAGGCTACAGAGTGAGGAAAGAGCACAGCTGGGACCGAAGACCCACTGCCTCCTCCCTGATGTGGTGTGTGCAGATTTGCACATGGAGCAGGGTGACTGCTCTGTGAAGTCACTTCTACCCTGAGTCTCTGCAGTTTCCCTCTGGTTTAAGTGGGAACTCAGGGGTGGGGAGTGGGGTTTATCTGGGAACGCAGCGTGGGTTTATCTGGATGCTGGTGTTCGGTTGCTTATAACTAGTGTCTCCTCATTACTCTAGGAACTGGGGCACATAGGAGAGCACTCCTTATATAATGCCCATCTGGCCTTACGGTGCTCACTCAGACAGCAAGTCAATCTACTATTTGAATTTATCCTCCTATTTACTTTGGAGGGTCTTAATTTCTTACAGCTGCATCACCTTGGGAAGTCTAGGTTTCTGCTAGTTTTAAGACGAGGCAGTGGGGTCTAACAGGGGAGAACCGTGTGTGGTGGTGCACACCTGGAATCCTAGCCCTCAGCGGGCTGAGGAGTTATGCATTTGGAGCCAGGCTGGGCTATATAGTGAGAAGAGTCTCTTTTGTTTTTGTTTTTGTTTTGTTCATTTGCTTTCACTTTCTTTTGTGTGTTTTTTAATTGGTTTTGTTTGTTTGTTTGTTTGTTTGTTCAAAGTAGGGTCTTGTTATATAGCCCAGGTTAGCGTTGAATTTGCAGTAATTCTCCTGCCTGAGCCACCTGTAATACCTAGTTCTTTGCTTAAAAAAAATCAGCCGAGTGTGGTGGCACAGGTCTTTAATCCCAGCACTCAGGAGGCAGAGGCAGGCAGAGTTCTGTGAATTCTGAGGCCAGCCTGGTTCCATGACAGTCAGGACTACAAGAGAAAACCTGTCTTGAAAAACATAAATAAATAAATAAATAAATAAATAAATAAATAAATAAATAAAATTAACTGAAGAATTTATCATCAAAGTAATATGACTAAATAATGAAGGCTGGCTAGCCAGAGAGCACTAGGGATCTGCTTGGCTTTGCTTCTCCAGCCCTGGCATTACAAGCAAGTCTTACCATAGCCAGCTTTTTAAAGTGTGGGTTCCAGGGCTTGAACACACGCCCTCATGCTTGCAAGGCACGCACTCTACCAAAGAGCTATGTCCCCAGCCCTGCAATACGACATTCTAACAGTTCTTTTGCAACTCATTTTGTCAGTAGTAGCATGGGGAAGGGGATGTCCCAGCAGATAGGAACAAACTGAATTTGTTAAGTGGAACAGGGCCAGGCTGGGGTATGGCTTAGTGGTACAGTGCTTGCTTGGCAAGTGTGGGAGGCCCTGAGTTCATCCCCAGTACGCAAAGGGAAAAAAATCTGGCTCCGTAGTTTAACCTCCAAATCGGCAATTCAAGGCCTGCCATTGTTAGTTCAGCGTGTGGGAGGCAGAAGCAGAGCAAGAGTCTGGAGCCAGTGGGGCATGGTGGCACATGCCGTTAGGCCCAGAATGCCAGCGCTCGAGAGGCAGAAACGGGCAGATCTCAGCAAGTTTGATGCCGGTCTATAGTGGGTTTCAGGTCAGCCAGGACTACAAGAAAAAAAGAAAGAAAGAAAGATAGATAGATAGAAAGAAGCTAAGTTAGTTGGAGCCAACAGCCTGGGCCATATATAACAAGATTCCTTTTTCAACCATCACCTCACAACCCCATTCCTTATAAGTAGAAATGTGCAATATTTACCATTTCGAAAAAATAATTGTATCTGGGTTATTTGGTAAGGAATGTCTGATAAGCATCTGATAATGTCTGACTCTGAGATTCTGACGTGCCAGTCGATGTAGACGTCTGACAAATCCATGAATGCCTACTAGATATGAATTTGAAAACATTAAGAGTCGGATAATGGTACGCACACACATATGTGTGCACTATTCCTGTAGAGTGACAGAATTTTTCAGAGAAATGGAAATTTCCCTTCACATCTCTAGACTCTGGAGGACACTGCTGTTTGGGCTGCAGACTTGTGAGACTGACATCATTTTCTCAGGCAAAGCTTGACCACATACAAGGAGACCGCAGGCTCCGGGCCAGGCAAAAGCCCCAGCTGTCCATTCGTGCTGCTGGTCCAGCCTGTGAGTGAGCTGCAGGCCCGAGACAAGGGGGCATGCAGGATGTGTGATGGGAGAAGCCGCCTTTGCACAGGCCTCGAACCACAAGGCACCCTGGAAACCATGCCAATGAATTCCTCTCAGAATGAGTCGGCACAGCCACTGCATCTGGGGAAGAGCTGGCCAGAGGTCTCCGGGGAAGAGAAACGCTAAAGTTCGTGTGTCTGACACTGTGCTGGCTGCTTTCTTTCTCTGTAATGTTTGAGGGGGCCAGGCCACAAGTGCTAGTGACTGGATAGATCTCTGAATTGGGGACCTGCCTGGATACATGGCTACCCACAAGTGAGCCACCTGGGGAAAAAAATATTCATAGCAGGATCTTGGAACCTTTTAAAAGTTATTATTTTGGATCATAAAATAACAAGAGGAAAGTAAATTAAGGCTCCCATGTTAAAATGAACTTCGTTGCTGGTGTATATGCTCCCGATGGTAGAGGCCAAAGTGGAAATAAAGCAAGGCTTGGAGGTGCACGCTTTTAATGCCAGCACTCATGTGGCATAGACAGGCAGATTCCTGAGTTCGAGGCCAGCCTGGTTTACAGAGTGAGTTCTAGGACAGCTAGGACTATGTACAGAGACCCTGTCTCAAGAAAACAAACAAGCAAACAAAAATGGGAAATAGGCTGGGGAGGGAGGAGATGGGGAAATGTAATAGGTATTTAGAAACAGAGAAAGATTTTACACACACACACACACACACACACACACACACACACACACACACACGCACACACACACAGAGGTTTCTAAAATGCTCCTGGCCCTATGCAGCTCCACAGACCCAGCTGTGACTTCTCCAACCTGCCTCAGGATGGCTCCTGAATTTCATCCCACCCCACCCTGCCCCTGCTAGCTTTCCTGATTTAACCATGTCTCTACTTAAAAGGAAACCTACTGCCCTTGTGTCCAGCTTCTATGATTTATTTTTGTCCCTTCCCGCCGCCCCTGCCCCTACCCCCAACGCCAGAAAAGACCCAGAAGTTCCCAGAGACACGTGATGGAGCCTCTGCTGTGCCACAGGCTTGACCAAGATTACCAAATGCTACAGATAAACCTTGACCCCGAGGTCACATGACACATACTACTTGAACTCAAGTATGTTTTCAAGAAGGAAAGACAGGAGACTATGACAAGACAGCCTGTCTATGTCATATTTTAAAATGAAACACCTGGGCAAGTGAGACGTCTCATGGGGAGAGGGCGCTAACCACTAAGCCTCCAGACATGAGTTTAATCCCTGGGACCTACATGGCAGAAGGAGAAAAGCAATCTCCCACAGGCTGTCCTCTGACCTCCACATGTATACTGTGGTACACACACACACACACACACACACACACACACACACACACACACATAAATATAAACACAATTTAAATAAAAACAAGCATGCATTGTTCTGAATATAAAATTGTAATTTATGTTCAGTATTTAATGAATACAAACACAAAATTAAAATATGGACGTAATGAAACTAATTATCCTTTGTTTCTCTGGGTGGCAGGATTCTGAGTGACTTTTTCCTTCCTTTTCATCTTTCAGACTCTCTGAGAGGAACATGCATTGCTTTGAGAGAGAGAAAAAAAAACCTGTTTCTTTTTTTTTTTTTTCAAGTTGGCCAGTGAGTTCTGCCTGGACAGGCTGCACCCTGACCTGTCTGTGCTGTTCCACGTGATCAAGGACACCTCTGACGCTCTCCAAGCTTGGGGTGTCTTTTGAGGACATGGGCCATGAAAATTTGTTTCTGCTTTAACACCTCCCTGTGCCCTACGGCTCACTTCCCTGGACACACTCTCTGGACAGAAATGGGTACGTGTGGCCTGGTCCCAAGGGAGCGCACTGGCTCAGAGACTTCCTATGAGGCCCTGTCCTGACCCGACTTGGGGAGCAAAAGCAGGGGGCCCCTTAACCAAGATACTAAAGGACGGCAGGTGTCAGCCACGCTGGGAGCTGAAAGGCCAATGCTAACCTTTTATGGTTTACATTTCTTCTCCAGCAGTCTCCCAAGAGACAACACTCCTACTTCTACGCTATTAACCCGGGTGACATCTAGAAGTCTTTGAAACCTTTTATTTTCAGAGTTTTATTAAGATGCCCACAAATGGCCCCCTGGAGTCAGCGCATATCCCACATGGTGCTGGCAGTCCTGAATGTGAGACTTTGGAGTCTGCCAGAGAACATAGTGTATTCCCCAGAAAGAAGAGCTAATGTAATACCTGCCACACACGTGTGCGCACACACACACACGTACACACAGAGATAGAGAGAGAGACACACACACACAGAGACACAAAGACAGAGAGACAGAGATGGGAAAATGCTACTTTTTGAAGGCAAAGAGAAGATGCTCTCCAAGGTCCATGACACAAACCCATTCTGGAAACCTAGGAAGTCATAGGGTCTCCTTAGCTGCCCTGTCTGGCTGGGTGAAGCCACCCCCAGGAGACAGCGAGCTGGCAACACCCTCACTTCCTTATAGACCTCTGTTGCTCCCCGCCCTTCACCAGAGCCTGAGGGCCACATATCTAACTTCCTGCACTTCTGGAATTTTCCATGTACTTTCTCACTTCTGACTCTACACCCACACCATTCCCTTGCCCTAGTCTCCCTCCCCCCCGGCTCACTATCAGGTGACACCCTCTCTCTTAGATCCATCCCATAGCCTCAAGTCAAGGTCATTGAACACTGCTCCCAGGAACATAGAGAATTTCTTTTATGACACTTACCCAGGGTGTGGCAGCTGCTTGGTTAGAGGAGAGACTGGGCCTTGCGTTTGCACACAGTGGAACTCAAACAAAAGTATTTTGGTCAGCTGATAAAGTAGAGAAGAAACAGAGGCAGGCTGGCGGGGACACCGGAGACAGGGACAAAGGGGACCAAGGAAGGACAAGGAGAAATAAAGGAGCTCAGGAAAGAATATCAGTTAGACAAGCCTTAAAATGCATCATGGCAAAATATTTTCAGGAAGAAAAAAAATGCATTTTCCTGTTTAAGCCTAAATATTCATTTTGCTTCCCTTTGTGGAGGATGACTGGGATGCTGTGAGATCGGGTCTCTCAGGGTGGTCTAAACTGATCCCAAACTCTGATGGGTTGCAGGACCCCCAGTGCTGGGGCTGCGGGCATCACCACTGCACCTGGGCCTAGGTTTTTGCTACCAAGGAGACCATTTCTCTGCCTCTGTTGAGTCCCAGCTCGTCCTGATCGTAACTGTGAGTATAGCCCATGATTGCCAAACGTTCCTTGACCAACGTGAGCCATCCTCCTGGTACCACTTCCAGGAGCTATAGTCACGTCACGAAGTCATTGTTTTCCCCAGAGCAACGCTTGACACTTGTTTCTGATAGCCTACAAATACTCTACAGCGTGTACAGCTGGGGCTCTCACAGTCACCCTGGCAGTTGTTCACGGAGCCAATTCACACCTGAGTGCTGCGATGAAGGACCAGCACAGAAAGCCACCCCTCAGAGGGCAGCGAGGGTTCGTTCATGTTTATTTTTGACACTGTCGGAAATCACACTCCAGCAGTCAACCAAGAGAAAACGGTCCCGTTCTTGTACACACTGCTATCCCAAGTGACCTCTCGAAGGCTCTGACACCTTTTATTTATAGTCTTTTTTAGGTTTCCACAAATGGGCCCCGCAATGGGGCCTAAGCCACAGGAAGTGACTGTCCTGAAGATAAGACTTTGGGGGTTGGTAGAGGAGAGAGAGAGAAAGAGAGAGAGAGAGAGAGAGAGAGAGAGAGAGAGAGAGAGAGAGAGAGAGGGAGGGAGGGAGGGAGGGAGGGAGAGCAGTCTCCAGAAAGATGAGCCAACATGCACCACCCCCACGGGAAAGGCAAGAAGTTTATTTGTTTGTTTGTGGGTTTTTTTTAAAAGTATATAAATCCATAAGATCAGAGAAACAAACCAGCAACATTTTGGAGGGTAAAAAGTAGATGTATGAGCGCTGGTGCTAACTGAAAGGTCAAGCCAACCACAGGAGAAGCTAAGACCCAGCATAGAGCATCCAAGACAACACTCAAAGGCCTGGCTGGGGCTTGACAGAACGAGACAGACTCGGGATGAATGTCTGAGAGATAACAGGTTAGAATAAAAAAAGACCTGGGCCGGGCGTGGTGGCGCACGCCTTTAAGCCCAGCACTTGGGAGGCAGAGGCAGGCGGATCGCTGTGAGTTCGAGGCCAGCCTGGTCTACAAAGTGAGTCCAGGACAGTCAAGGCTACACAGAGAAACCTTGTCTCAAAAAAAAAAAAAAAAAAAAAATCAAACAAAGAATAAAAAAAGACCTGGAAAAGATACTGCTGTCATCAGGGACTGGTACAACGCAACAGAACCACAAGTCTGGAGGCTGATCTCTGGAGAAGGAGGGCCTGTTTACCGCGTAATGAAAGCCAAACTCAGCCAGCCTTCCTCCTCAAGCGGGGCCCCATAGCAAGGTGTGTGGCTAACAGCTTAGGTCATTGGAGTCTCATCCGTCCTTGTGATTGGTAAAGTATTTATTGCTCACTGCCTCAATTTTCCCATCTACAAAATAAGAATAACCACGACACACACTTACTGTGTAACAATTAAACAGGTATAAGTAAGGCAAAATGTAATAATAATTAATAATAATAATATCTGGCCTATTTAGTGCTTGATAAAGGATAGCTGTTGTCATGGTCACTACTACAGATAACTGATGGCCACACAAGAGTCGTTTCCTGTAAGCTTTTTCCATCCACAGGGCCTAACCATGCTCAGTCCTGGTGCAGAGGGTGGCTGATGGTCATGCTTTCTCATTTATTCTTTTAGCTATGAATAGCATGGTCTGGTGCTTTGTATTTGATTGTTAACTCCCCTTGTTGCTCCCCGGAGGACAGCTTGCTGTCTTTTATGCACAGATACTCTCCTGCCCCAAGTATTGCTATGTCACCTTGCCTCCCTGATTGGCCTACACCTGGGCAGGGCCGACGTGAGGGGCGGAGCTAAGGTTCCAGGGCTTTGGGCACAGAAGGATCATGGGAAGAAGGAGGGGTGGGGGGGGCCGCCATGGGTTATCGTGGAGAGAAGTGCGTGGCCGCATCGGCGTGAATGGAGGAGAGCAGGCCAGATGAGGAGCATGTGAAGTATTTATGGATTATGGATGGCCGTAGCCCGGATAGGATTGATTAGAGCAATTGGCATAAGAGGTGGGGCTGGGAGATATAGGATAGTTTAGGAGGTTAATAAATGCCCTGCCCCAGGTGAAATAAGGCTTATCTAAAAGTTATCAGGTGTAACTATGGTTGCAGGTTAATCATAACTGCCGTAATAATTACAGGTTTTAATAATAAACACTATTAGCCATTTTTTTATTTACTACAACACAGCTAGCTGTGGAGTTTGGATGAAGCAAGTGGTATCCATGACAACTTGTCTAAGTGGTTCACAACCAGGATTAAGGCGCGGGTCCCTAGCAGTCTCAGACCGAACTTGGTGGTGGGCTGAGGACCAGCACAGATGCCCTCATCAACAACAGCCTCCATCACACAGAGGGGGCCTGGGCAGACACACAGGTGTGAGTGATGGCTCTCTGCAAACACATGGACACAGGGTGAGGAGCTGGGAGAAGGGGGTTCCAACAGCAACTGTGTGACCCTGCAAATGTCCCCCAGCCCCTGTGCCCAGCTCCTCACTCAAGGTCCAGACACTGTGGGTACATGCTGACATGCCCTCAGACCCCACAGATCAGTGGATCTCAACCTGCCTAATGCCACGGCCCTTTAACACAGTTCCTCACGATGTGGAATCCTAGGAGTCTCTTCATTGCTACTTTGTAACTATGATTTTGCAACTCTTATGAATCATAATGTAAGTATCTGTGTCTTCCGGTGGTCTCAGGTGACCCCTGTGTGTGGTCTCAGGTGACCCCTGTGAAAGGGACATTGCCCCTCCCCCCACCCCCATCCCCTGCACAAAGGAGTCATGACCCATAGGTTGAGAATCACTGTCATAAAACTATGCAGAGGAAAAGAGGTCGGTCGTAGGGCATTAAGTCTCCTCTGAACACAACGCCTCATCTAATATAGCTTTGGGGCTAGTGCTGGCCGGCTTGTGTTTCCCATCTCCTTGTCTAGGCAGGACCCAAAACAATGTTATCACTTTTTAAAACATATGCCCAAACTCGTTCCTATCCCAGACAATTGGCAGGTGCCCAGTTAATAGATTATTTCACCAGACAGCTGAATGTGCTGGCCATCGGTCAAGAGTGAGATCACTGCACTCCTATGTGCTATAGCTGGAAGGGCCTGATGAGAAACAACTGGTTATTTGTTAACAAATGACATTTCTCATTCCCATAATCCTACACTTTACCTCCCTCGGCGCCTGGTCCAGAGCAAAGTGGCGTCTGTTTAAGTCAGACCGGTTGTGTTCTTTTGGCCCCTCAGGTTGGTGTGCGACTGCCCGTTCGTGTCCCGCAGCCACAGATTCCCCGGGCAGACTCCAGCGGATCTGTGCAAGTGTCTGGCCAACATCCCTGATCCCTGGCCATCCTCTCAGACCTGCACATCTGGAAAGAACAAGTCAGGAGTCTCCCTGTCCCAGCTGTCTAGATTCTGGTTTAATTTACTTACGTGTGGATATGGGTAATCCAACACATGTGTATTAAAAGGGGAGAAGAGAAGGGATGGAGAGAGAGGGATGGATACAGTTGTTGCCCAAGGCTGTGACGATACGCAGATATCGCGATGACCTAGGTTAGGTAAGATGAACGATCTGACCTCCCGGTGACTCCCCCACTCTTTCATCAACTATGAAATGCCTCCCTAAGCATCTCCGCTTCTTGCAAACAAGAAGATTCAGGAGGAGGACTTTCAAAGCCACAGCTTTCCCACACCTGCAACCTTTCTTCCTTCCTTCTTCCCAAGAAGGTCTGACTGAACTTGCAACGGGTCTCCACCCAGGGCCGGGCCCTCTGTGAAGGCATTGTGAGATTCCCTCGCCCGCCAGCTGAGCCTGTGCAGACAGAATACCAGAGAGCCACTGCCAAAACAGGAAGGTCGGCGCCTCTCTGGGGGGAGCCTGGGGAGTACCGGCCACCCAGGTCTGCAGGATGACAGTTCTCTGCCTCTACTGAGATCCCAGGAGCTTCCCCTAGGGCCCTCACCACTTTGATCCCTTCAGTTGCTCAGTTAAGAGAGCATCTCAGAGCCTGTGGCTAAGTCCTAGCCTGGTGCTGGGTGACGCAGAGGTGACTGAGACCTTTCCCTGTCCCCCACAGCATTCATGTTGTCGTGATAAGCCACCAAAGGGACAATCCGAGTATCAGGGACTCTTCTGAAGCCCCACACCCTCAGTCCCACTGTGACACCCGATTACTGTCAAAGCAAATGAAAGGTGTGACGAAGGGGACCAGCCAGGCAATCCAGGCAAACCCAACTTCATCTCTCCCTCGGCATCACTGAGCTTCCAGATGCCCAGCATCTGTAAGAAGAACTTGTCACATTTGTCACCTCTGTGGTGAGTGGCATATGCTGAGCCCCAATATACATGGAAGAGCAGACTCTTCAAGACTAAGTTGCCCGTGATGCCTCCTACCAAATCTCCAGACGCCTGTTCATTACCTGTGTCCACAAGGCATCAAGCCATACATTTAGTGGTAAATTTTTTTTTAAGCATACTCAGAGAGTTTAGGACAGCAATAGGAATGAATGATCTGGGCTAGGCCAGAAACTCCCATTAACTGCCCTATTCCAAGGATCCAACCATAGAGAAAGAAGGAAAGAGCGTAGGGGAGGAAACCAGAAAGTGAGGCAGTCAGGAGAGAAGTCAGGTAGGAAGAGAGATGAAGAGAAACAGAAGATAAGAAAATAAACAACAACAACAATAATAACAGAGGCAAGTGTGTATCTCTGAGTTCAAAGCCAGCCTAATCTACACAGTGCTAATCCAGACCCACCAGGATTACAGAGTGAGACCCTGTCTCACAAATAAAGAAACACTCTTTGTCACTTCCTCTCTCCTTTTCCTGTGGCATCAAATCCCACAGGTTTGTGCTGCCCTGCACATATGAGGTCCTTGCCTACTTCTAAGCCATAATACCTTGTCAAGGAACTGTCCCAGGGAATGGTAGAAATGTTCACCCACGCTGAGGTGAGGCTGCCCTCGGCCTGCAATGCAGAGGACTAGCGTGGGGCCATCTGGCTCCCAGGTTTGCCTGACAGCCATGCCCTCCAGGAAGAAGGCTGCTGCTGGACGACCGAGGGGTGAGAGGCAGGGTGCATAGGGAGTGGCCTGGATGGCCTGACACTAACCCTGCTTGACTTTGGACCTGAATTTAGTATTTGTTGGCAGAGCTTTGTCCATGGTCTCTGTTCCTGGTGGCACTGGGGGAGCATGCTTTTGTCACCACAGCCTTCTATGTTGCCCCTTGTTTACCCTTCATGTGGCTCAACTCTGACCATTTGACCGTGGTCAGAAGGCTGGCTAAGACTGCAGGCTCTCAGAGCTACCTTGACCTGAAAGAATGAAAACAGTATGCCCGCCCCCCCACCTTTGCCCAATGGTACATGGTGGTAGCAGGTCCCCCTGGGGTCACACTGGCCAAGTCATGTGCTATGCAGTCTCAGGAAAGCTATTCAAGCTCTTTGGGGCCTCCATGCCCTTGTCTATAAAGCGGACATTGTCATCTCACCGCCCCCACCCCACTAGCTGTTTCAAGGGTGACTAGGCTAATACATGCAGAGTGTGTTTCCCACTGTTTCCTCACATACGTACATACATGCATGTGTGTACACACACATACACACACACACACACACACAGAGAGAGAGAGAGAGAGAGAGAGACAGACAGACAGACAGACAGAGACAGAGACAGAGAGACAGAGACAGACAGACAGACAGAGACAGACAGAGAGACAGAGAAAGAAAGAGGGGGGGGAGGGAGGGAGAGAATACACTGAGCACACCAGTCAAGTGAGAGGTTTGCGAGCCCCCTGCTCTCAGCACACTCCAGGCCAGTGGCTCAGGGCACTTTTGTCTCCAGGTCTCTGTGACCCTGAGCACTGAAAGCCATGACCTTTGTCACCCTACTGGGCATCACTGCCCATCTCTGAAGAAGGCAGGGAAGAGTCCTGTGTGAGCAGAGGACACTGGCCAAGGATCCCGGACCCCAAGCAGTTTGGAAACAGTGTCCACCCAGAGGTTTAGGACTGAACCCGGGCTTAGGATTCTCCCTGTTTCCCCACAGGTTTCATAGATGCTGATGGATGCGGGCAAGGCTCAGGGCCCTGGGGACCAAGGCTGGACTTCACTGAAAATGTTCTTTGCCCACTCCCAGACTTTGCCTGTCTCTGCTGAGGCAGCAAGGAGCCAGCTGCAGGGAGACCTGAGTTCTCAGAAACAACTACTCCTCTCCAGGCGCTGTTTCTGCATCCTTGAAGTCACCCCATTTGGCCCTGTCCAGTGTTGCTTACGAGGGTCTCTTGAGAGTATGTGTATGGCAGCCCTCGCTGAAGAGCTCCCACTCCTAGTCGCAGAGCAAAATGTAAACACAGCTCCGAAGAAGCAATTCACACACAGGACTGAACGTTTCCTCCCAGGACTGTGGAAAGGGAAATGCTGAGTGAGCTGCCCTGGGACAAGGTCTCCTGCCCAGAGGCCAAAGAACAGACAGCCTGCAACTCCACACAGAGGCCATCGAGGGCACTGCAGGGCCTTTCGGGCAGGCCTGCCCACAGCCTGGAAAACACTTGGGAGACAAAGCGCGCGCAGGACCCGGATGGGTGGGCACCAGACTGGGAAGGTGATGCCACAGTGGTCACCTGGCCCCGGTTCCCATTCGAGGAGTGAAGCAGGGTGCTAGAAATGGGGTACAAGTCAGGGTCCCACAGTAGGGACACAGAGGCCTCCCTCACAGTTGCCACAGACTAGGCAACTGTACCTGCAGGGACAGAAAAGGCCATGCAGGCTGGCTGTCTTTCACTTAGTGGGCGCTCCTTCTCTCTCCATACAAATACCTCCATAAGCCGGTGATGAGCAATTCTGGAAGACCCAAGCTTTGTCCTTCTTAGGCACCACGTGGGCTGACTCCAGGCTCCAGAGGAGCAGCAAGCATGTTCGCGCTCAACCTGACCCACAGGACAGAGCTCATCCTATAATCCTGGCCAAAACCCATGGCTTGGGGCATAGGCCGTAAGGCAGGGACTCCAAGACTTTGGGCCTCTCTACTAGACCAGCAATGGGCTAACCACGGAGGCCTGGGATCCTAGAAATTACTTCCCCTCTCTAGGCTTCTTCTTCTTCATCTCTGAGGTGGAGAAGTAGCCCTTCCCAGCCTCAGTCACAGTAAAGGTTTTGCTGTCAGGCTGCCTTCCAAATAGTCATGCGGACAGATCAGTGCTGCCTGAAACCACGGCCAGAGACTCACGACTGGGCCAAGTGACAAAGCTGACTTGGCTCAGCCCTAAGTGCGACATCTTTATGAACTCCACCGCACCCTCAAGGCTCAGAGGCCATCTCGGAAGAGAGGCAGGAAGATTTTAAGAGACCAGTTGTGGAGAGAGGGGCTGTGACACGCTCTCCTCTGGACATGGCACGGTCACTGTAATCACAAACTCACAGCAGCTATGGTTCCCCGCAGAAGGTCAAGCCAGCATGATCAGTAGTCAACACGCAGCAGAAAGCACCAGTTATCTTCTTCAGCGGGCTACCAAAGCAACAACAGAAACCAGAGCGGACGTGAAGGTGGGAGGGGGATGTGCTGGGGATGTTTAGGGGGTGTAAGAAGAGGTACTAGGGGTGGATATGATCAAGATACATTGTTTACACTATGAAGTTGCCAATAAATAAGAGTTCTTTTAAAAACCTAAGATTTATCATAACTTTTGAGAGTTAAAAAAATAAAAATAACGAGTGACAGTATGAGTTTGCCGGCCACAGGAAGAGGCGATGTGGAAGCTGGGTTGGAGAAATCTAGGGAAGTGAATGAAGCAGGGCAGCAAGGGTGATGGGGAAGAGGGCACATGGTCCTCACCGACAGCAGAGGACCGACCCCGTGCTCCCCTGACCATATGAGAAAAAGTGGAAGACCAAGAAGAAAGCCATGGCATTGTGTCGCCGAATAAAGGTGAACAGGCTATTTCAGTTGGCACACATGGCCAGTGTGCAAAACGGGTCAGGAAACACAGATGAGAGGCACGCATGGCAGGACGTGTTTTAACGCCAGCACCTGGGAGGTGGAGGCAGGAGGATCACAAGCTCAAGATGATCCTTGTCTATAGAGTGAGTTCTGGGCCAGCCTGGGCTACAGTGAGACCCTGCAAAAAACCAGAACGAACTAACCAACAAACAGGAATCAGGGTTGAGCAAAGGTCCTGCCTGGGTTTGGAGATCAAGAGCTCAGTGGACCCTCGGATACAGCATTTTCAGCAGAGAGCAGAGGCAGGCATTGCTTGCTGCAGCCTGTTTACAGCACACAAGCTGTGCCTTTGGCTCTCACGTAGCTAACAGCTAACGTCAAGGCCCCAGGCTTAGCAAGCAGCTTCCACGTGCCGGACTCAGCGTGCAGTGAGCCTGCCGCCGGCCCTGCTGCCTGACTCAGATGCCAGAGGGCCAGGCAGAGCAGAGTTTACAGTGTGGGCTGTGAAATGCAGGGTGCGTCTCAGGAGCTTAACAGATGCCTGCCTGGAGAACCAAAGGATTAAGCTCGGAGGCCCACAGTTTCATTCCAAAATGTAGACTCTAGAATTCAAATGTACCACACGTCACTTCATTTTCTAAAATGTGTTTTCTCTTATTTGCCTGACTTTCGTGGCAGCAAGAGCATTTTTTTTTTTGGCGTGAGACTCATCTTATATAAGTGAAATTATGAGCCCCCAAATGGCATTTTCGGAGCTTGAGGACAAATGTTTGAAAGTGTCATGTCTAAACCGCGGTGCTGTTCAGCTTTGCACAGTGCTGCTCTGTGCCTTGTGCAGTGGTGTGTGCTTTGGGAGAGACAGAATGGGAGGTGGAAAGAGAAAAAGGGACCCTTGCTGCCAACCTACAGGGCAAATAACCTGGTGGTGAGGGTTGGAGGTGGTGAGGAAAGCTGGGCCAAAGAGAGTATGACACAGTGACATCTTGAGACAGAAAGATGCAGCACACACACACACGCACACACACACACACACACACACACACACACACACACACTTTTTAAAGATCTAAGAAAACCTTTAAATGGCGAATGCTCAAACTAAGAATTCTTTTTTTTTTTTTTAAACGATTTATTTATTTATTATTATGTATACAGTGCTCTGCCTGCATGTACACCTGCAAGCCAAAGGAGGGCACCAGTTCTCATTATAGATGGTTGTGAGCCACCATGTGGTTGCTGGGAATTGAACTCAGGACCTCTGGAAGAGCAGTCAGTGCTCTTAACCTCTGAGCCATCTCTCCAACCCCCAAACTAAGAATTCTAATAGCCACCTGCTATATTCACCAACTCTCCCTTGGGAACGGCTCCAAGATCCCAGAGGATGCCTGACCCTGCAAGCCCACTAAATCCTCCTTTTTCCCACACACACCTATGATGAAGCTTACTTTATAAGTTAGGCACAGTAAGAGACTAACAACAATAAATAAACTAACAACAATAAATCCAAATGCCTGGGGACCTTATGAACTGTTCATGAAATGTTGAGAGTCCATGAATTATTTCCTGAGGTGCCTGTTTAATATTTTTTTGGGTGGGTAACCCAAACTGCAGATATTAAAATTGTTTTTAAAAGGATTCGTACAGTAAGAAATTAAACTGGGAAAAGGGATAAAAAAAGAAGGTAAGCTGGGTGGGTATGGTGGGACACACCTATAACTCCAGCACTCGGGAGCCGAAGCAGGAGGATTGTGAGTTCAAGACCAGCTTGATAAGAGTGTGGCTTAAACAAACACGTACAAAATAGGAGGGGAGTGTGTGTGTGTGTGTGTGTGTGTGTGTGTGTGTGTGTGTGTAGGGGATAAAAGACTGTAAAAGAAATAGCTGTAACCCTCTAATTGAAGGTGCTCAAGCTGATGAACAGATTTTTGTTCTTGTTACAGGGGCTGAAGAGATAGCTCAGTGGGTAACGACACTGGGCTGCTCTCCCAGAGGACCAGAGTTCAGTTCCCAGCACCCACATGGTGGCTCACAGCTGCCTGTAACTCCAGTTCTAAGGGATCTGATGCCTTTTTCTGTATTCCATGGGCACCCAATGCATGTTCATATATACACACATAATTTAAAATTTTTTTAATCTAAAAATTTCTTGCCATAGAATTATTGGGCATCATGAGTAGAGAGGAGATGCTGGACACTTGAAAAGGAAACAGGTTGTCTACCAACTATAGGAATCAGAACAGCACCGAACACCAGATGCCCTGGAATGCTAGAAGGCGAAGCAAGTGTATTCCACAATTCTATTCAAAAGGCTTTGCAACTTAGAATTTTTTTTTAATCCAGTGTCAATCACAGCTGAAGGTAGAGAAGTGACACTTTCTGGGACCCACCAGATAGGGTCCCAGCCCTGGGCGGAGAGGTGGGGAGCTCTACCACACCAGCTGGGACCCAGCACAGAGATGGCCTCTCTAAGAAAAGCAAGGCTGAAGAGAGAGCCTCCCACAGGGAAGCCTGGGCCACCGCCTGTGGCATCTGAAGGCTCTTGGGGCATTTTCTACTTATAACTGACCATAGAAAATACAGCAAATCAAAAGTGATGGAGTGTATCGGGGCGAATAACTGCTTCCAAGGGTATGTTCTCATCTGGATCTAAGAACTTGTAAACGTGAGCTGGGCGTGGTGGCGTACACCTTTAATCCCAGCATTTGGGAGGCAGAGGCAGGCAGATCGCTGTGTGTTTGAGGCCAGCCTGGTCTGCAAAGCAAGTCTAGGAAAGCCAAGGCTACACAGAGAGACCCTGTCTCAACCCCTGCCTCAAAAAAAAAAAAAAAAAAAAAAAAAAAAGAACTTGTAAACATGACCTCATTTGGAAAAAGGGTCTTTTCAGGCATACCTAAGGCTTTCCAGGAGAGATCAGTCCCATTGTCAGGTTGGCTCTATTTGCAGTGACACGCTATGTTCTTTTCAAACACTGAACACACAGGGGAGAGACAGCACAGGGCCACAGGAGGAGGGAGGCAGAGACTAGCGTGATCAGCCGCTCCTAAGGGACACCTGGGCTCCTGGAAGCTGTAGGAGAGCAAGGAAGGAGCCTCTTTTAGGGACTTGATGGGACAGTGACCCTGAGACACTTTTGACTCCAGACCTCTGGCCTTCGGAACTAGGTGAGAATAAATTTCTGTTGTTTTAAGCTCCATGGTTGTAGCCGTTGGTTAAGGCAGCCCAGGAGTACATTTAATTTCAGGAAAATATACAAGGAAATAAACGTATATAGCTTGGGTCAAAATGAATATTTTACGCATGTATTTCTTCTTTAATTTTAAAAGGACAGATGACACCAGGGGAAAGCTTCAATATCTGTAGCAAGCATCTAGCAGGCATGAAAACTAAGCCACTGTGGTTCTGTGTCAGGCTCACCACTAAGGTAGGCAAGCTTTAGGAACCATCAGGGAACAAGAGTGGGAAAGAACCAGGGAAGAGTATAGACACTTGAAGGGAAAAGAAATAGAAGAGGCAATGGAAACATGAAAAGAAAAATATCCTCAATGGGTTGCAAAAACAAAATGAAAGAAAAAGGAATATGCTGTAGGGAGCCCCGCTGGGGCATGTTGGTTTTTGTAAGATAGCTTAAGGCCGTGCACTCAGAGTTTATACTGAGCATACCTTTCCATTGGTTACATTTAGTGGTTTTTTTTTTCATATCCTGTTTAGATATACCCAATGTTTTTGCGGAACTTGAACACCTGCTTCCCTCCCCCCTCCCCCCTGCCTCCCGCCCCTCCTTCCGCTGACTATATATACTGTTGCTCTGCGGCACAATAAACTTGATTGGACTGCCGTCCTGTCTCCGTTTCTCACTTCTCTTGTCTGATCCATTCCCACTCCGCCTTCCAGGGGCTCCTGTTGGCCAGGGTCACGTGGCGCCCAACGTGGGGCCCTGGACACGGGGGACATCGTGAGGAACACTGCAAAAGTGATCGGTCCAGAGAGAGAAAAACAGAAGAACGAAAGTGAAAGCAGAGTGGATCGCCGCGGGAACCTGCCGCGGTGCGAGAAACACGGTAAGAAGTGTATTGATAATGGGACAAGAAATAAGCAGTCATGATTTATATGTTAAACAATTGGATGAAGCTTTTAAAGACACAGGGAGTAAAGGTTAAAGTCAAACATCTTTTTATATTTCTCGATTTTATTTAAAAAACTATGTCCTTGGTTTCCCTAAGAGGGAACCATCGGTGTGAAACGCTAGGACAGGGTAGGTGATGCTCTCAAAGACTTTTATAGAACTTTTGGGCCAGAAAAGTCCCTGTTACTGCCTTTTCCTATTGGAGTCTCATAAGAGAAAATAATAAAAATTAAAGAAGATGATCCCATGGTAGCCACCGCCATTGCCGAGGGAGAAAATATACTCAAAAATTCAAAGTCAGGGCCGGAAAGTGAAACCGGCAATCTCATCTCCTTTGACAGTGATGATGACATTAATGAGGCTGAAAAAGGAAGGACAGACTTAACATCAATAAAGAAGTGATCTCAGGGGACAATGACAGGGGACTCTTACATAAAAGAATTTCAAAAGGATAAGAGAAAATCTGGTCAAAAGGTAGTTCCCAAAATTTATCCCCTTCTTAGAGACCTACAGGATGATTTTCAGGATGACCCCAACTCCGATGAAGTTGATTGGGATGGGTTAAAGGAGGAAGCCGTGGCATATCCTAACCCTATCGCTGGCCTCCCCGCTACACTCCTCCACCGAATGCCCCCACCATTGGCGTGGCTGCTCTTGACCCGATTAAAGATTTAAAAGAGAAAATTAAGAGTCTTGAGGAACAAATTAGCCTTGAGCAGCAGCAACAAGAACTTATAAATAAACTCCAAAAAATAAAGATTGGGAGAGACCCTCCATCACTGCCCAATCTCCCTCGCTGGGTCCCTCACGGGGTCCCTCACGGGCATCCACCTAATCAAGGGAATCCCTTGAGTCTTTCTAATCTACTTTCTGATCCGTTTTCTTAGGAAGCCTTCCCTGTGAGTGAAACTATAGCCCCTGATGGCAGCCCATGGAGGCATAAGAAGGGTTTCCAGTATGAAATCATAAAGGAATTGAAAACCGCGGTGTTTCAATATGGTCCCACTGCTCCATATACTCAGGCTATCCTTGAGTCGGTCACGGATCAATGGCACACTCCTGGTGACTGGTATTCCCTTGTTCGGGCTGCTCTCTCAGGGGGAGATTTCCTAGTTTGGAAGTCTGAATTCTATGAGGCTTGTAAGGTGACAGCTTGCCGAAATGCCCAAGCCAACAATGGCTGGACTTCTGAGATTCTGGCAGGAGAAGGCCCTTATAGCGATCCTGGCCAACAAGTACAATATAAACCTGGGATTTTTGCTCAAATCCAGACTGCAGCTACCAAGGCCTGGCGCAAATTGCCCGTCAAGGGGGACCCTGGAGCCTCCCTTACGACAATGAAGCAGGGTCCTGATGAGCCCTTCTGTGATTTTGTACATCAGCTCATGACCACTGCAGGCAGGATATTTGGCAATCCAGAGGCAGGAATAGACTATATAAGACTGCTGGCCTATGAAAATGCTAATGCCGACCCTATCGTAAGAACACAGATCTCTCTGGTTATATCTGTCTATGCTCATATATCGGCTCTTCTTACCAGCAAGGCTTAGCTATGGCTGCCGCGTTTCATGGAAAGACAGTGAAGGACTTCTTAGCCTCTAATCAAAAGGACAATCGAGGATGCTTTCAATGTGGAAGACTTGGACCTTTCTCTAGGGAGTGCCAGACATCTTCCCGAACACCTAGACACCTCCCCCACCCCCCAGGTTTATGTCCTAGATGTAAAAGAGGAAGGCACTGGGCAAAGGAGTGTAAGTCCAAGATGGATGCCCAGGGCAATCTGCTTCCTCCCTGCCAGGGAAATGGGAACTGGGGCAGCCCCAGGCACCGACTCACAAACAAGCCTATGGGGCAACGCACTTTGCTCCAGCCAGCAGCAACAATCCTTTTCTAACCTCTGTAGAGCAACCCCAGGAAGCACAGGATTGGACCTCAGTTCCAACACCCACACAATATTAACTCCAGAGATGGGACCTCAAGCACTCCCTACAGGGATCTCTGGCCCTTTAAGCCCCAATACTTTAGGCTTTCTACTAGGTCGAAGTAGTAGTACTATGCAAGGCTTGCAGGTATTGCCCGGAGTCATTGATAATGATTATAGAGGAGAAATCAAGATCATGGCCCAGGCAATAAAAAATATAGTCACTATAGCAGCTGGGAAAAGGATCACCCAATTAATAATTCTTCCATTACTGTCTACCGATCATTCCTATAAGAGTGAGAAGAGGGGAGCTCAAGGGTTTGGATCTTCTGATGCTTACTGAGCACAACCTGTGTCCGAACAAAAGCTCATGCTCACCCTGTGGGTGGATGAGAAACCTTTCCAGAGATTAGTGGACACAGGAGCTGATGTGACGATCATCCAGTCCATTGAAATGGCCTAGTCATTGGTCTGTCACCCCCACTTTGACCAGTTTAAGAAGCATAGGGCAAAGTCACAACCCTAATCAGAGTTCACAGATGCTCACCTGGAGAGACAAGGAAGGCAACACGAGACAGGTCAAGCCTTTTATCATGCCTGGTCTTTGGGGAAGGGATATTTTATCTCAGATGGGACTCATCATGTGCAGTCCAAATGATGTTGTCACTGCGCAAATGTTAAATGCTGGATTTTCCCCTGGCAAAGGCCTGGGAAAAAATGAGAATGGGATTGCTGAACCCATAAAGGCCACCCCATGAAAACAAGGGAATGTTTGGGATGTTTTCAGTAGGGGCCATTGACTCTGCTGCACCCCAGTTACCTTGTGCCGATCCGATCACCTGGAAGGATGACACACCAGGATGGGTGAACCAATGGCCGTTAACAACAGGAAAGTTACAAGCTGCCCAGAGGCTAGTGCAGGAGCAATTACAATCAGGGCACTTGGAGGAGAGTACCTCTCCCTGGAACACTCCTGTATTTGTCATTAAGAAAAAAATCAGGAAAATAAAGGATTTAAGAGCTGTCAATGCCACCATGATATTGATGGGAGCCCTGCAGCTGGGCCTCCCCACTCCTGTTGCAGCTCCTTTAAAGTATTATAAAATTGTAGTTGATTTAAAAGATTGCTTTTTCACTAATTCCTTTATACCCCCAATGATAGAAAGCACTGTGCCTTTAGTTTACCTGCTATTAACTTTAAAGAGCCCATGCAGCGCTATCAATGGAAGGTCTTGCCTCAAGGTATGGCTAATAGTCCCACTCTGTGCCAGAAATTTGTAGCCAAGGCAATAGCAGGTGTGAGACAGACCTGGCCTCAGATTTATATGATACATTATATGGATGACATCTTCTTTGCAGGAGAGATTGGCCAGGAGGTTCTTCAATGCTTTGATTGCCTAAAAACTGTCCTGGAAGGGGGTGGGTTAATTATTGCCCTCGAAATGGTGCAATTAAAAGATCCTTATATATATTTAGGATTCCAAGTTAACATCCAAAAATTACTAATAGCAAGGCCACCTTTAAGATAGATGTGCTCAGGACACGTAATGATTTTCAAAAACTGCTCGGAGACATTAATTGGCTAAGGCCATATCTAAAACTCACCACTGGTGATTTAAGGCCTTTATTTGATATGTTGAATGGGGACAGAAGCCCTAAGTCCCCTCGAGCGCTTACCGATGAAGGAAGATTGGCATTAAAATGCGTGGAGGATGCGATTGCATCTCAGTTTGCCACTCAGATTGATTATGCTAAGCCACTTCTCTTCGTTGTATTTTGCACCACACTGATACCCACTGCTATATTCTAGCCTCTGCTGTGGGTTCATCTGCCCTCCTTACCCAAAAAGGTTTTATTGCCTTATTTTGATGCCATAGCTGACTTGATGATTTTAGGCCAAAATACAAGTCAGGCTTACTTTGGAAAATATCCTGATACCTTGATTCAACCTTATACTGAGGTGCAGATTAACTGGTTACTACAGAACCTGTGCCTCCTTTTCAGAACAAATAGATAATCATTATCCTCCTAATAAACTCGTACAGTTTTGCAGATTGTATGCTTTTGTTTTCCCCCACTAGAGTTTCCATGGTGCCTATCCCCGAGGCATTACTAGTCTTCATGGATGGGTCCTCCACGGGAAGGGACACATATACTTTTCAAGATCGAACAGTGTCCTTTGAGACCCCCTCTCTTTCAACTCAATTGGTAGAGCTATTATTGCTATTTTTCAAGCTTTTCCTATGCAGTCCTTTAATATTTTTACTGATGATGCTTATTTGGCACATTCTGTTCCCCTTTTGGAGACAGTTGCCATAATTAAACATTCCTCTGAAACAGTTCATTTATTTCTTACTTGCCAGCAGCTTATTTGCAAATGCACAGAAAAAAAAATTGTTGGCCATTTGAGGGCACATTCAGGCCTTCCTGGCCCCTTATCTGAAGAAAATGAAAAAACGGATCTGGCTACAATCAGGGCAGTGATCTTGTCCACTAAACCTGCCACTGGTATTAGCCAAGCTACACAAGCTCACAGGTTGCATCATCTTAATTCTCACACCTTAAGGCTAATGTTTAAGATCACTTGAGAGCAAGCACATCTGATTGTCAAGCAATGTCAGGCATGTGCATCCCATGTGCCTGTCCCACATTTAGGAGTTAACCCAAAAGGGCTCACTGTAAAGGCTATCTGGCAAATGGATGTGACGCATTATAGTGAATTTGGCAACTTGAAATATATACATGTCTGTATTGACACCTTCAGTGGTCTTATTTTTGTCACCCTGCAAACAGGAGAAGCAATAAGGCACATTATCGCCCACATGCTTGCAGCCATCTCCACCCTAGGAGTCCCTAAACAAATTAAGACAGATAATGGCCCCGGATATACAAGTACCAGCTTTCAACGTTTCTGTGAGACACTGAATATTCTTCATAAAGCTGGCATACCATACAACCCGCAAGGACAGGGCATGGTGGAAAGAGCACACCTCACTCTAAAACTAACATTTGAAAAAATAAAAAAGGGGGAATGGTACCTTACTAAGGGGTCTCCCAAGAATATTCTTCATCATTCGTTATTTATTTTAAATTTTCTAAAATTAGATAAAGATGGAAAATCAGCAGCCAACCACTTCTGTCGTCCAGAGACTCGTAGAGATTTTGCCACGGTCCTCTGGAAAGATCCATTGACTGGGTCCTGGAATGGACCAGATCCTGTACTCATATGGGGCAGAGGATCAGTTTGCGTCTACTCTCGAGACGGCAGCTACATGGCTGGCAGAGAGACTGGTTAAGCAGATAGATAACCAAAGCTCCAGGGAGAAATCTCCCCCTCTCTCTCTTACACATCATCATGAGAACCTGCCTGATCCTGACTCTGATGCTGAAAATGACGATTGCCCTCCAGCTGAAGCCCGTGAACCAACCAACATCTGCCCTACAGCTTGACTTGGCAGATTGCTGAGAGTAAGGACTCCACCATAGTCAGACTCTCAAACATAGGCCCCACTGGCAGCTGGTTCCCCAACTTAACTTTCAGTGGTAAATATTGTAGACAATGGGGAAAATCTATTAATTTCTACATCTGTCCTAATCATGGCAGCTCAGCGAGAGGTAGTGGTTATACAGAACCAGGGTTTTGTGCTAAATGGGAATGTGAATCCGCTGGTCACATCTGGTGGAGCCCTCCCATCACTACCGATTGGATTAAGGTTCGCATCATTAATCATCCTCAGATGCACCTTGGAACACATGGAACACATGCAAGGGCCGTTACCCCAGATACCCGCAAATACAGATTTCTTTTACAAATTATGCTAAAAGTGAGGACTGGACAACTATTCCAAGATTGTGGGGTATCAGACTATATCATCCCATTGAATATGACCCAATATCCACCTTCAGTATCGTCCTGAAGGTAAGTCATGTCCAAACCAATGTCAGACTCAGACCAGATAAGATCCTTGTCCCGACAGGTAGGGAACAAGAAGCTCAGGTTGGATTGAACTAGAAATGATCATAATGAGTGAGTTAACCCAGAAGCAGAAAGACTGAAATGGTACATACTCACTTATATCTGCACACTAGCCCAAGGGGCATGTCCCATGAAAGTATTCACTCACCAGGAAAGTGGGTCAGAGAGGAGGACATCCTATTGGGTCTCTAGATGAGAGAAGCATGGGAGAATAGGGAAATAGAAGGATCCAGAGGGTCCTAGGAACCTATAAGAAGAACATTAGGATGGGCAGATCTAGGCCCAGGTATCCGGCGCAAACTATGGCACCAGCCAAGGACAATACATGCAGTAAACTTCGAACCCCTACCCAGATCTAGCCAATGGATAGGACATTCTTCACAGTTGAGTGGAGAAGGGGGTCTGACTTTCACACAAACTCTGGTGCCCCATATTTGACCATGTCCCCTGGATGGGGAGGCCTGGTGGCACTCAGAAGAAGGATAGCAGGCTACCAAGAAGAGAATTGATACCCTCTGAGCATATACAGGGGGAGGAGGTCCCCCTCAGTCACAGTCTTAGGGGAGGGGAGTAAGGGGAAAATGGGAGGGAGGGAGGAATGGGAGGATACAAGGGATGGGATAACAATTTAGATGTAATATGAATAAATTAATAAAATATATTTTTAAAAAAGAAGCTTAGGCTGTCCCTTCCCCAGGCACTCTCCTCCCTGGTCAGGGGGATACTGCTGTTCCCCCTCAAAAGACCACAGAGGAGACCTTGTTGGATCTGCTTGTGCATACTTTCATCACCCTTAATAGTTCCAGACTGGATCTGACGCAATCTTGCTGGCTATGTTACACCCCTCAGCCCCTCTTCTATGAGGGCATTGCAGTCATCCATGATGTTAACAGTACTACAGATCATGCAAGCTATAGATGGTGACAAGGTCCTCACAAGCTGTCTCTGCAATCCATTAATGGATCAGGAACTTGTGTGGGAAATATCCTTGACGCTTACAAAGACCTCTGTAATATCTCCATTTCAGTAGAAAATTCTAGCCCAACCACTTATCTTACCCCCCCGCCCCATGATGCTTGGTGGGCTTGCTCTGATGGCCTTACCCCTTGCACTAATCAGGCCCTATCCAAAGACTTTTGTATTTTAGTACAATTGATCCCTAGGCTTACCTACTATACTGATGAACAGTTTGACAGTTGTTGGGACCCCGTGGATGATCAAAGACTCCTCCGGCCTAAAAGAGAACCAATCTCCACTATTACCGTGGCGGTCTTGCTTGGCTTTGGATTGGTGGGGGCTAGCACCGGGGTCTCTTCCCTCATTCTCCAGGATCACAATCATGGCCAGTTGAGATCTTCTATTGACTTAGATATAGGAAAGGCTTGAGACTGCTGTCTCTCATTTACAAACCTCTATATCTTCCCTTGCTAAGGAAGTTTTACAGAACAGGCAAGGACTTGGCCTCTTGCTCCTACTGCAGGGTAGACTTTGTGCTGCCCTTAACGAAGGATGCTGTTTCTACGTGGACCACTCAGGAGTTGTTAAGGATTCCATGCAGAAGGTCCGAGAAGGATTGGAAAGATGCAAGAAACAAAGAGAACAAGAACGAGGGTGGTTTAAACCCTGGTGTAGCACGTCCCCTTGGCTTCCTACCCTCCTGCCGTCTATCCTCAGCCCACTCGTGGGTCTTCTCATTTTGCTGTCCTTAGGACCAATGTTACTCAACAGAGTTATGGCCGCCTTAAAGCCACAGATCGAAGCTGTACAAGTGAAACCCCTACAGGTTCACTACCACAAACTAGATGCAGCTGACAATGACTCTTTATACCCAGAGTCGTCCCCCTGAAGCTGAGCGGGCAGTCAGTGACGGGTGAGAGAATCAGAAATCCCTTCCTTGCCAGCCCTATCAAACCTAAGACAGGACTACGGGCCTGCTCCCGTGAGATCCAAAGACGGGTAATAAGGGCAAGAGATCGATTCCAACCTAAGACAGATGCCGTTCCTTGGAGATTTGCCCACCTTTAAAAAAAAATAATAAAGGAGGAACCTGTAGGGAGCCCTGCTCAGCATGTTGTTTTTCGTAAGATCGCTTAAGGCCGTGCACTCAGAGTTTGTACTGAGCGTACCTTTCCATTGGTTACATTTGGTGTTTTTTTCCTATTTCCTGTTTAGATATACCCAATGTTTTTGCAGAACCCGAACACCTGCTTCCCTCGCTCCTCCCCCTTCCTCCCGCCCCTCCTCCCCCTTCCTCCCGCCCCTCCTCCCCCGACTGTATATACTGTTGCTCTGCCGCACAATAAACAAAGACTTGATCGGACTGGCGTCCTGTCTCCGTTTCTCGCATCTCTTGTCCCATCCATTCCCACTCCGCCTTCCAGGTACTCCCGTCGACTGACCTGCTGGCCAGGTCAATGTGCGCTTTATAACACAGCAGGGATTTAAAAGATAATGCCTACCCAATATTTCCCAAAATATAGAGAGTCAATGGCTCTTATCTACCACCAGTGTGAGTGAGTTCAGGACCCAGCCGAATCTAAGGTACACTTGACCTTCCTCCTGTGCAATCTGTCACTGGCTTCTGAAGAAACAAAGCCCCCCCCCCCATCGAAACAGGATGTTTGCGTCAGTCTTATCTGTGAAGGTTCAAAACTGGGGAAATCTAAAACACAGTAATAGGACTTTAACCTTAAAAGTGTTTCTAAATCAGTAACGGGGGCTGATTTACAGCGTGTATATTCATATATGCATGCAACAGCAATTAATGAAGTGGGAGGCCATGAATTTGAAAGAAAGTAAGGATGATTATATAGGAGGATTGGGGGGAAGTTATATTATAATCTCAAAAAACAGAGTGGCGGAATCCCGTACTGACAGAAGGGTGCCCACTACGTGCTTCAGAGCAGGGCGGGGACAGCAGCTAAGTCATGGAGAATTTAGCTGCACATCTCTGGGAACAGCAGCCCTGCGTGCATTGCACACACGCATATGTATCCACGTCCGCCTGGGCCCCG
This sequence comes from Acomys minous, assembly GCF_964271855.1. Lineage (NCBI taxonomy): Eukaryota > Metazoa > Chordata > Mammalia > Rodentia > Muridae > Acomys > Acomys minous. The sequence continues at coordinate 58,156,966 of NC_140492.1, forward strand.
GGGGTGAAAGAACAGAGGGAAGGAAGCAAAGCCTTACTCCTCCTTTCATAGGTGTCAGGATTTAGGGGGTTCCGTGATACAAAGAAACGTTCTCTCTCGCTTTCTTTTTTCTTCCCCCCCTCCCCCTTCCTTCCTTTCTTGAGACAGAGTCTTACTCTGTAGCCCAGGCTGACCTTGAACTCATGCCAATCCTCCTGCGTCAGCTTCCTGAGACTATAGGCACGGAGTCCATGCCTGACTGGTTTTACCTTTAAAATACAAATAAAGGGGAACCATAGTAGAAGTTAGATCTAAAAGTTTTATCCTTTTTTTTTTTTTTTAATTTTTCAAATGGTAATTTATGTATATGGGTGTTTTATCTGCGTGCATGTCTGTGCACCACATGTGTGCCTGGTGCCCCTGGAGGCCAGAATGGAACATCGGCTAATTCTCCAGCCCTATGTATGCACGCAGTATGTACATATGTACAGAGAGACATCTGGAAAGACGGCTCAGTGGTTCAGTTCCCAGCACCCACAAGGCAGTTCCCAGCCATGCGTGACTCCAGTTCCAGGGGGCCTGACTGATCCCTCTTTTGGCCTACATAGACATACATATACTGCATACACACACACACACACACACACACACACACACACACGAATGGACGGATGAATAAATAAATAAATAAATAAATAAATCTTTGAAAACAAAGTAACCCCAGCCCAGCCAAAGGGAAAGCAGAGCCGAAGCAATGCAGCTGCCTAATCTCAGTAGACAACCACTACTAACACCCAGGCATAGTTCCTCCCAGTCTCTTAAGAGTTGAAGTCATTCTGCTAAACCCATTCTAAAGGTTTATGGTCTGGTTTCTGTTTGGGTTTTTAACTACAGAGAAAACGGTCTGTTTGGTAAAAACCCATGGTGCCAAAGAGAGACACTAGAAGAGCCCGTTGCTATAGGGATTGTTGAAAATAAATATCCGCTCAAACTACACGCTTCTAATCTATTGACCAGAAAGACGGAGAAGCGTTTGGAGTCGCTTAGACGAGCAGCCAAGAAAGTCTCCAATCGAGAGGAAAACACAAGAGTCTAGTGAAGTTTGAGGCACCCAGCAGCACTGCCCTGCCAGTCACCCGTAGTCTCTTAGCAACTGTGTCTGTGCAACGAGGGCACCTGGGAGTCAGGGACTCGGTAAACTGCTTCTCCCTTCATAGAGAGTTGGGCAGCCCAAGGCCAGTCTGTCTCCCGCAGTGTGAGAGCCACTGCTGCAGGGTGCTGCAAGGCCAGGAGAAAGTACCCCGTCCCTCCAGCAGAGCTCGCTGCAGCACTTCAGGGGAGCCAGGGTGATCCATCGCCAGGCCCTTGGCCCTGGGGTGAGTCCTGAGGACGCCTTCTGTATAGGAGTCAGCCCTTCTGGGTGTCACTGGGGGACATCAGGGGATGCGTGATACCCGGCATTGGAACTACAGTAGCTGAAGAAACAAAGGCATGTGCCACCTCAACTCCGATCAGTCTACAGCCTTTCAAAGGCAAGACTTGGGACTGCAGAGATGGCTCAGTAGTTAAGAGCACTTGCTGTTCTCCCAGAGGACCTGCGCTTGATTCCCAGCACTCATGGTCAATCGGTCTGTAATTCTAGATCCAAGGGATGTGATACCAGCAGGCACCCATACACCTGTGACGCACACATAACCAGACACATACGTTCACAAAAGGAAAAATAAAATCTAAAAATATATTTAAAAATAAAAGTACAGTGGTGTACACAGCTTGTTTGATTGTAAAGGCAAAACCAGGAGGAACACAATTTGGGAGTGGCGGGGCGGGGGTAGGGGGGCGAACCTCAAAGGGAGAAAGCAGAGAACAGAGAAGCATGGTGTGTGGAAACGGGCCTCTCCTTACCCCAGGGAGGTTTCAGCTATGGAGTCCTATCTGGTTTCAAATCCCAGCTCTGCCATACATCAATACAAAACATAGCATCTTTCTCTCCTGTAAAACGGCTATCAGTATGGCGGATACTCAGACACAGTGACTGTCACCCCCACCACCATCGCAGGTCCCTGTCTGGGCTGCAGTTTGTTCTAAAGACGCCTGTTGGCGCCGTGTTCCTCTCTCTTTAAAGCCTGGTCTCTATTGGCATATAAACACAGAGCTCCTGGAGTGTACAGTATCAGGCCCTTTCTACAGCATCCTGGTGATGGCTGCACACTCTGAGGACAAGCATAGTTGACCCTGATGCTAAAACAACACAAATCAGAGAGTGGCAAAGTTGCAGACCTCCATGTCACTCAGAGGCCTGGGATGTAGGAGCCACGCTGCTAGGCTTCCATGAGGGTGAGGAAAGCCTGTGGTTCTCAACCTCCCTAACACTGCGGCCCTTTTAATACAGTTCCCCATGTTGTGGCCATCCCCAACCATAAAATTATTTTCATTGTGACTTCATAACTGTAATTTTGCTACTGTTAGAAATCATGATGTAAGCATCTGTGTTTTCTGATGGTCTTAGGTGACCCCCGTTAAAGGATCGTTCAACCCCCAAAGGAGTCACAGCCCACGAGTTAGACTAACCATTGGGTTAGTTGCTGGTGGGTTCATCGGATAGTTACAATACCTGTGGGCATGGTGACACACACCTTTAGTCCCAGCTCTTGAGGGACAGAGGCAGGTGGATCTCTGGGAGTTTGAGGTCAGCCTGGTCTACATAGTAAGTTCCAGACAGCCAGAGTTACACAGAGAAATGATGTCTCAATAAAATAAATTAAATAAAAAACAGAAAAGAAAAAGATAGAGCATTTACTTTACCCCAAAGCTCTTTTGTACCTGGCCACTTGACTGTTTTTTCAAACTTAGCTAAGTGATACACATTTTTATTTTGAAAAATAATTTAGCCTACAAAGCAACGGAGAATCAAACATTTTGGTAGCCATCTCTATGAAATGACAGCTGTCAACATCTGTCATAGCTTACTTTGTTTTCCAAAGTAAGGACTCAGCAATCTTCCGGCTTCAGCCTCCCAAATATTTACAGGCAGGGGCTACAAATGTCCAGAAACACACTGTATTTACATCAAGTTCTTAAAACTTTAAAAAAAAAAAAAAAACCTGTCTGATAGCATCAGAGTCTGTTTTCCTCTCCATCCTCACATTTCTTTCTTACTCAACGTCCCGCTTATTGCCATGGGTGTGGTCTCTGCCCACCTGCTGGTGCTTTGGTTTGGCAAAAATTGTTATCTATATTTTTTATAGAAAGAAATAAAAGAGAATCATGGAAAACATATGAAGTGTGTGTGTGTCTGTGTGTGAGTGAATGTGTTTGTGTGCCTCTGTGTGTGAGTATGTGTGTTTGTGTGTGTGTGTGGCAAGTGTCTGTATCTGTGTGTGAGTTGGGGGGCGTAGGGGTGAAGTGTCTGTGTGTGTGCAGGGGCTTCTGGGCTTCTGGGTCCAGGGAGCTGCTCCTTGGTGCAGCTGTTCACCTGATTAGGAGCAGCCCACCCTCCTGCAGGCACAGTGTCTGGGAGGGGAGGGTTCTCTGCAAGCCGCACCTATCATATCTGCAAAGCACTGCACTCCAGGAGCTTACCTGGGTCCAGGTGGGTGAAAGAGCCCACCACGAAGTCCAGGGTTGAGACCGCCAGCAGCAACAGCAGCAGCAGCTGGAGGCGGATTATCCACTTCACACCTGCCAGGTTGATGCCCAGCAATGCCAGAAGCACAGCAACGGAAATTCCTCGCACGGCCCAGATGTTCTTAAGGTCCAGCAGATCCGAGATTGACTCGGAGAAGCCAGTGATGTACATGGCACCTGCAACACACTGCCAGGCAACTCCCCGTGGGAGGAGCCAGCAAAGGGAGTGGCATCAGCAACAGACCTGCCTGCTAACGGGAACACACACACACACACACACACACACACACACACACACACACACACAGGCATGCATGCACGCATGCACTATCGAGTGCATGCACATGCACACACATTGTGTGTCCCTCCCTGAGGATGGGGAGGGAGGCACTTCACATCCACATCTTGAGCAAGAGAGGAATGAGCCAGGTTGAGAGCCGTCAGTGGTGGCCAAGGCAAGGAGATTAAGGGATGTTGGGTTGGGAGGCCTTTAGCTTTCTCTGCCTGCATTCATTAGTCAAGAACTAAATCTCTCCAAGAAACAAGTGCACACGGGGCCCTGTCTGAGGAGCCACAGAAGCACACTCCCACAAACATTTGAACGTCACTATTTTTAACGTTGTGTGTGTAAGACAGAAGAGAGAAAATGTGAGTGAGTGTGAGAGTGTGCGTGTATGATATATGTGAGTGTGTATATTTGTATGTGTGTGAGAGAGAAAGAGGGATTGTGTGTGTATATGTGTGTATGCATATATGTATGTGTGTGAGTGTCTGTATATGTGAATGTGAGTGTGTATATGTGTGTATGTATATATGTATGTGTGTGAGTGTCTGTATATGTGAATGTGAGTGTGTATATGTGTGTATGCATATATGTATGTGTGTGAGTGTCTGTATATGTGAATGTGAGTATGTATATGTGTGTATGCATATATGTATGTGTGTGAGTGTCTGTATATATGAATGTGAGTGTGTATATGTGTGTATGCATATATGTATGTGTGTGAGTGTCTGTATATATGAATGTGAGTGTGTATATGTGTGTATGTATATATGTGTGAGTGTGTGCGCGTGCATGTCCACCTCTTTTTAAAACAGAGTCTCTCAATGGCCTAGCACTGTCCAAGGAGGCTAGGCTAACTGACCAGGAGCCCCATGGATCCTCTTAGCCTCTGCCTCCTACTGTGTGCTACCACACCGTGTCTGGTTTTTACACTGGGTCTGAGGATCAAACTCATGACGCCAAGCTTGCAAAGCAAGCACTTTACTGAGTAACTATCTTTCCCATTCCTGTGAGTCTGGTTGTTTTGGGTGGGTTTGTATCATTTGGTTTTGGTTCTTTAAGACAGAGTCTAACACTGTAGCCAAGACTGACCTGCAGCTCACTATATATCCCAAATTAGCTTCAAACTCAAAGTAATCCTCCTGCCTCAGCCTTCTGATTGCTGGAATCGTAGACATGAACCACAATTCTTGGCAGTATTATTATTTTTAAGTATCTAGCGCACACCTGTAATCCTATACTCCAGAGGAAGGTTCACTGAAAGGAAAGGCCAGCTAGTCTACATAGGCCAACCAGGGTTAAGTAGCTCGAGCCTGCCTCAAGTCAATCAATAATGTAAGATTTAGAAGTAGAATAAAGAAGAGTGGGTGGCACATGACGTGTGACAAGTGCACCCACAGGCTACTCAGGTGACGTCAAAGCCTGGTTCCCTGTTCACTGTTGATGAAATTGGCATTAAATATCCCAGACTGAGTAAGTTACATGCTAACTTATAGACTGATTTTTGCCAATCTATAGTAGATACAGAAATGATTTCTGTCAGGTGACTAAACAACCCAAAGGGTCATGGTCCACAGTCCTATAGGACGGTGGCTAGTTTGATGTTTAGCCCCGCAAACTTGCCTTCCACTTACTCATTGACGTGCCTCACTGCGGATGTGTAGTTAATCGCTGTCTCTGGCTTCCACACCTCACCCTCCTCCTCATCTCACCCCTCCTCATCTCACCCTCCTCCGCACCTCACCCCTCCTCCGCACCTCACCCCTCCTCCGCACCTCACCCTCCTCCACACCTCACCCCTCCTCCTCACCTCACCCCTCCTCCTCATCTCACCCCTCCTCATCTCACCCTCCTCCACACCTCACCCCTCCTCCTCACCTCACCCCTCCTCCGCACCTCACCCTCCTCCACACCTCACCCTCCTCCTCACCTCACCCTCCTCCGCACCTCACCCTCCTCCGCACCTCACCCTCCTCCGCACCTCACCCTCCTCCGCACCTCACCCTCCTCCGCACCTCACCCTCCTCCGCACCTCACCCTCCTCCGCACCTCACCCTCCTCCTCACCTCACCCCTCCTCCACACCTCACCCCTCCTCCACACCTCACCCTCCTCCACACCTCACCCCTCCTCCGCACCTCACCCTCCTCCGCACCTCACCCTCCTCCGCACCTCACCCTCCTCCGCACCTCACCCTCCTCCGCACCTCACCCCTCCTCCGCACCTCACCCTCCTCCTCACCTCACCCTCCTCCTCACCTCACCCTCCTCCACACCTCACCCCTCCTCCACACCTCACCCTCCTCCACACCTCACCCCTCCTCCGCACCTCACCCCTCCTCCGCACCTCACCCTCCTCCGCACCTCACCCTCCTCCACACCTCACCCCTCCTCCACACCTCACCCCTCCTCCGCACCTCACCCTCCTCCGCACCTCACCCCTCCTCCGCACCTCACCCTCCTCCGCACCTCACCCCTCCTCCACACCTCACCCCTCCTCCGCACCTCACCCCTCCTCCGCACCTCACCCCTCCTCCGCACCTCACCCTCCTCCGCACCTCACCCCTCCTCCGCACCTCACCCTCCTCCGCACCTCACCCTCCTCCGCACCTCACCCTCCTCCGCACCTCACCCCTCCTCCACACCTCACCCCTCCTCCATACCTCACCCCTCCTCCACACCTCACCCCTCCTCCACACCTCACCCTCCTCCACACCTCACCCCTCCTCCACACCTCACCCCTCCTCCACACCTCACCCCTCCTCCACACCTCACCCCTCCTCCACACCTCACCCTCCTCCACACCTCACCCCTCCTTCACACCTCACCCCTCCTTCACACCTCACCCCTCCTTCACACCTCAGCCCTCCTCCACACCTCAGCCCTCCTCCACACCTCACCCCTCCTTCACACCTCACCCCTCCTTCACACCTCACCCCTCCTTCACACCTCACCCCTCCTTCACACCTCACCCCTCCTTCACACCTCAGCCCACTCCACACCTCACTCCTCAGTGCTCTCTAATATTGTACTGGCTGTACTTGCTGATATACTATGTGCCCTGGTACATGATTATCTTACATTTGTCTAGAGTCCTGATTTTACATTTTTTGCAAATATTTGAAAGGCAGGTCCAAACAAATAGTCAAGAGTAACATGAACTGGTTGTGGTGGTGCACGTTGTAATGCCAGCTCTTCCGAGGCAGAGGCAGGTGGACCTCTGTGAATTCAAGGTCAATCTGGTCTACAAAGCCACACAATGACACAGTGCCATGTAGGGCCAGGAAGATGGCTCATCAGCTAAAGGTACTTTCCACCAAGCCTATGACCCGAGTTTGAGTTCTGGTACTCTCAGAGTTGAAGGAGAGAGCCAAACCTTGCAAGTTGTCCTTTGATTTCCACATGCACCCTACACACATGCACACATATGCACATACACACCCACACACATGCACACCCACACAACGCGCACACATACACATGCACAGTCACACACATGCACACCCACACACGTCAGTGCAGCCCAGCCCTTGTCATTATCATCCCAGGAACAAATACAGTTTGAGTTTATTCAAGCCCTTCCCTTCTACAACCCCGCTCCCAGTTGCCAAGGATTCCCAGCTGGAATTAGCAAATTCAGAATTCAGCAAGAAGCCTTGACAAACAAATAACATGAAGAGCAACTGAGGAAAACACAGGGTCAACTTCAGGTCTCCACATACAAGCACACACACACACGTGCACCTACACACAGTGAACACATAACACACCGGTACACACACCACAATACAGCTCAAAACCTGAGTGTTTGTTTCTCCTCTTCAATTGCCTCCGTTTGCAAAGCATGATGCAAGCACTCGGTGACTACTATGGGATATGTTGGCTGTCGCTGTCAAGTGCCCCATCTGTGACCACGACTCCTGCATTGTCACTCTCGCTTTAACCCAGATAAATCTGGTTTTTGTTTTTGTTTTCGAGACAGGGTCTCTCTGTGTTAACCTTGGCTGTCCTGGACTTGCTTTGTAGACCAGGCTGGCCTCGAACTCACAGAGATCCACCTGCATCTGCCTCCTGAGTGCTGGGATTAAAGGCGTGTGCCACTACACCTGGCCAACCTAGATAAATCTGGCTGGGAGAAGCCCTATTGACTTGGCTGGCTCTGACAACATGGCACATTGTCACCACACCCTCTGGAAGTCTGAGTCCCTGTGTGAACACAGAAAAGCATAAGGGCTCTCTCCCAGCCAGGGTTCTGTAGAGGAACAGAACCAGTGGGTGCACGTGCAACTGCAAAAGGGGATGTAGTCAGAAGCCAGGCAATCCCACAATGGTCATTTGCAAGCTGAATGGTCTCAGAACAAGAGGGACAAAGATGCGGTGCCAATGTGAAGCCAAGCCTGGGAGCTCTCTGGAGGTCACTAGAGTGAGTGTGCAATGAAAGGCTGCCAAAGCCGGAGCCTGGTGTTCATGGGCGGTGGTGTTGGCACCCAAGCACCTGCTGAGGAAGACTCTGTCATCAGGTCCACCTTCCTCGTAAATCTGATCCCTACCTTACTGGACTGTGGCGCCCACAGTCGGGGCAGTTCTTCACTGTTCTATTGATTACCTTCATAGGCTCAGCAGGAAGTGGGCTTTACTTCCTCTGTATCCAACCAAGTCGACTGTCAAGGTTAAGTATCAAGTTAGGGATGTGTACTTGTCCAATAGCCCAGCACTAGAAGGCAGAAGCAGGAGGATTATAAAGTCAAGATTAGCTTGGATTACTTGGCAGCAATCAGATAGACTAGACTATATAGTGAGGTCCTGAGTGGGGAGGAGAGAGCTACCACACCCTCAGAGATTACAGCATTGCCTTTACATTTCTCACCGATGGACACACCCATCACTGCAAAGCTGGAAAGCCTTCATCCATTTGGGGTATATTGACAAAAGCACCTTGTACCCAGTTACAAACTGAGGCCCTGATGCAGAAAGTATATTCTCTTCCAGCTCAGAACTCAAGACCTTAGCCCACATCCGGTTTTGGACAGCTGACACAGGGCGGGGCTGAACCCCAGGCCTTTCCCGGAGCATCAGGCATCCAGGCTGGACAGATGCTCGCCCTTGGGAAGCGTTACTGGGTTTATGCAAACATTCCCAGGGCTCATTGTAGTGGAAAAGTGTTTCCACTTCCTTCTAACATTTACGATCAGGGACTTTTCTTTTCCTTTCCCATTCTCAGCATAGACACATCCAAAAACTCCCTGCCACATAAGGTGGTGATGATGGTGGGGGCAGTCACTATTTTAAAGAGTGGGAGAGACATACACGAAGACAGCACACCTCCACTGCACGGTATTTGTTTAGCACAAATCAGAGTAGAAGACAGGCACTCCCCTACACACTCTCTCCTACAGGCACAAATCCTAGTTTAGGCTGCAGTAGGCAGCAGGTGTGGATTTTAGATGTTCTCACTCCCACAGTGAAAACTCCAGGCCTCTGCCTGGTCTAGAAAAGCTTTTGATCCTCCATGTGATAAATTTTCTTCTTCTTCTTCTTCTTCTTCTTCTTCTTCTTCTTCTTCTTCTTCTTCTTCTTCTTCCTTCTTCCTTCTTCCTCCCTCCTCCCTCTTCCTTTCTTCCTCTTCCTCTTTCTTCCTCTTCCTCTTCTTTCTCTTCTTCCTCTTCCTCTTCTTCCTCTTTTCTTCTTCCTCTTCCTCTTCTTCTTCCTCTTCCTCTTCCTCTTCCTCCTCTTCTTCTTCTTCTTCTCAGGGTTTTTCCGTATAGACCAGGCTGGCCTCAAATTCACAGAGGTCCACCTGCCTCTGCCTCCCCGAGTGTTGGCTGGGATTACAGGCCCACCAGGCCCAGCTGTGATAACTGTTCTTACACAGTCAACACAGGCTGAAGCCAGACATTTCCACAACCTAACAAGTAGCCCAAAGAGGCCCCTGACATAGACATGGGTGGGTGGAGGGCTCCTAGCTGCAGACCCTTCCTCTGACCACAGGTCTAGTCCCGTAGGGTAGGGTGGCTAGCCAGGCCTCAAAAGTGAGGCAGGGTGATTAGAATGTGTATAGAACGTGGCAAGATTTTATTTATTTATTTATTTATTTATTTATTTTAGGTTTTTGTTGTTTCATGTGGGGCTTTTTATTAACTTATTAATTTTAATGGGTGTTTTGCTTGCATGTGTGTCTCTGTACCACGTGGGTATTTGGTGCCCAAGGAAGCCAAAAGAGGGAGCCAGAGCCCCTGGCCATGATGTGAGTGCTGGAAATCAAACCCAGGTCTTCCGGGGAAGCGGCCAGTGTTCTTTCGTGACTGCTGAGCCATCTGTCCAGCCCACGTGGCAAGATTTTAAAATCATGATTCTACTCAAGTTACGGGTCTGTAATTCCAACACTTAAGAGGCTGAGGCAAAAGGCTCACCATGAATTCAAGGCTGGCCTAGGATATAGACGGGGAAAAGACACAAAGTTGGGTGGGTAAGGAAAAAAGATGAATCTGGGAAGAGCTGGGGTGTGTTTGAATATGATCAAAACAAACTGCATGAAATGCTCAAAGAACTATTACTAATAGTCTTAAAATGCAGGGCTGGAGATGCTTAATAGCTTACATTACACCTTACAAAGGACGCCAACAACTTATTAACTCCAACACCCTGTACGGGCTTCCATGGGCACCACCCTCACATGTGCGCCTCACCAACACCACCATGCGCGTATAATTAAATATAAAAATACATGGGCAGTGGTGACACACGCCTTTAATCCCAACACTCGGGAGGAAGAGGCAGGTGGATCTCTGTGAGCTCGAGGCCAGCCTGGTCTACAGAGTGAGTCCAGGACAGCCAGGGCTACACAGAGAGACCATGATTCGGGGAGGTGGGGGCAATGGGGGGCAATACAAAACAAAAAATCAACTTCCTTTTCTGAGCAAGTAGTGAGCAGCCTTCCATGTACCTGTCCTACACACACACACACACACACACACACACACTCATGCATACCCTTACACACACAATGCACACTCATACACACAAACACGCTCATGCCCTCAGCTTTGTACTGTTAGAAAATCTGGTGTATTTATGCTGATGCCCTGCCTTTGCTGTTTAAAATTTAAAGTAACATTTCTTTTCTTTTTTTGTTTTTCAACCACCCACCCCTGGTCACACCGGGAATTCATGAGGCAGAGGCAGGAGGAGACAGGAGCTCTGGAGTTCAGGGTCGCTGGTGCGAGCTCTTTCTGCAAGCCCAGCATGGTCCAGGGACCGTTGTCCCACCCTTGCCTCCCCGGGGGTCAAATGAAGAAGAGTCGGCTTGTGCTGCGGTCTCACCTGTCCAAACACGTACAGCAGCCCAACTGTGCCACCCGTCTGCCTGCCAAGGACCGAGGAGATCATAGAGTAGACGCCGCCGCTGCCCATCCCGCCGCGCTCCGCGACGCCAATGCCGGACAGCACCGTGATGAGCGCCACGAGGATGACGAAGGACACCAGGAGCAGGCCCAGGAGCACACCCGTGTTGCCCTGCACCAGAAGGGGGCAGAGTTCTCACTACAGCTGCTCCCAGTGGAAGCACTGAGCACTTCCCCCACCACAAGAAACCCTGCTCTTGCTCATCTCTGCGGGTTTTTATAGGCACCCGTGAGGGTGTCTGCCTTATAGCCCTTCTATTAACTGTAGGTCGCTAATGGGCCAGTTCTGGCTTTTCTCCTTCTCACAAAACTCCCTTCTGCTATAACACTGCTGTACAGTAGGCCCAGAAAGAAAGGCTCTCTATCCACTGTCCCCTCTGAGGCCACTGGGAGAGGCAGTCCCAGAGGCACACTGTTCAACTGACATTGCAGTGACCTCCAAGTGAGACCTGGGCAGCTAGGAGTGCTCACACAACAAGCATAGCCCCTTCAAGGACCTCCTTCTTTCATAAGTTTTTTTTTTTAATTATAGGTAGCTTTGTTAACTACATCGAGGTCCTGGAGGGAATAAAACAGGACAGAAATGAAATGCAGGGCTGAAGATGGAGCCCCCCAATAAAGCACTTGTCAAGTCCAGCATGCAAAACTGACAAAGAAAGAAAACAAAAAAACAAAAACAAACAAACAAAGGAAGTGCAGGTTGCATCAAAGCACCACAAACAGGTGGGACAATGCAACAGTAGTCACTGCCAGTCACACAAATCTTTGACAAAAAAAGAGGGCCTCTGCCCATCTGACCTAGTGTGGAGACAGGAGCAAGGGGAACATCCCTAAGGGGGCATCTGTCTGCAGAGAGCTGGACTCTGAATGACAACTGTGTGCGATGTGAGCAGACAGGAAATATTTCCCCAGCCATGCCTTCTGCCACTTCACGACTCTGAACTGTCTCCTTGTCTATAAAACAGAGATGATATCTGTCCCACAGCTGTCAGGAAATAAAAAAATGTTAGAGAATTAGAGTCCATTCACTGCACTTTGAATGCCACCTGTCACATTAAGTGCTTCCCAAGCCTTCCTTGCTATATATTATTTTGCTATAAATGTTACACTACTAATGCTAATTATTGGTACCCAGCTCGTAAATACTGCTCCCGCCAGATCTCCCCGAAGTCTAGACCGGACAGCTAGCTGTGAGTTCCCTTCAGAAAGAAAATGCCAACGGCCATGTGGCCATGTGGGAATGTGTGCAAAACCCAGCCACCGCCAGATGGCAAAGGACACTGCTAAACTCCTGGGGGTGGCGGCAGTGCGAGACGGTAGAGGTGACCTCAAGGGTGGAGAAGGGCTGACAGGAACTGACCCAGGTGCCCGTGTGGCTCCCTTCTCTCCACCCAGAGTGCAGCCCCAGCTCCCCAGGATACCGGTGTCCCCCGAGACACACGTCCTTGGGCATGACGTCTGAGCGGTCTAACTATTGACTTTGCTGATATTATCCTACAGAACCGTTCCTTTCTTTTGTTCATAGTTGAAAGCTGTTTGCATGTGAATATAAATTTCCCATGCCAAGAACAGCCTTGGGTCTTCCAAGGGAGACTGTCCCTTTAACAGTCTATAAACTAAGTTTCCGAGTTGTTTTAGAGTCAATATTTTGTATTTAAGAACTGCTTGCAGCATTATATCTACTTCAATTTTCATATAATTCCCTGGACACTTTGTCTCATTATTTGGCATTTCATATTTATCTTTTCATGATCAAATATTCAGGTGACACCAATGGCAAAGCTGAAAGACAGAGGTTATTTTAGGGCAAAAGGACAGACAAGCTCAACGGTGGCCCACGACTCCTGCCTCTGGTGTCCCTGACCCTGGTGTGGGCTCCTCTTCTATATAGGCTGCACCGAGTGACTTTTTGTTCGTTTATTTTTGGTCTTTTGGTTTTGTTTGTTTGTTTGTTTTTTGTTTGGGTTTTTTTTTTTCAAGATAGGGTTTCTCTGTGTAGCCTTGGCTGTCCTACACTCGCTTTGTAGACCAGGCTGGCCTCAAACTCAGTGATCCACCTGCCTCTGCCTCCTGAGTGCTGAGATTAAAGGTGTGCAACACCATGCCTGGCTCACTTTATTTTTTAAAGTAGGAAAAAAAAATTATGTCAGTCCAAATGATCATATTAGTTGGGAATTTACTTAACAGCTTTTGACTAAACATGCACATATTTTCTGTTTAGACTGCGTTTTATAGTGTACTGACCTGCTTTTAAGGTTCCATGGAAGTGGTAGGACATCATTTCTGAGACTGGGATGTTTAAGAGACGATGGCTGCCATTGCAGGCAGGAGCTTTCTCTTGATGGAAGTATACAGCTGGAAAAGAGACACCCACCCCACCCCTGTGTGTGTGTGTGGGACACCACGTGATGTGGCCAAGGCCTGGGGAGAACACCATATGATGTGGCCAAGGCCTGCCAAATAGTACTTGGTTAACCCAATGGAGTCTTCACATGGGCCTGGAGGCCTGATTGTGGCCTCACAGGAGCCATGAGCATGTGGACCTCAGAACCGCAGAATACACGTGCATGCTGTAGGCTGCTATGTTGGGGCAATTTGTTACATAACAGCAAACAGCTAATACAACTTACACCTTTACTTTGGGGAAAGAGATAACCATTTCTTTTCTTTCTTTCTTTCTTTCTTTTTTGTTTTTGTTTTTCCATGTTAGCCTTGGCTGTCCTGGACTCGCATTGTAGACTAAGATGGTCTCGAACGCACAAGGAACCACCTGCCTCTGCCTCCCGAGTGCTGGGACTAAAGGCATGTGCCGCCACCACCCAGCAGATAACTATTTCTTTTTTAAAAAAAAAAATCAAATAATAGTCAACATATCTCCTTTCCTTCTGCCATTCCATAACCAACCCTGCATGCAGCAGAGCCCAGAGGCAGGACTGATGCTAGTAACTTCAGAAAAAATAACAAGAAAAAGATCAAAGCCTGAGGCTTCCCAAGGGAGACATTCTGTATCTAGACTGGCACAGAAATACCTTCTCCTACCTTGCCTTCTCTCATGTCTTACCCGGCGATGCAGGTGATGTGCGTGTGTGCGTGCATGCGTGCGTGCGTGAGTGTCTCCCACAGCGTTGGCTATTTCTCTGGAAAGCATTTGTGGGCGATATTCTCCCCTGCACAGTTTTCCCCCTTCACCTACCCAACCCAATCCAGCCTCCAAGCCTAATGCAACTCCTCCTCGTCCAAGCAGCTTTCCCAGACACCTTGCATCCACTTCAGGGCCCTCCTGCTCCTGAGATCTCTCAGACATGAGACTGCATCACCAGAGGAACCAAGCCTGGTGTTCTACAATCCCGTCGGCAGCATTAGCATCTGCACACACTGGTGTTTAATTCTCAACTGAGTGGTCTTTGGTTCTGGGCAGCCTGTTCAGTCTATTGAGGTTCACTGCGGGAGCAGGCACAGCATGAGGGGTCTGCTCAGACCATACATCTCCCAGGAAAGCTCTAGGATGCTTTTGCCCAAGGCATAAAGGAAAGGCCCTTTGTTCTCTGTGCTGGAGGCAAAGTAACCCTCAGGATCTAGTACAAGAGGGTCTGTACCTGAAAGACAGGAGCCTGTACCACCAACAGAGCAGCCGTGTAAACAAGGTCAGGGGCAGTGTGCGAGAGCAAGCATGTCGTGAGGAGCTGATGCACCAGAGGAGCACAAAGTGATGTGACAAACACCACGAAGTCCAGAAGGGTCACAAACTAGATTGAAAATCACCATCTATATGATCCTTGTCCTATATCTAGTGCCACAATGAGCCCGGACCCCATACAGTCAGATCCACCCTGAGGCTCTCTCACTGGGGCACCTCTGACACCCAGGCTTGCGAGATTCTCGTCCTAGAAGCACAGTCAGACACTCACTGTGCTTCCTGCCTTGTTTCAGGAGAATCTGTGCTTCAGGAATCTAGTCCCTAAATCGCAGGATCCGAGAAGCGTTTCCGTGCCACAGGCCTTCCTGTCACCTGCTCATCACTCACCACCAGCCAGCCGGTCCTCAAGAAAAGGACAACGCCAAAAATATTGATCATGCAGGATGTGAACACACCGTCCCAGGTCCCGAACAGCACCGGTTCCCACATGAACAGCTGGATCTTCCACCAGGGCCGGGGCTGGGCCAGGATGCCCTACAAAGAACATAGGGAAGTCTGTGAGCAGCCAATAAAGGGGGGGAAGGAAAGACCAAACGTAAAAGCAAAACAAAAACGACCCCCACCTTGGGCCTGCGAAGATGGCTCAGCGGGTAGGGGTATTTGCTATGCAAGCACTAGAACGTGAGTTCAAATCCCCAGCACTCACATGAAAAGCTGTATGTGGCTGCACATGTTGAAACTGTGGCACTGTGAAGCAGAGACAGGGAGATGCTGGGAACTCACTAGCTACCTAGATAGAACAGGCTTTCAGCTCAGAGACCCTATCTCAGGCACGCACCTCCATCTATCTATCTATCATCTATCTATCTTCTATATAATCTATCCTCCATCTATCTATCTATCTATCCATCCCTCCCCCCCCCCTCTCTCTCACACACACACACACACACACACACACACACACCCCTGGGTGTGAGGGATGACTCTATAAAGGAATCCCTATTTTCTCTTAGTAGCAGGGGTTGTCGCATCCATATGTAGCTAATTGTTCAACAAACACCCAGCCCCTTTGCAGGTGGGATCACATGACTGGGATGGACGTAATTAGAAGCAACAGTGGATTTTGCGTTGGTGGATTGGGGCCCCACCCACTCAGGCAGTATCTCTGGCTCCCAGCAATGCATTCGCTTCAGTCCTCCAGATGAGGGGCAGCTTCTAGCATTCGCTCCTTCTGATGGCTGGGCACTTTTCATTCCTTCAGCCTCTCCCATACCTCTGTCACCAGAGGCTTTGGTTTAAAAGACCTGAGCAGTTTGTTTCTCTGCCTGAACACTGACATGGCGGCTCCTACACCTCCTTTCTTTCCAAGAGCCTAGGATCTTGCCTTGGGTGCTATCAGAGAGAGAGAGAGAGACAGAGACAGAGAAGAAAAGAGAGAAGGAGAGGGAGTGTTCAGTGGGTTCCCTGCTCATTTTTCCAATTAAAAAATAACAAAAGAATTTACAAATCCCGTGCTGGCTGGTGTCTATGTCAATTTGACACACGCTAGAGTCATATTGGAAGAGAAAAACCTTCCTGAGAAAATTCCCCACCAGATAAATCTATAGAGAAGCCTGCGGGGCATTTCCTTGAGTGATAATTGACTTGGGAGGGTCCAAACCCCTGGGGACAGGTGGTCCTGGGTGCTATAAGCAAGCGAGCTGAGCAAGCCATTAGGAGCAAATAAGTAAGCTGCGTTCCTCCGTGGCCTCTGCATCAGTTCCTGCCCTGACTTCCCTCTGGGACAGACTGTGTGGTGGTTTTGAATAGGTATGGCCCCCATAGACTCATGACCCCCCAGGAACAGACGGAGGAAGAGACTCAAAGTGAGTCTCCTCACTAGAGGCAGGGAAGGAGGAGGTAGAGAGAGGACGGGGAGGGATGGAGAGAGTTTGGATAATGGGATGTCAGGATATAAGGTCAGGGAGGAGGAACTAGCCCGAGTGTTTCATAGCACCAGGGGTGACTATAGGCTGCAGAGATTGGCTACCCGTTCCCAAAGAGAGGAGCTTAAAGGTCTCCAGCACACGAATGATTGGTGTTTGACATGGAAATGCTAATCTACCCTATATGATTATTTCATTGTGTATTTAAATAATATGGTGCTATACCTCATACATATGTTTTATGTTAATTAATATTTTTAATTTGGAGAGCCGGGTGTGGTGGTGTATGCCTTTAATCCCAGCACTTGGGAGATCACTGTGAGTTTGAGGCCAGCCTGGTCTACAAAGCAAGTCCAGGATATACAAGGCTACACAGAGAAACCCTGTCTCGAAAAACAAAAAACAAATTAAAAAAAAAATTGGAACCAGCAGTTAACAGTGCTTGCTGCACAAACCTAATGGCCTGAGTTCGATACCTGGATCCATAACAAAAGGAGAGAGTTGTTTCCTGAAAGCTGCCTTTGGAACTCCATATGTGTGCCATGGCGTGTGTGCCCCCGCTTTCTCTGTTTCTGTCTATCTGTCTCTCTTTCTCTCTCAAGCACACATACATAAATAATAAAATTTATTTTTAAAAGATATATAAGAGAAGGGAAAAGAAAGAAGGAAGAGTGCAAAGGAGGAAAAGAGTGAGAGAGGGCAGAGGAAGGAGGGAAAGAAGAAAGTAAAAAATAAAGATAAAGGAAGAGGGAGGGAGGGAGGAAGGGAGGGAGGGAAGGAAAAGGCTTCAAGAAGTCACTGGGGAGTCAATTATGCTGGTGTGTGCAGAAGGCCCTGTGAGACTCCGGCCTGCATCAACTGCCGGTTCCCAGCTCTGCTGACGTCTATGTTTATTCATTACTAATTCATCTCTCTTCTACAAACCACACATCCGGAAGCTCCTCAAAGTCAACGACCGATGTGGCTCAGAGCAAGGACTCTGCCACCTGAGATTGTCCTTGAACAACAGTGCCAAGGAACAGGGCTGGTGAACCCAGGATTGTTTACTAAGATCCCAGTCTCAAAATTCAGGACATAGCCCGACTTCTTGTCTCTACCCATGTCAGCTTCCTGCCAGGGCCTATTATGGGTCTATTATTATTCGAGACAGCGATATAACTGTAGCCATCAGCAATGGAACTAGTTAACTGTCTGCTCCCTCTTCAATCCTCACAGCCCGGGGAGATAGGTGGGATGGAGCTGTCTAGAACTGAGAAGATGCTTGGGAGCCCCAAGTCTTCCAGCTGGGGGCTCCAATGGGTTCCCAGACTGTGGGATGTGTACTTTGCCCTGTACCATACTCACTTAAAGGCAAGATGTCCTTTTCTTTCCCAAATTTGGGCCCTAGTACTCTGGGCCTAACTGTGTCCATCTGGTCTACCCTGTGACTGCTTGTGTGGCTCTGCTCATCTTTCCACTCTGAAGACTTGGAAAGCCTTTACCTCAGACTCTAGGACGTCAGCCTGGAGAGTGCTGGCTCAAACTCAGGACACTTTTCACCTTGAGAAAGGAAGCACTTGGTGACAGCCATGACGGAGTAGTTCAGGATGAGGTGGGGAACCTTCCACCTCTTTTTACAGAATGATCAAAGACTCTATCTGTAAGGCTCCCCCAGGCCTATTCGCCAGAATGCGGGCAGGAACTTCATGGCTTTGAACACTGTAGAGGAATGTTAACTCAGAACATGGCTGTTCTGGCAAGAGATCACATCCAAACATCTTCTAGGTCTGTGTGATCTGGCTGGAATACAAACACGCCTTTAATCCAGGAGACAGAGGCAACCAGATCTGAGTTTGAACTGACCTTGAGGCCAGTCTGGTATAGAGCAAGTATCAGGAAAGGGAAGCTTAGATTCAGGCATGGTGATACATGCCTTTAATCCCAAACAAAGGTAAAGTTAGTTTGTAGAAGGAAGCACCCATGTTTGAAAGTGATGTCCAATTGAGTGGCAGGAAAGGTGACAAATCAGAGAAGATTTGACAAAATAGGATTCACCCAACTCTCATGAGAATCGAGTAGAAGGGAAAGCTACTTAAGAGGCAGTTTTACCAAGACAATAATAGAGAGATGGGTTGCAGAGAGAGAACTCAGGTGAAGACGGAATGAGCCAGAGAATGAGAAGGAGCCAGAAAACTAGAGCAGATTGCTGAGTTAGTTTAAGGCCAAGCAGCGCAAGTCTGGGGCCAAGAGAGAAGCCAGATTGAGTAAGGCAGCTGGGAGAGGGGTTTGCGCCAGGAACAGCTGAGTCAGAGCAGCCAGCCCAGGGCTCAGAAAGAACAAGTAAGGGTGAGGTTACTAAGCAGTAAGTCTCAGAGGCTGAAAACACTGCAGGCCTAAGTTAGATTGTACAGAGGCTAGAAGCTTCCAGGACTAGGCCTAGGTTAGCAGAAGGAGGCAGTGAGCCTCCCAGACAACAACTGAGCCAGGAGAATAAAAGTTCCCTTTACACAACCTCACCACCTATACACTGTTTGGCGGTTTAAAACTTTCAGAACCAACTATATTAAAGAGGAGAGCGCTCATTGCAGCTACAGAAAACACAGGTCTGTAGAAACCTCAACGATGCCAATAACAATCCAGCTGCCAGAATTCAGAAATGTGAGAGAAGTCGGGGGGGGGGGGGGGGGGGAGAGAAGGGCGGGTGGCCTACGTCTTATTATTTTGGTATCAGGAAACGACAAGTAAACTGATAGTAAAACTAATAACCCAGAAATGGGGGGGGGGGGCGTCCGTGTTTGAATTAAAGTGATCATGATAATGGGAAGAGGAACTAGAAAGCAGAAAGCATCTGCAGCTGCTGGCACTGGGGACCGGCTTTTATTTAAAGAAAAAGTTACAGGGCCGGGTGGTGGTGGCGCACGCCTTTAATCCCAGCACTTGGGAGGCAGAGGCAGGCGGATCAATGTGAGTTCGAGGCCAGCCTGGTCTACAAAGCGAATGCAGGAGGACAGTCAAGACTACACAGAGAAACTTTGTCTCAAAAAAAAAAAAAAAAAAAAAACCAAAAAGAAAGAAAAAAGGAAAAGAAAAAGTTACTACATATTAGAAATGCTTTAAGCAGAGCGGGGCTTTTCCATTTGATTTTGCTAAGCTGTTGTGAGTGATCTGTTTATAGTATTCAGTGGATGGAGCCTCAGTGTCCGCCTTCTGAACCGCGTTTTAAATGCATTTTGGGAGGTCCTTGTAGAGCAAATGCCTGACCCCCACAATTTCTGTGCCTTTAAAATGAACTGTAACTTGCAATTGTTCTCCATTATTCATTAACCAATAACCAGGTAAAGTTAAGATGTGTCAAATGAGCCATGACATTGGTTTCTTTTAGTTAAAACTCTGTAAATAGGGGGATACATGTTAGAGCAAGGACACAATTATTTCCTTCTCACAGAAGGGTGCTAGGTCTCCATGGCCCTTGGCAACCACAGGTGTGATTTAGGAGCCTGGGAGATTCAGAAGGGACCATCGCGGAATTTTCATAAAAATAAGAGGTTTGTTTTTGCCCGTGGGGACAAAATATGGGGAGTGTACATAAGACCTGGCATGGTTGGGGTGCCCAACACCCACATGTTACACACCCAAGCTTTTGGTTCCCACATAGCAGAGCGACGGGGACCCTTAAGCTGTGAGTCTTGGGCTCCTTAGGGAGGAGGACGGCCCCTGTGGTTAACAGTCGCTCTTGACTGCTGCCTGGACTGGCTGTAGACTTGGTCCTGTGGGAGGGCGTTTCCAGGACAGATTAACTGAAGGAGGAAGGCCCTTCCCCGGTGTAGACAGCACCTTCCACTCTCAGCCTGGATGAAGACGACTGGGGAAGACACAGGGCTACTTGTTTTCCTGCCTCAGCTTCTTGCACCTATGCTGCTCCCAGCATGCTTTGCTGCTATCAGAAACACATGGACTGAAGATCAGTAGCTCTCCAGAAAGCCTCTAGGCCAGTGGTTTGTTACCTGAGGGTCGTGACCTCTTTGGGGGCCACGGTTCAGATATCCTATATAACACATATTTACCTTATGACCCATAACAATAGCAAAATTGTAGTTATGAAGTAGCAACGGAATAACTTCATGGTTGGCAGTCACTAGAAGATGAGGAACTGTATTAAGCACCTACACTAGATGTTTGGTCAGGATAATAGTTTAAGCACTATAGCTGTATATTCAGAGCAATGTGAATTATGCTACACAAATTTACACATCTCAGTATCATTCAACCAAATATCTCTAATAGTCAGGTATATTAAACCTATTACAAATTAATTTTTTTTAAAGAAAATTTTCTTCTTGGGCTGGAGAGATGGCTCAGTGGTTAAGAGCACTAACTGAGCCACTTGCTTCTGTCTCTGTCTCTCTCTGTCTGTCTCTCTGTGTCTCTGTCTCTTTCTCTCTTCTCTCTTCTCTGTCTCTCTGTCTCTCTTCTCTCATCTCTGTGTCTCTGTCTGTCTGTCTGTCTGTCTGTCTGTCTGTCTCTCTCTCTCTCTCTCTCTCTCTCTCTCTCTCTCTGTCCAGGATCTTGCTCTGTAGACCAGGCTGGCCTCAAACTCACAGCAACCCACCTGCCTCCGCCTCCCCGAATACTGGGATTAAAGGCCACGTCCAGCCTAGACTCTTTCCTCTGCCCGCTTTCTCCCTTACATCTACAGTAAAAATCTTCTCCATATTTGAGGAGTAGTCTTTTCCTCCCCCCCGCCCCCCATTCTGGCCAGGCATGAGATATAACAAAAGGCAATGCAAATGTTTCAAGTAACCCAAGCCACCCAGTCACAAGTAGGCAAAGTCAAATCCTGCTGGCTATCATAGAGAGCAAGGGCTCAGGCAGGAGTATGTCTTTTGTATGCAAACCAATCAATTCTCAGTCTATAGCTGCAGTCACTAACTCCTGAACCAGGATTTGGACCTGAATTATCCCAGGGCCAGTTACCCTGGGATACAGAGTCCAGAGAAATTCTTCAGCCTGGCCCATTTCCAACTATTCAATCCATCCCGCATCCCTCTTTCTGCAGAACCGCCAGTAAAAGCCTTAGTGTTTGGCTTCCTCTGACTCTTACCTTTGGCTGTCTGACTAAACCTGGTGCTTCCCCTGTGGACTGGCTGTCGAGGACTCAGAAATAGGAGCAAAGGTGTTTGTTTGTTATGATACAGCACCAATGTGTGGTTGCTATAATGCTGTCACTCGGAGCCAAGAACAGCCCTGACTGCATTACAAAGTCACTAACTGGTCTCAGCTTGGCCCTGCCACTTCTTGTCGTGTGCTTCGGGGCAAAACCGTTGACATCTCTGGGCTTACTCCCTGACATGCTAAACAAGGGGCTGGGCCATAGGCTCTCTGAGGACCCCCATCACCTGACAAGCTTGGTTTGATTTTCCTCTTGTGCTGTCTAGATTTTATACCAACTTGACACAAGCTAGAGTCATCTAAGAGGAAGAAATCCTGACTGAGAAAATGCCTCCCAAAGTTCAGGCTGTAGGCAAGCCTATGGGGCATTTTCATCATCAGTGATTGGTGTGGGCATGCCAAGCCCGTTGTGGGTGGGGCCACCCCTGGGCTGGTGGCCCTGGGTTCTAAAAGAAAGCAGGCCGAGTAAGCTATGAGGAGCAAGCCAGTAAGCAGCACCCCTCCACGGCATCTGCTCCTGTCTGCCCTGCTTGAGTTCCTGCCCTGACTGCCTTGGATGATGAACTGTGAAACAGAAATGTAAGCAAAATCATCAACCCTTTCCTCCCCAAGCTGCTTTTGGGCATGGTGTTCCATCACAGCAGTAGTAAGGCACCTCTTTTACTGGTGCTACCTTCCGGCTCACCACTGGATTCAAACTTGGCCAGACTTTCTTTCTGTTTACTGGTCAAGCTAATTTAGGTGGAATTGAGAAAAAAGAAGGGAAGGAGCCAAAAGTCAGGCACTGATGGGCAACCAGCACAGGTGACAAGGGGCAGGAGCGGGAGTGTCCACAGGCTAGGACCCAGGCAGGAATAGACGTTGGGAAGCACTTCCTTCCTGGTGTCACTCTGGATCTGGCCTCCCTGCCTTTTTCTTCCCGACTTTGCTGTGCTACATCACACATCCAATTGCCAGCTGGCCCTTCTGATCAGGTATACGGGTACCTCATGAACTGAATGTAGCCTCCCTACCTTAGCTTTACAAACGCTTACTGAATGCTTACCGTGAACCAAGTCCCCAGGCGATAATTTGCATGGATCATCTCCTTTATTTTTCTTAAGCCTCTAGAGTAGGTTCAGTCAGTACAGCCATGTCATAGGTGAGGCAATGGAGGCTCGATGAAGTTAAGAGGCTTGCCCAAACTAACAAAATTGTAGAGTCAGCTCTGGAGCCCAGGCTGCACATGCAACCTTGACCACCAGTCTGTTGGCGCTTAGAGCTACAACCCCATCTCGGCGAGTTCATCACACACACACACACACACACACACACACACACACACACACACACACACACACACACACACACACACACTCCTACCCTCTTTTGATCCTAAAATGCTGAAAGCCAAGCCAAGAATCCAGTCACTCACTTCTCTGGGGAACTCATAGGCTGCTACTCATGGCAGTCAAGGGACAAGAGGTCAAGACAGAAGGGTTTTACACAGCACACGCTAGCCCTGGCCTCTGCCCACTTAATCCCACGTTATACAGGCCCCAAAGCTCTTCACAGAATTCCCAACCACCACAGCTGGGGTAAAGGTTACAGAAAAGGTTCACAGGATGTTTACTGTGGGCAGCCACTGCCAGAGTTGAGCTTCAAAAACATTAGCTACCTTGCTACTTTTTGTCTCCCACAGAGATCCTTGATTTACTGTCCTTTACCCCCTGGCTCTCAAAGACGCCCCTGATTTACTATCTGGGTGGATTTATTCATAAATTCGGAGCAGAAGGCATAAGCCAAAAGAGACGAAAGCTTGGCCTTCGCCCCAGACACACCTACACTCAAGGAACTCCAGTCCTTGTCAATCAAACCAAAGTAATTGGATCCATCCCAGAATATAAAGATAAAGCACATTACCTGCTTAGAATAAGAAACTGTTTACTAACTGTTGGTTACCATAATTTTCTTCCTATCTCATCTAAGATGCATTTTCCAATACTTCAACATCTGAGGCAAATGGTAGTTTATCTTATCCCAGACACAACCAGCAAGGGCGAGTGGGCACTGCCTAGACTCCAGGCTTGGTACCAAGTATTGAGAATGCTCGCGATCTCCCCCAAGGAAAGAAGACAGAAACAGCCCACTGCCTTGCTGCGATGCAAGCGCAGTCTATACAACCATACAATGGGAGGCGTGGGCTGGTCATATCTCAGTGGGTCGGAGGGCCAAGACAGAAACTTTAAACTGGAAACTGAGGAAAGAGAAGCTGCTACTTAAAGGCTTTCAGCCGAGGACGCACACACACGGGGCAGTGCTGTAAAAAGAACCACTTCACAACAAAGGAGAAAGATGTTAGGAAGGTATGAACAGGCAAGAAATGGTACCCCAGACAAGGCAGCGCAGGAGAGAGGGAGATGCAGGGATGGAGGGCAGGATAGATGGAGGCAAGAGCTTGCGTTGCTTTTGTAGAGGAGGTTGGTTCCCTGTATCCACTGGCAGCTCATAGGATCTGTAGCTCCAGCTCCTGGGGACCCAACCCTACTGGCCTCTGCCAGCACTGCACCCACATGCACAGATGTAAACACAGACACATACATACACATAATTTTAAAAAAGCAAACTTTAAAAAAAAAGTGATGCACCTCAGTGTTTCTGTAAGGTGAACACCAAAGGCGTTGACACTGAACACTGTGTAGCCCCTGGGTGTTTAGGGACAGAACAAGACAAAAGGGTCTTTGGATGCATTTTTAAAACAGACATTGTTTTGGGGGAACTTAAAATGCTTGACTCTGCACGGCGACTGCCTGGTGCTTGTTCATTTGGTCAGTCAAACTAACGTTCACTGTCCACTTAAATGCCAGGCCCTGCCTAGGTACTGGGAGAGTTCCAACAAGAACCAGTCTAGTCGGAAGTAATCAGCTAAGACCGGAGGAAGGTGCATACCCTGGGGGAATGGCGTGGTTCGCCTGAGAGGTGGAGTATGAAGAAGAAGATGCTAAAAATGCAGGCCACGTCACGCTGCACAGTGCCTAGAGTGAGGACTCCCAGCTCTGTGGTGGATACAGGGAGCCACTGAAAGTTTTAAGCTGGGGAAAGAGGAACAGACCTAAGCCTGGTTGGCCAGGTTCCCTCACACAGGTTCGTTTCTCCTCTTAGGCTCTCTTGAGGGTTCACTTTCCCGCCTGAGGTTCTTTTTCATGATCAACACAGTGCCCACTATTAAGAATAGGCCATAAACAGTTGGGCATGGTGACGAACGCCTTTAATCCCAGCACTTGGGGAAGCAGAGGCAGGTGGATCGCTGTGAGTTCAAGGCCAGCCTGGTTTACAAAGTGAGTCCAGGACAGCCAAGGCTACACAGAGAGACCCTGTCTTAAGAAAACAAACAAACAAAAAAAGTCCATAAGTAAATGTTGAGAAAAATCACATAGTGCCCTAACCCTATCCTCACCTCCACCCCTGGCCTTTAAAAATACAGTATTTCTATGGATGCCAGGCTGGACATGAGCCCAAAAATCTTCCTGCCTTAGTCCCCAAAATGCTTGGGTTACAGGCCTGAGGCACCGTGCCTGGTACATACAGAGTCTTACTACCCAAAGAAAACACAGGGGAACTAGGTGAGAGGCTGGTCCAAGCTAATACATATGAGACCCTTGACAAATGAAGCCCTCTGAGGACCAGTGAGATGGCTGGCGTAAAAGAGCAATGCTGTCAAGCCTGACCCGCATCAGCTGTCTCCTGACCTCCACACTCCTGCTGTGGCATGTGCGCACACAAATACATACGTGAATAGTAATTTTTAAAAAAAGAGAGCCACTGTCTTAGGGTCCCCAGGCACACCAAGAACATGGCCGGATGCCTCTTTGCCCAGGAATCCATAGTGCCAGCAGAGAGTAATTACCTCTTTCTATTTCGTTAGGGCTTTTGGCAGTGTGATGGGTGGAAGCCAGGATATTACACTGAGCAAGAACCGTACCCCTGAGGTACACCTCCCGCCTGTGATGCAGTACCTACGAGCAGCAATTCTGAGTTTCTAATCATTCATTTCTAAGCAGCTTGACCACTCCTAGGACTAAGCGTGGAGATTTACAGTAAGTGCCAAGGTCAGAGAAATAAATGCTGGCCCGGATGAGGGAGAGGTATATTTTACTGAGCATTTACTGCCTGCCAGTCACCAGGCAGCATTCCTTCATGAGCATCTGTGCACAGAAGAGTGCTAACATCTAATTTGGACTCCCCTACTGCCTCCTGGCTTCCGGCTCTTGCTGTATGAACGAGCCTTCTTATAATGCTGGGACACCTCCCTGACCCTCTCTACAGTGCATGAATGCAATCCTGGGGCCAAGGGAACACCAAGGTGAGTGAACACGGGTGGCAGAGATCCAGCAAACACCTTCCATTTCTTAGGGGATCAATCCATCAATCCCATATCCACTACACATGAGATATTTACTATCACTAAAAACCAGCAAGAAGGACTTAATGAAGACAAAAATGAGCAGACATCAGGGAGCCCAAACCCTTTCCCCCTCCCGCAACTACCGTAAGCTTTTCTAAAAATAAACTCATCTTCTCACGTTAGTCTGATTGGATAATAAAAGGAGTTCACCTCATCTGAAGTCTCCGCTCCATTCGTCGAAGACTTCCCATGATGGGATGGATGGTAGAGGACCAAGCGCATGACAGAGAACGCCAAGGAAACTGCACGCAGCTAAAGGTTGTCCATAGCATCTTCTCAATGCCTAAATAAACTTCCGGGATAACTGCTCTGAAAATACTGCGCTGCCACGGTCCCCCTCTGCTCCTTGTCTGATGGTACCTGGCTTGCATGCCTCTGGCAGCTCCCTCACCACCCCTATACCAGACTTACCTGCTGGGCTGCCTCGTGGAAGAGTTCCTGTGGAGACCTCTGGGCCATTCTCTGGGAAGGGAGGTCCGGGGACCACTCTGGAAATCAAACATCATTCTTTGTCAGGCCAGCTCCTCCCTCCCTCTCTGCCTTTCTCTCCAGCCTTCCTCTGCACTAAGGCCCTGGATGAAGTAGAAACCTTGTTGGTCCCATCTGGGGACGCCACCGCAGCGGCCCCTTTAGTATTCCATTAATGGTCCAGAGCCTACCTATTCCTTTCCTACAGTCCCTTAGCCACAGGAACCCCAACCTCTCGCTCTCTGCTCCCTGAACTCCTGAAATTATGGGGGGGTGGCAGGTAGGCGAAGTCCAGGCTGACTGCTGAGCTCCCCAGCCCTTAAAGGCACAGCCCCACAGCCTCACAGCCATTTTCCCAGTGCCTTAGGAACCCTTTGTTCAGAACAAGGGCTTTGAGGTCTCGCTGGAATTCGTGAGCTCAGGTAGAATGGCCCATCCACAGGGCGGGAGCAGGAAGACTGGGGATGTCTTGAGAGTCTCGAGCCTAGCCAGATGAGGGCAGGTGAGAAAAAGACGGCAGGATTGGACAGTTGTGGCCCACCAAAGGAGTCGACCCTGGCTTTCCTGAGGCCAGGGACCTTGTCTCATGACGTTTGGAAGAAGAAAGGGAGGGGGAGAGAGAAGGGCCGAGGTGATCGCTCTCCATTCGGCACCGGTAAGATTCCCTAGAGTTGAGCCAATGAGGGGAGAGGAACGGGGGAAGATTCTTGCCAAGGGCTGTGTGTGAGACGCGTCGCCCCAAGAAGATCTGGGGGCTGTGGGGTGAGGTTCTGAACGCCAGGGTCAGGTCCTCGCGACCCCGGCCGCCCTTCCCCTCCGTAGACCGGCACCCTCACCTGCTCTTGCTCGGGATCCCGAGGCCACGCCCGCCCCACTCCGCCCCGCCACGTGGCTGAGCTCCGAGCTCCGGGCCACCTGCCCTGCAATCTCGCCCAAGCAGTCCCCAACACGCCCCGGCAAATGCTGAAGCATCTGCACCTGAGACCCAGGCCCTGAGCACCACCTGTCCTGAAGGGCGGTGGTTCAGCCAGGTGACACCAATCTGGAAAGGAAGGGAGCTCCTAGAGACGCGAAAGTGCCCCAGGCATGCTGAGAGGCAGGGGCATGGCCTTCACCACTTCAGCAAGACCACCAGACCGTCTTTCCTAGGGGTGAAATAAGGTTTCCAGGGGCTAGGGTGGCAGGAGGAGGGAGGCATTAAGGTACAGAGAGATTAAATTATCTCCATTTTTAATCTGGCATAGTTCCTAAACCTTAAATAACTTGCTAGGCTTCCATGTGGGCTTCTGAGAAACAGAAGGGCAGCTGGGAGTACTTCCCACGCCCACAAGGCTTTGTGTGAAATCCCTAAAAATAGAGGCTGTTCTTTTAAAACAAAAGGGAAGGCAAAATTCCGGGAACACTGGTGGCGCCCTATCCTCGCTTTGCTGCTCCTGCGAAGGTGTCTTATGTAAAGTTTGCCGTCTGATCCACTTTAATTGTACAGTTCAGTGCGGCTAATCTCGCGCACGGTGTCGCGCAACGATCCATCATCACTATACCCAAACTTTTTTCATCACCCCACACAGGAAACACACACTTAGCCGGCTCCGCCCATGATGCCCCAATCTTTTCGTCTTTTTGTGGAGTCTGGATATAGCTAGCCTGTACAATAGTTATTCTTTTGCACCAGGCTTATCGCACTTGAGCATCATGTCCCCAAAGCCCGCGTTCTCTGTGCCCCCAAAGCTCTTCACCACAAGCAAATGAGCTTTCATTTGTGTTTTCTTTTCTTCCCGCCCCCCCCCCCCCCCCCGCCTCGCTTTCGGCTTTACAGTGCTGAGAGTGGAACCCAGAGCTTTGTCAGTGCTGGCTCTGTTCTACTACGGAGCTATATCCTCAGCTTGCAGAGGAGTTTTAATAACCTGTATCTGCAAGAAACAAGACCCCATACACAATGAATCACAGATTAGCCATCTATTAAAAAGAGGACGGGGGGGGGGGGCGCGAGGGGGGATGGTGGAAAACGCTTTTAATCCCAGCACTGGGAGTCAGAGGCAAGGCAGATCGCTCAGTTCGAGGCCAGCCTCGTCTACAAAGTGAGTCCAGGGCAGCCAAGGATACACAGAGAAACCTTGTCTCGAAAAACCAAATAAATAAATAAATAAAAAGAAGAGGATGTACAGACAGGATGGCATATTACTGAGATCCACTACATAGTCATCTAGACATCTGCACGGCCAGGAAAGCCTTCTTTCTTCCTCAGTTTTTGGGTAATGCATGACACTTTTTTTTTTTTACGGTGCCTTTAACTAGCTTCCTGTTTGCTGCCAGTGTCTGGGAGCCCAAGGAAAGTGTCAGCCTGAGCTTTGAGAGATCTGCATTCAAGCTCACATCACCCTGAGTTTACTACCACAGGAGGAAAGGAAACACCCCTCTTTGTAACCACCGCTTCCTGCAGTAAACCCTTTTCTAAATAAATAAAGCGTTTCCTTTAGAGCATGTTAAATGTCTTCTAAACCTTAGAATCTCTCTCTCTCTCTCTCTCTCTCTCTCTCTCTCTCTCTCTCTCTCTCTCTCTCTCTCTCTCTCTCTCTCTCTCTCCCCCCCCTTCTCTCTTCATTTTAAGACTAAATAGAGAAACTCTGTAGTTTGCAAAGAAAAGTATGCCTTGCTTTATGTCAACTTACTTTATGACCTTAAAAAACAAACAAACATACAAACAACGAACAAACAAAAAAACCAAGCAAGCAAACAAGCAAACTAACCAGGAGTGGGTGGTGCCTGCCTTTAGTCCCAGCAGAGGCAAGAGGATCTCTGTGAGTTCAAGGGCAGCCTGGTCTATGGAGCAAGTTCCAGGACAGTCAGGGCTATTACAGAGAAACCCTGTCTTAAAAAAACCAACCAAACAAAAAGAAACAAACAACAAAAAGGCCCCCAAACTCACGCCTGTGCCAAAAAATAGGCACAAGCATGCATTTTCTTATAATGAAACATGTCCATTTCTAAGCTTTCATCCCATGGGACCTACAGGAAGGGTGTCTACTGCATTGTTTAACTTGTAGTAGTTGAAAACAGGGGACCCTAGCATCCACCAGCAGAAGGCTGACTAATTTAGGACGGAGCCACCCGAGGGCACCAGCCTTTTAAAGCCGGTGGTTTTCCATGTGCTGACACTGAGCTCTGCCCATCACATAATGAATAAAAAACAGTAAGTTGCAGGGCTCTGTGAGTGAGAGGTGCTATAGTCCTTATGTCTATAGGTGCATCACGTGCACACAAAACACCACCAGTCTGTGTGTTTCTCTCTAGAGAGAAGAGCCAAGATAGTAAAACCTGGAGAGGAAACACACATTAGCGGATAAATCTGGTGTTTTATTGACATTTTTTTTTCTTTTCTTACACGTACAGAATCTTGTAAGGAGGAAAACAAGTGAGAAAGTTAAAAAGACAAATAATGTATTTTCCCAAGATGGTTGCACCAATATACTCATCCAATCGCATCTGCTTCTCTTAAAACAGGAAACGAGATTCCCTCAGGAGATGGGTGCCTGTTTGTCCTCATCGACCTTGAATGGGCTTTTGCAAATGCCTTGGCCGCCTTTAATCCCAGCACTCAGGAGGCAGAGGCAAGCAGATCTCTGTGAGTTGGAGGCCAGCGTAGTCTACAAAGTGAATCCAGGACAGCAAAGGCTACACAGAGAAACCCTGTCTCAAAAGACAAACCAACCAAACAAACAAACAAAGCAAATGCCTTGGCTGACAGGAGAAATGGAAGAAGTAACCCTGTTCTGCACCTCACCCTTAGGCGACTTCCACTTGAGACTCAGAGCCCATAGTGTAGGGTGGATGTGGATGGTCCCCATGACAGCTGGGACTCCAGCCCCTAGCAGAGGGGTCCCCGGCCGGCATGGAAGAGCAAACCGTACTTGCTGGTTGCATTCTGAACCCCTGACTCACAGAGTGAATAAAAGGTGGTGGCTGCTTTAAACAAATCAGTTTGTGGGTCATTTGTTACACAGCAATAGACATCAAATACATAAAGAATCCAACTGTGTTAAAAGTGGCTCCCTCACCCGCCCCCCATATTTCATATCCATTTTGTTGTTTGGATTCACAGGCCACAGCCAGTTCTGTGTAAAACCTAACACAGCTATTAAACTCTTTTCCTTCCACTGAGTACCAACTCAAGGTCGGGTGAGGCGAACGCCACAGTGAGGCTGTTGCTCTGGGCGCCTCACCCTGCTGCGCTGCACACAGAAGCACATTCAGAAGCTGAAGTTACGGGTGGTTCTGAGTCCCCTGACGAAGGCGCTAGAAGCCAAACTCAGGTCCTTCTCAGGAGCTGAGTCACCTCTTCGGCCAGCCAGGAGAGGTGTTTGTGTGTGTGTGTGTGTGTGTGTGTGTGTGTGTGTGTGTGTGTGTGTGTGTGTGACAGAGTCTTACTCTGTATAGTCCACGCTGACCTAGAACTCAACATGTAACCTAGATTGGCCTCGAAACTCTCAGCAATCCTCTTGCCTCAGTTGAGATTACAGGTGCACACCCACCCACCCTGCCTGGCTCCTATCTGGATTTTGAATTGTGCTTAAAAGTCTTAGGTAAACCCCGAGGGGTGACGTCTGTGAGAAGCACTGTGGGCATTCCTGGAAGTGGGACAGAGGAGCCCCTGGGTCTCAGAGGATTAGAGGTGGGATCCTAAGGACATCAGAACCCTGCTTGGCTTCCTGGGTAGGGCTGAGTACAGAGGGCGGGGCCCTTCCTCGCAGGTGTCCCCATCTCCTGTCCAGCAGGTTTCTCATCCAGGATCTAAGGCATTTGTTGACTCTGGGGGTTTGCCTTGCAAAAAGAGAAAGTCACTCTAGCACTAGCCACCCGCCACCTGCCACCTGTCACAGGCCAGAACCTGGAAGCTTGGGAAAGCATGTGACTCGGAAGGTCCTGTTTGTTTTATGATGACAGTGCCAGCCTTTCTGGATGGCAACAGCGCTGGTTGGCATTCTGTATCTCCTTAAATGTCACACACAGAAGGGTCAGTGGCAGTCCTTTGAGAGTGTAGAAGAACAAAGTCCGGTCTGGTCCAGAGCCCTGCCTCTTCTTACTACGACCATGCCCAAGGTCTTTGATATATTCAGGGCCCAGTCTCCTAGTTTCTCACACGGAGTTCACATTAAGACTGCCAAGCCTCAGGCTGGAGAGATGGCTCAGAGGTTAAGAGCACTTACTGTTCTTCCCAGAGGTCCTAAGTTCAATTCCCAGCAACCACATGGTGGTTCACAACCATCTGTAATGTGATCTGATACCCTCTTCTGGCAGGCAGATCACCGTATACATAATAAATAAATACATCTTAAAAAAAAAAAAAAGACTGCCAAGCCTCTAGCCAGGAGTGGTGGCATACGCCTTTAATCCCAGCACTAGGAAGGCAGAGGCAGGCAGATCTCTGTGAATTTGAGGCCAGCCTGGTCTACAAAGTGACTCCAGGACAGGCCAAGCTACACAGAGAAACCCCGTCTTGAAAAACAAACAAACAAACAAAAAAAGACTGCCAAGCCCAGGGCTGGAGAGATGGCTCAGAGATTAAGAGCACTGGCTATTCTTCCAAAGGTCCCGAGTTCAATTCCCAGCAACTACGTGTTCGTTCATAGCCATCTATGAGATCTAGTGCCCCTCTGGCATACAGGTATCACACTGTATACATAATAAATAAATAAATAAATAAATAAATAAATAAATATTTTCTTTAAAAAGGCTGCCAAATCTAGCTGTGCACAGTGGCGCACCCCTGTAATCCCAGCACTCGGGGGAGGCAGAGGCAGGAGAATTGCTGTGAGTTGGAGGCCAGCCTGGTCTACAAAGCAAGTCTAGGACAGTCAAGGCTACACCGAAGAACCCAGTCTTGGAAAAAACAAAACAAAACAAACAAGCAAACAAAAAAGACTGCCAAGCCTACCTGTGAGGGTTATAGGCCAGCTTTGATGGGCACTGCAATCCAGATCCCCTCATGTTTTCAGATCTTACGCTGTTTCTGTTTCCTTTGAAAACCACTCCAAACTCCCAGGCACTGCACTTTGGAGGGCATCTCTTTGCACCTTTACATTAACTCTAGCGCGTGGACCCTCCCTCTCAGCCACACCCACCAAATATTTGCATCATCAACCACTGGGGTTGACACAGAACAGACACAGGAGCAAGACCATTCAGAACATGTGAGGAGGACAGACATTACTCGGATCCTCCCATTGTGCTACAGACAGCTAGCCAGGCTAGGGACCATGCATGTCTGGTGGGAACTCAAACGTGGTTGAAATGGTCTCATCAGTCAAATTGGGGAGAGCTCTTTCTGAGGAGCTGAAAGTCAGGGTGGAGAGGGGAGAGAAAACCGCAAGTAGAAGGAAGAGCCATGACCAAGCACTGGCAGTCAGCAGGGAGACCTTGTCTCACGAGGGCGGTGCCTGAGTAATAGGGCCAAGGCAAGGAGCATAGCTGGTCCAGACAGAGCTTTAAAGCTTCTGAAAGGCTTCCGTATGGCCCATCTAGAGCAAGGACTGGAGGCCAGCGAGTGTGAGGTGTGTGGAAACTTGCAGGAACCCAGGTAAGACTGGGCTGGCTTGGGCTATGATGGTGGTAAAGGAAAGTGGGGTTCCAAAGGGTTAAAGTAGCATTCACAAGCCTAACCCCACCATGAGCTGACATTCTGCCTGGCTGTCAGATACAGAGCACACTGAACTAAATCCAGCATGGAGCCAAATGTTCCCACTAAGGAGCCACAGGCTCCAATTCTTCCTTTATTCCTTTGCAGCTGGGAAAGGGCTGGGGCCCTAGGCCATTGCCAGAGGCCTAGCCATCCTACTGTAATGATGCTCCACTTAGCTGGAGGGTACCAAGGTGAATGAAGTGCCTCTGAAGTCTCTTTCTCCTGGTGCTGATACTCTGTCCCTTTTCAAACTAAGGTGGAGCCGGGCGGTGGTGGCACATGCCTTTAATCCCAGCACTTGGGAGGCAGAGGCAGGTGGATTGCTGTGAGTTTGAGGCCAGCCTGGTCTACAAAGAGAGTCTAGGTCAGCCATGGCTACACAGAGAAACCCTGCCTCGAAACAAAACAAAACCCAAACAACAACAACAACAACAACAACAACAACAAACTAAGGTTTGGAAAACAGACCCACCAAGTTTTAAGAAGGTCCTTCATTTCTCAGTAATAACCTTGGGTTCTTTCTGTTTTGTTTTGAGACAGGGTCCAGGCTGGCCTTGAAACTCAAAGTCATTGGCCTCAGCCTCAAGAATGTTAGGATTACAGGTATACTCCACTTCTATCTGACCCTGAATCCTCGCCCTGCCTTTGGACATCCTGTTTAGAAGCCTGCATTAAGCACAGAATTCTAGCATCTCTACCTGATCACGGCCTCATCCTGATGCCACTTCTGGTTAATTCAAGCAGCAGCCTTGATGTGTTCTCTACCACGTGAAACGTGCCATCACTTACACATGCTTACGGGAGGCAGCCTGACACTGTGAGATGAACACCTTTGAGAACCTTGCAAAGTACCGGCTTCCGTGGTCCTAGTGTTAAGAGGTGATCCTCTGGGTAGCTTCCCCCTTGCTTGTAAATCTGTAGAGCAGTGATCACCCAGGCCTGTAACTGGCCAAGGCCTTCAGACTACTTCCCCCCAACTGCACACTCCACATCTGAATGCAACCCATAACTTTGGTCATTTCCATCAGGGGTTACTTTTGACAGTGTTCTCTGTTTCCTCTAGAATGGTCTCCAGT
Source organism: Acomys minous (assembly GCF_964271855.1). Lineage (NCBI taxonomy): Eukaryota > Metazoa > Chordata > Mammalia > Rodentia > Muridae > Acomys > Acomys minous. Next base: position 58,191,627 of record NC_140492.1, read on the forward strand.
CTTCTATTTTCTGGAGCTGGTTTGTTAAATTGCATTTTTCTTGGGAAATCACGCCGAAGCAGAGAACTACCACGCTTTCCCACTTACTCATGTACTGAGGAATTGTGACCTAAGGTGTGTGGCTCAGGACCAAAACATCTTTAAACTCGGTGTTTGCTTTAATCATACAAAGTACAACACTGTGACATGTAATCTGCAGTTGACACCACAACGTTTCAGATTAAGATGCTAGTAGCCAGGCTGGAGCAATGGCTCAGTGGTTAAAAGCACTGGCTGCACTTGCAGAGGATCCAGGCTTGATTCCCAACACCCACATGGCAGCTCACAATCCCTTGCAACTCCAGTTCCAAAGGATCCGACACTCTCTTCTGTACTCCCCTAGTAATGCACTCACATGGTGCATAGACATGCATGCAGGCAAAACACATAAGTCTGAGAGAGAGAGAGAGAGAGAGAGAGAGAGAGAGAGAGAGAGAGAGAGAGACAGACAGACAGAGAGACAGAGAGACACAGAGACACAGAGAGAGAGACACAGAGACACAGAGAGAAGTAGCCTCAGCCATTTGTTATTTGCACTTAGCAGTGTCTGGTAAGTAGGTAGGTGATGGGTGCTGAACGGCTGCAGGGCGAAGGTTCTGTGCCCCAGCCACTGAAGATCCAGGTCAACAGGAAACACAAGTCCTATCCCAGGGAATCTCTCTTGGCTCCATTCCCTACAAGGGAGCAACATCTGTTTCAGCTTTAAGGACATGAGAAGTTAGGAACGTTAAGGTTACAACTTTAAAAGCTTGTCTGTATGAGTAAACAGGCAAAGGATCAGTGTTCCCCACTTTACAAGTCAGGGCTCTTTTAAAATTTGCATTTTCCCAGGCACTTGAAAATGCCATTCTTATTTACAGTGTCACATCTTTTTTTTCCATCCCAGCCTTTACAGGTAGGCATGTATATGTCTGCCTAAGTCTATGGACAAAAAGTCTTGTCTACTTAGTATGTATGTGTCACTGGAATTTGTTTGGAAATTTAAAAAATGTGTACAATTAGGGGAAAAATTACCTAATTACCCATTTTAATCTTAACAAGACGGGGGCTAGGAACCCATTAAAATTATGAGACCCCCCCCATTTTCGCCTTACTTCACTTTCACCTCCAGGAAGTGGGTGCTGTTTATCCTAGTACCTGTAAGTTTCAGCCAGGCAGGGAACTGAACAGAGGGGAAGTGTAGTCGGTCTACCCAGACACTATCAGGAAAACCATTCTGTGAGCGATACATTATCAAGTAAGACTCAGCGACAACACATGAATTCAAGTGACTTCAATTTTATTTTTTCATATAATCTTCAGAAGGTGGGAGAAGTGTCAGGTAGAGTATCTCCCCATCCCTCTCCCCACCAAGCCGAATCACTCAAGAACTGGGATCTAGGATATGAATAGTAGACCATCAGTGGTACCATTACGTACAGTTGGTTACAGCACCGTGCTAATAAGCCAGGGTCTGAGCACTGACTTCTGCAAGGGCCAGTTAACTGACTTTGTCCCAAGGACAGAGGCAGCACTCTTAACTGCAGACTGTTTTCTTACAATGCATCCCACTGTCAGAAGAAGACAAGGTCCTGGCAAGGTGGTTGGTAAATGAAAACACATCTAGCTACACTAACTGGGGTGGGGGAGGGGGAATCCCATGTATGCTACTGATGAAAGGCTAATGGACTCTTATCTGTAAAGAAAACGCCACACGTATTCTTAATTCTATGCTCAACTTGGCTCAAGTCTGAAATAGTTAATGACACTTAACAGTGATGTGATCTCAGAACTAACATCATTCCACAGCAGTCTACAGTAAAGGCCCTGGTACTGCCACTCAACCCAAGGAACTTAATTCCATATGGACAGCCTTTCCTCTATAGTGACTATGTACCACAATATGTTTTTTGCATATTTACCATTAGTTATTTGGTTCGAAGTACTGTGAAAAATTCAGCTAGAAAATTATTCATAAAACTTGTATTCTGTATTTTATTTTCAAACAGCCAAGTGTCCACATTTAAAATGCAGAATTTGCAAATATAAATTAATCTAATAATTCAATGTAAAATAAAGTAAAACAACTTCTTTAGTATCACAATACATAAAACGGTATTATAAACTCCAAGAGGCAAGGTGAACCCTATGACGACAGTGCCAAAAGCTATAAACTCATTAGACCTTGCAATGTCAGTTCACATCCCGTGACCAGGCATGCGACAAGCCGCCACTGTATTCGAATGGCTCAGTGATTCACTCGTGGTATAATGTGGGGTCGAGTGAGATTTTTTTTTAACAATAATAAAAAATCTTTCAACAACAACAAAAAAATCCTCCCAATTGTTTAAAAACAATCATATATGGAGGATAACTATATTTTTAAAATATCTTGGCTAAATTTCAATCATTAGGCTGCTGATCGCAGTGTAAAAGTTTGTATTTAAAAATATCACAAATATAGTATTTAACAGTGAAAATTTCAATGTGGTTAAGTTTCACTGTGAAGCGATTTCACCTGAGTAGACTTTGAAATCTAGTGCTTATATTTTGGGGGAAGGGTAGGAAAGCCCCACTCTGTGTCTGGTACTGAGTTTGCAGCTGAGTCTCCTACTGACCCCCTAGGGATGCAGGAACCATCTGCGGTGGCCTTCCCAAGAAAAGACGTCCCCTTTCCCACGTAAATTTACTCTGGTATCTTAGGAAGTCTCAGTATCCATCAAATATTTCCACGTAGCTACCATTCAAGCAGAGCAACCCAATTCACTCAGTTCTATACAACAGCCTCTACATTATATACATGTTTAATTAGCAATAGGAAATAGAAAATAAAAATTTACAGTGATTGAGAAGGGGTCAGAGACTAGGACAGGAAAGTTAATACTGTATAACCAGAATATCCTATCAGCCTACCACTTTCAACGACAAGGTTTTCTTTTATTGGTTGGAATACAAAGAAGGCATAAGGGATTCCAGGAAAATAACACTATGTCTCAGGAAATTCAACGTGCTCAACCATCAGGATTTCCATCACACATTTAATTTCTTCTGTACAGTTTTTATAAAGGTGTTTTTCTTTTCAAAGTCATCAGATTTCCAGGTGACACTCGGCACCACACAGTGTGCCCTTGAAGCAATGAGGTTAACCTGCTTTATTTGGGTACCAAGGTCCCTTCCAGACAGCATTAAAATAAAGACAAGTAAGACCCAGACAGATAAAATCCAGTATAATTCAAACCCGACAATGAAAAATTTCCCCCATATTGTTGCAAAATTCTTTCTACTGAAATGCTTTGCTACAATAATAAAAAGCATACATTACATAGAAAAGGTACCAGTGTACTAAAAAGTGACGGGAGTGGACTAGCAAATCCTTCAAAGCACAGTATATAAATGACTAGCATTAAAAACATTTCCCTATAAAATGTAGGTCATAATCACTTATAAATTGGCGGCTTCATTTCTAAAGCAGTGACGGTGTTCAAAGAGCTGCTCTGTGCGGTGTGGTATCTACTCACTTCGAGCTATAAGTTTGTCTTTCTTTGTATTGAAGTTGAGTAAATTCATCTGGTCAGCTGAGAAATCAAGCTTGAAAAACAAGTATCTAAAAACCAAAGTAGAAAGTTTAGAATCGTTTGAAATGTAGCTATGAAATATGAAGAGATTTATCTACTTCACAACTAAACTGAAGTCACCTCAACACTTACGGGCTTGAATCTAGAACAGAAACACGTATTAAAACCCAAAGCAAACCACAGAGTTAGGCAGCGGCACAAAAGCAGGAGAAACAAAACAAACCCCCACATCCCTTCCTTCAGTGTGATGGGCACTAAGTTCTGCAGTCTTCCCCCATCTTTGCACACAAGAGTGGTGAGGCCATTCAAAGCTTAGCGAAGAGCGAGAGCACAGACGAAGCCAGATCTAGCCTGTCTCCCCTGCAACGTCAATTATGCTGTGTAAACAGTGTTACGTTCCAACAGGAGGAACAATGGAATTTGCTTATAAAAACTGATTAAAGATAATCATTGTTAGATGAAGTAAGGATAACTAAACACTCTGAAATGTTTCTCTAGAACGTTCCTGATGCTACTTGTAAAGTTAGCACTGCTATGTATTATTGCTTACATACAGTACAACATCACGCCTTCTAACATGAAGCGGTCCTGTGACTGGTTTGTACATATTTACAGAGTCTTAAAAACAAGCTGTAAAAACATTACATACTTTCAGACAATACAAATTAGCACATTGGTACTCACTTCAAACAAATGGAATGCATAACATTAATAAACACCATAAAGGAAGACTCACATCAAGTCCTTGATTGTCAAGACACGTTTATATATAAACTCTAACTGTGCAGAATCAAAGGTTCAATCATAGGTAGGTACGTCCTTACTCGATGAACCGTTATTTACAGCATGGTATTGCATAAAAAAATAAAATAATGTTTACAGGGTTTTACTTTTTTTTTTTTTATCCATTGGATTAAAGAAAGCAACAAACACAACAAGAAATGTTTGTCCGCTTTAGTTTGTTTCCTACCAAAGTTTAGGTGGAAAAAAGGAAACACACGGTTTTTATTTGCAGAATATAGCAAGAACAACTGGAAAATTATTTCCCTGAAATAAAGCAATTCGAAACGAAGGTTTAAATTAAGTTGCAGACTCAAATAGATTCTCACTGATTATAATAGTGCTTCTTCAAGTAAATACACTGAAAAAAAGATGAGCTCTAGTTTAAAGGTTCTAGGGATCGCAGTGTGCAGCGCGCCTACTTAAAGGTTCCCGGCTTTTTATTTTATTTTTTTTTTTAAACAGCCCTTTAAAAGCCCAAATTAATAAAAATCAAAGAAGTGGCAAAAAGATCTAACCTTGCTGGCACTTTGCAAGTGTCCCCCATCTGTGGGAATGAAAGCTTGCCCTGAGCGCAAGGCCTCTTCTACCTCTCAAGAGATAGAGTGACCTACTGCTGGCACCCTGAGTCAGAGCTAAGATGGTAGATTTCTACCTGACTAGGCAGCACATGCGCACTGTAGATCCAAAAAATAAAAAATACAAAAGCAGGAGCCACTCAGCTATTCCAAACGCAATGAAATACATGTGCAGTAAGAACTTAAGTTCAAAAAGCAACAATGCTTTCGGAGTTGGAGAGCCCCTGCCTTGTCTAGTGAGAGGTCTCCCAAGCCCAGACTGGAAGGGCCTGTGAGGAAAAGCACAACAGGCTCATGGTGGGCAAAAGCTGACTGGTGGCAGCAGTTTCTCTTCGAGGAGAACTTGCTCACTGAGAGAAATGAGAAGTGTGAACTGACAGGGTATCTCCTATCCTCCAGGGTTCCATCCAAAGCAGCACACAAGGCTGCTTCTCTAATGCCCAGGCAGGAGCCAGAACTTTCTGAACAAAAGCAGGGAAACCCAGACTGTTGAGATGCTTCTCAGATGCTGAAGATACAAGCTGAGCCTGGCAGGCATCCAGAACTTCACAGTAAGTGATGACTATACTTAACTGGTGAGTCAATAAGTCATGCTGGCTATCGGTCATCTCAAAAGCTTATAACCTGGTAGAGAAGTCTGCCACTGTGTGGATTTAAAGAAGTGTGGTTTAAGACGGGAATGCAACACCTGAAATTCTGCTTACAGAACTTCCGTTTTCAAAGGCTTTTTCTTCCTAAGCTTACTTGAACCGCTCAGCAACTGTCACATTCTTTAAACTGTGCTGGTGATGTTCAAAGACAGACTCTTACGCTGTACAAGAAACACATCAAGTTCTCAGTGGAACCACATTGTTTTTTTAAGTCAGGCTCAACTTAGGAAATAAAAGTCTGCTCTTATCAAAAGTATTAGGAGAAAAATACAAGCACCCATCTAGGGTGCGCACGGTCCCATCACACCTCATCTGATGAAGCGCTCCTGTGGTCATGTGACGCGCCACAGACACACGTCAGTCTTCAGGTCAGTGGTGGCAGAACTTAAGATATTCACTTCAAAGAAGTCTAAAGTTCTTGAAGATCTGACAGCAAAGCCGTCAAATGGGAGAACTATGATTTCAAGCAAAGTTCTTAACAAAGTGTAGAGGAAACCACATTAAGCATAATTTATATTCCTTGTTATAAGACACCAACATATTAAAAAAAAATAAATGAGTGTAAGTGAAGGATACGGGGGAGCATATCTCTTTGTTCCCCTTCTTTATGAGAAAAGTCTTGGGATAACATTAAATAAAAGAAAAATAATTTAAATGAATGACACACTCAACAGTGAAACGAAGCACGTAGATCTGCAGGGTCAACAGCAAAGTCAAAATGGGAGTTTACACAAGCTTCATCTCACAGGGCACTAGGTTCAGACTGCCACTGGGGCTTTGTGATAAAGATGGCAGAAATTTAAAGTACAAAACCCAAAAAGGTGGAACAAATAAAATAGAGTCAACGTAACTAATGTTAGTCTCCAAAAATCAAAACTGTCCAATGTGTAACTCAAACCATCATTCTTCATAAAAGTATATATAGAGATATATATATAAAAGCAATATTTATTGTACCATGCTGTATTACTTTAAGACAAAGTATACATATATAAAAAGAACATTCGTGGTATAAGGATAAAGTCTGTAGTTTATTTAGATTTTGAAATGCAACAAAAAAGTCTCCGATCCTTCATCTAGCTGAAGAAGAAATTGCGGTTACGGGAATCAGTGAGCACTTCTGAATGTCAAACTGTCATGAGCAGGATTCACTTAAAAGGAACTTAGGTAAGCAATTAAAATGCCCATTTCTTTAGTTTCTTGGGATACTGTTTAATTATCCAATCTATCAAGAGTCCAGAAAGAGAAGAATTAAACCAGGTTTTACAGTCCAAAGATATCCCAACTTCCTTTTATTGCCAAAAAGCAAAATTGTCAATTACGAGATGATTATGACACAACCATATCAAACCTAAAAAAAAAAAATCTATTTCTTTTTACTTTGAGAAACCAAAAATACCAGATTAATTCTAAGTGCTCTATGTCAACTGAAGTGTGTAAAGTAAAATACATTTCAGCTTCAAAACGTGGAATATACATTTCTTGTAAGCATTATTTTCTTGGGAATGTAATCTACAGAATATTTTTTTTTTTACTAAAACTTCAAACCTTGATACTTGCACATGAAAAATCATAAAAAATATCTAAGTATACCTGTACAAAGAAACTGACGCCAATACGCACACTTCCATAAAGAAGTGGGTGCTCTAACAGTTGTGTGTTTTGGTAAAAGTTTTGAAAGTATGCATACTTTAAAAGTAATTAGGCTTTTAAATAGTGGAGTCTTAGACTATCAGGTCTTTATTACTTTTTTTCTTCAAAAAAAAAAAAAAGACACATGTCAATATAATGCAAAATGAAGATCAAGGGTATATGGCATATCATTTTTTAAAGGTGGTTTCTTTTTATTCCCCCCATAGGACAAACTACTTATTTAAGCCATACTCTTGACATTGAAACTTTAAGTTCACCGTCTGTGACACAGCCTCGGATTCCCTGCTGAAGTGCAATACTATGCTCAAAACTTAGAAACAGGATGAGGAAGTTTCACACAATGACTACTCTCCTAAGAATGTACACTGGTATCAGTTAGGAAACAATTGTGCGAAAGTCTTTTTTCCTTTTCTCTTGGTGTGGGTGAATAGCAAGGCTCTGATCTAAAACAGGTAATGCACTGCTTCTCTAACGGTGACGACACGTAAGGCAGTTCAAGGAATGCGGACTAACCAAACGAAATGCAGTTCCTGGATTATCTTGCTATTCTCATCAGCTTGCTATGGACGCATTGCTCTTAGATCTGTACAGCACTCCATTTTACACAGAGTAAGCCCACTCTCGATTCATCTGTTCTAAAGTGCCAGTATTATTTACACATTTTTTTTCCCTAGCCAAAAGTCTGGCCAGTTGTGGCATCTGGTGAAGATGTCATCCCAGCTCTGTTATCATTTACATTCACCAAGGGAAATTCTGAAAACTCAGCACTTGTCCCTGGTCCCCGAAGGTTCACCTGTCCATTGGCAGTGCTAAATTGAGTTGCTATTCCAGCTCTGGATCCATGATACGGAGCACGGAAGGGCTGTTCAAAGGAGCTCATTTGGTAAGCCTGGTGGACAGGCTGTGCCTCAGCCTTCTTCTGAGAAGTCACTTGATCCAAAAAGTCTGCCGTCGATGTGGCAGAGGCGTGGTTTGTCTCGTCACCTGAAAAGGGAAACGGGTGCTGTGAGTCACCGACTATTAGTCCAAAGTGGGCCTTATCTGGAGTTGTTCTTAGTGGAGAATTCATTCCTGAACGAAAGCTATTGATGGGCATGGCTGTATAGACTTGCTTGTCTATGGAAGAGAATGCTGGCGGATTTGGAAGGGTCTGGTTATCAGTCACAAAGTTAAGGCTCGGGCTATTCAAATAGGCATCGTTTTGGCTAGTTCTGTCCAAAGCCTGTTGCAGAAACTTGGAGTATTCCTGCAACATGTTAGCTTTATCTGATGAGGATGCTTGGGAACTGGATCCAACATCCTCTGACGGGGTGACCTCAGGTACATCGGCAGAGTTGATTGATATGCTAGAAGTCACCTCGGTGTCTGCAACACTGAAGGAAATCTCATGCTGCCCATTAGCTTTGTGGGAATAGTGGTCCAGCAGAGTCTGCAGGACCTCATCTGGAATAACGTTTTTGTCATGATTGCTCTTGATCTCCACGTTCAGCGCCTGGGAATCCAGGATGGACGCTGTGCTGCTCTCGTCAATGACGCTGGCCACAGCTGCTTGAGTCACAGAAGGCTGAGACGCTATGGTGCCCACATTCAGTGCGTACTCCCTGCTGTTGTTACTTGCAGCTTGAAGATAGCGCTTCTTCTTCAGAAACTGCATGGCATCGTCGTAATTAGTACTGCTGTGCACAGGTTTGCTGGGCCCCTCCTGCAGGGTGTCCACCTGATCCATGTCAGCGCTGCCTTCTGAGTCCAGGAGCGCCTGCTTATCCACAAGCTCAAAGGCATACTTTGAAACCTTGCTGTCTTCGTAAGTGGACAGGGGTGAGATGGTTTGACTTTGCTCCAGGGGCTGTTTCAGACTTCTCTTACTATTGATCTTTTTGAGAACCAACTTGGGTGGGTGTATCTCTCCAGAAGCATCTTCCAAATGGGAGCCTCCAACGGAAGAGTGCGGCATTTCAACAGCATACTCGGCGACCATGTACTCATCTTTCACTTTAGTGCTCGACGAGTAGAGAGGCAGGTAGTCACTTTTGTCCTTCTTCATGTCAGACTTGTCCAACGCACTCTCTTTGTCCAGTCCAGACTTCTTCTCAGTTTTTTGCCTTTTCTTTTTTGGCAGTGAATTATCTTTTGGTGACGTGGAAAAGCCAGAATCTTCCTCTGATGTCAGAAGGCCACCTTTGATAGCACATCTGTTTAGTTTTTTGTCATGATTTTCGTGGCACATACGTTTATGTTTCAATACACGATCTGTTCTGGAAAAATACTGTTGAAACCAGATGTTGGAAGTGGTTTTTTTGTTGTTGTTTTTATGATTTTTTTTTTGTCAACAAGGAAGAGAAGAAAAGAAACAAGATAATTAATAACAATATAAACAATTCCAAACCCATTCACTGATCAAATTTTTACTGTAAATCTAGAGTTTAAACATCTCAGCGGTCCTAGGACTGGCTGCTGCCTAACTTGTTGGTGATCTCACATGGCAGTGAAGGTAGGAGGGCCCACAACTGCCTAACTTACCTGTAAGCAGTATTCACACTGGTACGGCTTCTCTCCACTATGAGTTCTCTTGTGCCTTTCCATGTGGTATTTCTGTATGAATCTCATGCCACATTCATCACAGCGAAATGGTTTTTCACCTAGTACATGATTTAAGAAATTTAAAACAAAACATTGTAAAAGTATGGACTGCTTTGCCGAAAGAAACTCTTAACATAAACAGCTTTAGTATTATGTGCTCCTTTTAGATGACAACAAGCCTTTTATATACTAAGGGCTGAAAAGACACGTTAAAGAGTGTCATCAATACACTCCAACACAGATTTTTAAAATAACAGCACACCTGGAGATTTCATTTATTCATTCATCATGTGCCGCACACACCTTGGCACACAGACAGTGGTCGCAAGACGTCTTGTGGGACTCGGCTCTCTCCTTCAGCAAGGAGGCCTCAGGGTTTGAACTTTCAGGCTCTCAACAGCAAGTACTAACATGGGTTCAGCTATCTTGTAGCCCTGGGTATAGCTATTCCATTCTTAGTTTTTTTTTTTTTCTTTTTAATTTTTAAATTACGTTTACTCTTCTGTGCATCAGAGGCAGACATATGCCTGCCATGGACGTGTGGAGGTGAGAGGATATTCAAGGGAATCGGGCTTCTCCTTCCATCATGCAGGCCCTAGGGTTGCTATGACTCTTAATCCCTTCAAAGCACTTGTGGGCAAAGGAAATCTGGATCCTAAGTGTCTCTTAAATCAGCTCACTAACAAGCTGTAATTTGTACTGGGACACAATTTCCCAAGTGAGGTCTGGGCTTGGAGGAGTTGTTTGTGGTGTGCATGCTGCAACACAGTCCTGAGATTCATGCCCAGAACTGCAAAAACAAACCAAAGCAAGGTTTGTTTCTTCTCTTTCGTAACTCAAACCTGAGTCTTGTGTCGTCTGTGGAAAGAATTAGATTGAGTGCTGTCAACTGGACACACAACTCACTGCCCTTTCTTTACTCCCTAAGAGCTTTTAGCCGTGGAGAAACATTACTGAGAGTTCAAATAGCTTATACTGATAAAAGGAGGCGTCAGAGTCACCTTGAATGCTCTCCAGGAAGCTGATGCTCCCTACCACACAGTCAACAAATGTTTTTGTTACTATGTTCTCTCTCCCTATACCCCATGTATGTGTGCATGAGGTATATCTTTCTACTATGTTAATGAGCCTATTTGTTTGTACTATTTTTTCAGGTGACTCTTGCATTTTCTCCCTGAGCTAAGGCCTCACGATGTAGCCCATGTGCCCTGTAGAACAAGACATCTAACCTGGGTCTCTCTGATGCGATTTTGCTAGCTACTGTTTCTACACAGTAACTGAAAAAGCAGCAAAGCTAATGTCTTTTTCCTGACTTGGGCATTTTGGTGTTTGTTATTGCTGAAGACAAATGGAAATAAAATGAAAGATACATCTGTTCTTTGAAAATTTTAAAGCTTGAATGAAATTTCTTCTGGATAAAAATCTCTTTAATGCTTTTCCCTTGGAGGGCTTGAGAGCTTCTTTTGGAAAAGGAAGCCAATATATATAAGCTACTTAAATGATTAAGACTGACATAAAATTTAAGTGAAAAGTAGTAAGTGCAAGATTAAAAAACAAAACAAAACAGAAATCATTCTGGAAAGCGTAACAGGTGAGAAAAATCATCTCAGTGTATTCCACAAACACTGAGTTTCCAGCGCCCAAGGGCTCCCGACTGTGATATTCCACTGGCTACCGCAGACCATCAGCAGCCTATGCTACAGTTAGACTGTGTCCCACAAAGGCGCCCGCGTTGGGAGCTTGATCCTCAATGTAATGGTGTTGGGAGGCAGGACAGAATCTTTCAGAACTAGAGCCTAGTGTGAAGTGATTACATCATCATGGACAACACTCGCAAAAGGAACGAGCATATGTTTTATAGCCCTTCCATTTACTTCTTACAAGGGAACTAAACAGTTGCTCTGGCCTCCTCTTTCGCCTTCAGGTCACACGCATTCTGCCATGATGCCACCTAACATGACGTGATGTGGTTAGGGGCCCTCGCCAGAGGCCAAGTGAATAGAGCTACATAGTCTTGACTTTTAGCCTCCAAATGGCAACCTAACACAGCTTGCTTGCTTTCTCTATGCGGTACCCATCAGCCAGTGTTACCTCACTTCTGCATCCTACAACAGTAGCTATTAAGGTAGATTATACGTGTGAGTATTACAAGGACCTACACTTCATGCACAATCTAACTACTCTACAGTTTGACATAATAATCTGAACTAATTATTCCTCTTTAAACTTTATTTTAGGGAGCTGGAGAGATGGCTCAGTGGTTAAGAGCACCGCCTGTTCTTCCAAAGGTCCTGAGTTCAATTCCCAGCAACCATACGATGGCTCACAACCATCTATAATGTAATCTGATGCCCTCTTCTGGCCTGCAGGAGTACATGCAGACAGAACATTGTATACATAATAATAAATAAATAAATTAAAAACAAAAACAAAAAACTTTATTTTAAACTAGGTCCAGCCACCATCCTATCAAAATGGTTCTTTTGATGTATTGTTTTGTTGTCTGAAATAGGGTCTTGATAGGTTGGCCAGGCTGGCTTAAAGCTTGCTATTTAGGCCTAGACTGGTCTTAAATTTACCATTCTTCTGCCTCAGCCTTCCAAATGCTAGGATTATGGCAGGTACTACCACAGCAGGCTCAGAGTGGTTCTTGCAAATCACTATAAAGTTGTTAATTCAAACAACTCACTCTCCAGTTACCCTGCTGATCTTCTTACTGAACCTCAGCGAGGTGGACTGCACTTTGCACCCGGCTTCTAGGACAGCTCCTCTGGGTGCTCCTGCTTGGTGCTGTCTCTAGGCAACCCTCCCAAACGCACATGCTCTTACACTGGAAGATCATCCCCGGGCCTCCGCCTTTCTCCTTCCACATTATTTTCTTTGGCAAGAGTGAAGCCGATCTATTGTCATGGCTTTAATTATGCTCAAACTTTACCTCCAGACCCAAACCTCCATTTTGTCTATTCAGCATACCTCACTCCTTTTCATTTTAGAGTCCTTTATTTTACGTGTATGAATACTTGCTTGCATGTACATATGTTTGCCACATGTCAGCCCGGCGATGGAGGAAGGCAGAATTAGGTGTCAGATCTCCTGGAACTAAAGTTACAGGCGGTTGGGAGCCGCTGTGTGTATGCTGAGAACTGAACCTGGATCCTCCGCGAGGCAGCCAGTGATTTTTAACCACCGAGCCATCTCTCTCCTCTTGACATTTCTAATACTTGCAGGTCTCAAATACATTGCATCTCTTACTAAACTTCAGATCTTTAACTACAACTAAGATTACAATGGTTTTACTAATCACTTAGCTGTCCAAGCCAGGAGCCTGTACATCTTTCCCCTCTCTCCATATCTGCCCAATTGACAGATCCTATTGATTGTTTTCAATTCACCGCTGCCTTCACTCAAGTTCAAGACATCTCCTGGCCTGGAAAATGATAGCATGTCCTCCTGACTAACTGTTAATAATGTAAAAGGAGCTGGGCATGGTGGCTCATGCCTGTAATCACAGCACTTGGGAGGCAGAAGCAGGCAGATTGCTGTGAGTTCGAGGCCAGCCTGGTCCACAAAGCGAGCCTGGGACAGCCAAGGCTACACAGAGAGACCCGGTCTCGAAAAAAAACCAAGGGGGAAAAAAAGTAAAAGGAAGAGGAGTTGTTTGGCTCTCACTTTCCCAGGATTCAGTCCACAGCTGGCTCCACTGTTTGTGTGTATGTGATGAGGTAGAAAACAGGTCTAAAGGCAGTAGTGGCAGCCACTGAAAAGGCTTGGTAGTAAAGGCACATGTCATGAGTTCCCACTAGTTTTATTACCACCTTGACACACCTAGAAAACCTTAACACAAGAACTGCCTCCACCATTTGGCCTGAGACTGTCTTGCCTGACAATTGATGCGGGAGGGCCCGGCCCACTGTGGATGGTACCATTCCTACACATGGGGCCTGGAGAGCGCATGAAAGCAAGCCGAGCATGGAACCCTGAGTGACGGGGTGAGCAGCAGTCCTCCATGGTCTTGGCTTTAGTTTCTATCACAAATTTCCTAAGTGCTGGACTGTGACTTGGAAGTGTAACCCAGAAGGACCCTTTCCTCCTCTCAGTTGCTTCTGGTCAGAGTATTTTATCACTGACAGAAAAAACAAACTAGAGCACCACAAAACCCTGACAAATGGACTTCAATCCCCAGAACCCAGAGGGAAATCAGAGAACTGACTTCCACATGTGTGCTATGGCACATGCATGCCCAAACTCATGTTCACATCATACGGTACACACACACACACACACACACAGACACACACACACACACATATACACACACAGCAATGATAAATTAAGTACTTTTAAAAGTAAAGGGCTAATGAAACTAAACTGCTCACCTCATGGTGGCCAGGAAGCAGAGAAAAGCAGAAGCAAACAGGAGAAGTTGTATCCCTCCAAGGTACTACCCCATGATCCCCCTCCCTCAACTAGGTCCTCTTTTAACGCTTCACTGTCTCTGAATCCATCAAAGGGTAATCCATCGACTAGGCTCGAGCCCTCATACCTGAGTCAGCTCTCAGTGAGTGGGTCCATCAGCTGAGGGCCAAGCTTTCAACATAGAAGCCTTCTGGAAAACATTTCATTTTAAAACCCTAACACCAGTAGCTCTGCCAAAATACATTTCCTCTTCTAACTCCACAGCACACCAGGAGACTGTTGACAGAGATGAAACTGATCGCTTTAAAGGCTTATCAGTGGCCATCTTTTTTTAGAGAGGAAGAATAGAGAGGAGGAGGCATTCTAGCCCTGTCTGTCTTGGAACTCACTCTGTAGACCTGGTTGGCTTTGAAACCACAGAGCTCTGTCTGCCTCTTAGTGCTGGGATTAAAAGTGTGTGTCACTATGGCAGGGTTTATCAGTGGTTTTCTTTTTTCTTTCCTGTTTTTCCTCTTTTGGGTTTTCGAGACAGGGTTTCTCTGTGTAGCCTTGACTGTCCTGGACTCACTTTGTAGACCAGGCTGACCTCGAACTCACAGCGATCCGCCTGCCTCTGCCTCCCGAGTGCTGGGATTAAAGGCGTGCGCTACCACCACCCAGCTTATCAGTGGTTTTCTAATGGTCTTAAAATAAAAGAAAATTTGAGCCTATTTGGTCCCTGTCTTTTGCTTTCTTAACTCTAACCCTTCCTCAGTTCCAAAATCTGCCACTTGCACTCTTCTGCACACCTCAATACCCCTCCCAATTAGTTCTTTATTGTAACAAATGGCGGGTATTTGATAGTAATGTATCTATTATTAACTACAATGTGAGTAAAACTTTTAAATAATTAACTCTATGAAAAACTTAGGTCTAATATATTTGAGACCTAGGCATGGTGGCACAGGCTCAAAACTCTAGTACTTGGGAGGTAGAAGAAGGAAAACTGTGAGTTCAAGCATGCCTCTGGCTAGAGAGCGAGTTCAAGGTCACCTGAATTGTGAGAGATCCTGTTTAACACCTTCCTCCACCAAAGGGGACGAAAGTTCACTTGGTCTTAGTAAAACATACTTGAAAAGTGAGCTGTTTCCTACAACTTTTAGCTTTTTTGAGATAGGGTCTCACTCTGTAACCCAGGCTGGCTCAACCTCATTTGTCTTAGCCTCAAGTGCTGGAATTACAGGCCTGAGGTACCATGCTTGGTGTAATTTATTTTTTAAAAAAAGTCTTTTAAAAAGTTGACATTTAAATATACTAGGAAAATAAATTATTATGCCAAAATTAAAATTATGTAGTATTAAGAGAAGCAACATAAAATAGTACTTCAGAGTACAGGTTCTACAGCCAAGAGCTAGGTTCAAGGCTGGTCTCAATATTTAGCTAAGAAACTGTGGGTGTTATATAAACCTCCAGAGCTGATATTCTCATCTGTAAAATGAGACCATTGGGCATGTCTCAGAACCAAACATTAAGTGGGCACTTATGAAAATTAGTTGTGGCCTGGAGAGATGGGTCAGAGGTTAAGAGCACTGACTGCTTCTCTAGAGGCCCTGAGTTCAATTCCCAGAAACCACATGGTGGCTCACAACCATCTATAGTGTGATCTGAGGCCCTCTTTTGGCCTGCAGGTGTACATAATAATAAATAAGTACATCTTAAAAAGAAAAAGTAAAGAAAATTAGTGGTGACTTGAGAATGAAATCTAACACAATACAGTAATTCATGAAAATGTTATTAGCTATTGACAATAAAATGAAGAGGCTGGTAATAAATTAATATTACATCTACAAATTAATTAAGTTTTAATTCAGCAAGTAGTCATACATGCCAAACGAAAACATTCTTAAACTGAACTTGGGCAAAGATAAAACCAGAATTACTGAACTCAACACATGGATTAGTTCGCAAATTCACAGTAATTTTGCTCCTAACTTTTGGGAGCACTAAGACTGAGTTTTAATATAGTCCTTTCAGGAGTTGGAAAAGCATTACCCAGGAATTTACATTTCTATAGAAAATCAACTGAGACAAATTACAACCCATGAAGTGGAAATCAGCTTATTAAAGAAAAACTAGACAGTAACATGGAAGCATCTCAATGTCGGTTCAAGTACACTGGCTACAGGACTGTGGCCTGAAACTCCTCAGTGGAAAAAGTGATATTATCCAGGCAGTGTCGATGTACACCTTTAATCCCAGTACTCAAGAGGAGAGGCAGATCTCTGTGAGTTTGGGGCCAGCCTAGTTGAGAGAGTTCTAGGACATCCAGGGCTACACAGAGAAACCCTGTCTCAGAAAAGAAGAAAAAAAAGTACCTTTAGTGGGAAGCAACTTTCAAGACCTATCTTTCTGATAGAGAATGCTTTTTCTTGCCTACAATGAAAGGAGGCAAGAAAAACACAGGCAACGACCACTTTGTCATCATCACCATTCTCCTCCTCTATCATCTAACTATCTACCATCTATCATAGGCCAGAGCCAGACTTGGTAGGACAGGAGGCTGAGGCTACAGAACTCAATTCAAGGCAACACAGGCTACAGAGAAAGGTGTGGTCTGTAAGTGAATGAACACACGAATGAATGAAAAGTAGAGTTTCATCCGTGAGTTTCTCTCACTTATACAGACTGTATATGTGGTCTAGCCCTGGGTGACTGTATATGTGGTCTAGCCCTGGGTGACTGTATATGTGGTCTAGCCCTGGGTGACTGTATATGTGGTCTAGCCCTGGGTGACTGTGTATGTGGTCTAGCCCTGGGTGACTGTGTATGTGGTCTAGCCCTGGGTGACTGTGTATGTGGTCTAGCCCTGGGTGACTGTGTATGTGGTCTAGCCCTGGGTGACTGTGTATGTGGTCTAGCCCTGGGTGATTGTATATGTGGTCTAGCCCTGGGTGACTGTGTATGTGGTCTAGCCCTGGGTGACTGTGTATGTGGTCTAGCCCTGGGTGACTGTGTATGTGGTCTAGCCCTGGGTGACTGTGTATGTGGTCTAGCCCTGGGTGACTGTGTATGTGGTCTAGCCCTGGGTGACTGTGTATGTGATCTAGCCCTGGGTGACTATATATGTGGTCTAGCCCTGGGTGACTGTATATGTGGTCTAGCCCTGGGTGACTGTATATGTGGTCTAGCCCTGGGTGACTGTATATGTGGTCTAGCCCTGGGTGACTGTGTATGTGGTCTAGCCCTGGGTGACTGTATATGTGGTTTAGCCCTGGGTGACTGTGTATGTGGTCTAGCCCTGGGTGACTGTATATGTGGTCTAGCCCTGGGTGACTGTGTATGTGGTCTAGCCCTGGGTGACTGTGTATGTGGTCTAGCCCTGGGTCCTTGAGGATAAAACAGCTAATTAGAGAACTGTTTCTCAGCTCCTCAAGATTCCAGTTTAGATATCTCCTCTATGAAAGCAACAAGACTAGAAAAGTAATAACCTTAAGTAAGAGAAAAATGCCAAGAAAACCCTATCCATAGTTTCGAATAACTGGAAGACTGTCTAGGACAGTGGATCTCACCCTCCTAATGCTGTAACCCTTTAACACAGGTCCTCATGTTGTGGTGACCCCCAACCATAAAATTATCTTGTTGTTGCTTCATAACTGTAATTCTACTACTGTTATGAACTGTAATATAAATATCTGACACACAGGATATCTGCTATGTGACCCCTTTTAGGGGTTGTGACCCGCAGGTTGAGAACCACTGGTCTAGAAACTACGTATGAAAAATAGAAAACAGACAGACAGTCCACTGTCCTTCCTCAGATGCTGAATGACACGTGAACACAGCCTTTGCTACATATTCTATCCTACACCTCCCCCACCGCCCAAACATGAATCCTTACAATATTGTGCCTCCAGAGTGCTGAGATTACAAGTGTGCGCCACCAGACCAACATTTGTTAAGACGTCACATTTCTATCAGCCAAGCTGCAGAGTAGGTGGACACACTGGAATAAGTACTTTAGCCTATGAACACTAAGTACCTATCATCCCAACAGCACCTAGCAGACCTAACTCAAGGCGGAGTACTAGTTTATGGAGAATGCCATCTAAATGTGGCATCACTAAGAACTAGTAAAATGGATGACGGGTTTGCTATTATCTCTACGTGCTTAGCCAAGAAGAAATGATCGTGTAATTCCAAAACATAAACACAGACTTTAGAGTACCGAAGCAAATCCTATCCCGACTCCAAGCATTTCAAATTAGCCCGTTGCAAACTTTGCAGCCAGCTATCAACAGTAAGTGCCCTGAAGACAGCACTCAGCATGGAAGGTTAACTGACTTCCTAAAAAGAAACAAATCCCCCTCACCAGGCTGTTTTCCTCCTCTTCGTATAAAGCTGTAGATAGGAATCTAGGTCTTCTTGCTATTTTTCCTTATGAATTACGTACAGTATCAAGGGATCAAAAGCAATCCTCAAAAACAAACTTTATCACTAAATGTTTTTCCTAATCACGGCCTTAATTAGGGCCCTCAGACTTTGTTGATTCCCTGCCCCTTAATGTCTTATAATTTCCTATAACAAAAAACTCACCTGTCCATATTAACTGCACTTTACACTGTATTTCACACACACTGACTTTTTTTCCCCACACATACCAAAAACGTTTATTTCAGAGAAGTGAAAAAAACTGATAAAGAGTAAAGCTTGAGAAGGGGGCAGGGCAGGGACGGAGAGATGGCTAATGGCAACAGCACAGCAGGGTTAAGAAGGATGACATTAACCCTGGAGTGTCCCCACAGGAAGAAGGATAGGTGTTTCAGGGAATGAGTGTGCCGCTGCCCTGGTCTGATCACTGCACACTGTAGCTGGTACTGAAGCACCACTCTCCCCCATAAAAACATGCAATTAATGTGTGCTAACCAGAAACAAAACTTAAACCAATAAACATAACCGCGTGGGACTCTGGCAGAACAGAGCAGCCATAATAAAGTACTGAAGAATATTATTTTGTGGATGTGCATGTGCACATCTCCAGTTGTACTCATTTCCCTGCATATGGAACAACCTTGTTCTTTCTTTCTTTCTTTTTTTTTTTCTTTTCTTTTTTTGAGACAGGGTTTCTCTGTGTAGTCCTGGACTCGCTCTGTAGACCAGGCTGGCCTTGAACTCACAGAGATCAGCCAGCCTCTGCCTCCCAAGTAGTGGGATTAAAGGCGCACCACCAGACAACAATTGTATTCCTTATTGTTGAAATAAAGCCCATTCTGTATATTTATCATATTTCCTTATGCATTCTCCTTGTTGGATAGCTATGTTGGTTCTGTAATTTGGCTACGGTAAATAGTGTTACATTTAATTAAGACTTTGGTATACTGAGTAAGAGTGGAGACAGTGGATACTCTTGTCTCATTCCAGACTACACAGATATGCTCAGTTTTTTCTCATTTAATACAATGTTGGCTCTAGTCTACACTATACAGTATTTATTATGGTGAAGTTCGTTTGGTCTCTCACTAGTTAAGGCATATACACTACATTTACGAAATATGGTTTGAACGGTTTATATGTTGCTGCTCATAGAGTGGGAACACTGCTGTTGCACAAAGAACCCACATACTCTGGCTCAGAACAAGGCACTTTAAAGCCATCCATCTCTTCTCTGTATTGGGCTGTCAAGTAGCTAAAAATAAAAGGAACAAGCACTGCAGGGAACCTAATTTAACCCCTGGGTTCCACACGTTAAAGGAGGAAAGTGAGCCCCACAAGTTGAGTCTGACCTCCACACAGGCAGTGTGTGGATACCCTGTGGGAGTCACTTCTCTGCTTCCACTCTGTGGGTCTCAGAGACCAAACTCAGGTGAGCAGGCTTGGTCTGCCAGGCAAGCACATTTACCTTCCGAGCCATCTCCCAGGCTACATTTTCAGGTCTCTAAAACAGAGCTGTCATGTTTCCCGTGTTTTAATGCTTGCATTAGCTCTACAGCACATACACATATGCACCCTAGCTATGGACTAACACTGATAGTTTGCAGAGTCCTGGCTTGTGGTAGAATGTACCTTTTTTGACAAATATCACCAGATACTTGAATGTGTGTGCAGTTCAATGTGGATGTCTCTGACATGTCTCTCACATGTCCACGCTACAGCCCAAGGCTGCACACATCCCATGACTGCTATGGATGTGGGTGAACACAGCTGTAGATGACATACTACATATCTCAATGTCAAAAGGGTGAGCAGTTGAGGTCCTTAGGGTCACGGCTCCAGTTCTCTATCAGCTGATTGATGGCTCACGGTAGCCTAAAACTAAACTTGTTTACACTTTCTTTTCAGTGTTTGCTTGTCCCACATACACATTTAAAAACCTTCAGTCTTCTGGTGTCACCAAACCTTGTTATCACCGTGACTTGCTTTCCCTCATCTCTAATGTGTGTTGCCTGAAAACTCTTCTTTGACTGGATTTACTGTGGCCACAACTGTTTAGATAGTGTATGCTTTTCTATTGTTTCATGTTACTTATTGGTCCTTACATACCAAATATATCTCTTGATCACAGGGCTTTGTTTTGGTATAGTCTGGAGTATTTAAGCTTTTTACATTTGGACACTTTTTCAACTACTTTGGATTAAACATAATCATACACTATTTACTTGCTATTTGACCATTGGTTTCTGCTCATTTTGCTCCTCTCGACTGCTTTTGGGTAAATCAGGCACAGGCTGAGAACCTCTAACCCAGAATTTTGAAATCTGAAATACTCCAAAGTCCAAAACTTTCTGAGTGCCAAAACAAAACAGGAGGCAATCTACACTTAGAGGCCGTGGTATGCTGCGCTACAGTAGAGGCAGGTTAAAGGTCTTATCATACGACCTTCAGGCTGTATGTGTCACCACAATTAATTTCTTGTTTTATTTGGGCCCAACCCTAAGGTATCTTATACAAAAGCAAGTATTACAAAATCTAAAATCATTTCAATTTTAAACACTTTGGATCCCAAGCATTCAGGGTAAAGGACATTCAAACTGTATCTCTTAGCATTTTTTTTTCTTTCCTATTTGAATATATTGACTATAACTTGCTTTACTGTTCTTTTCTCTCTTTTTTTTTTTTTTTTTTTTTTTTTTTTTGCATTTTGTTTTGGTTTTTGAGATAAGGTCTCTCTATTTAGCTCTGGCTGTCCTGGAACTTGCCGCGTAGGACAAGCTGGCCTCAAACTCACACAGATCCAGTTGCCTGGGGTTAAACCACTAGGCTTTGTTTTACTATTCTTGTAGTGGCTATGGTGAAAGTAAGTTTTTATGCCAATACAGGTTACTACCATCTTCCATGCCAGCACAAGGGGTTTAGAATGTTAGCTCCATTTGCTTGACTCTTCTCTCTTAGAACTGCTACACACTTCAATGTTAAGATAATTCAAGTCTGTCAGGCACTGTCATTCTGTAGAATTTCTTACTTTTCCTTAGCCACATATTTAATGTTTCTGCCACTCTACTGTCTTTTCCTGTCTTTCCATGTTTTCTTTTTTTCCATTATGGTGTGTATGATGTATGTGCACACAGTACACATGTATCCAGTGTGCATGTGGAGGTCAAGGGACAACTTTAGGGAGTTGTTTCTCTCTCTCCACCATCTTCATAGGAGCAAATGTTCACAGTTTTTTTTTTTAATTGACTTTTCGATTACTCAACATAAACGCAGGTCTTTAAGTGCAATTACAATGTAATTTCACATTTAATGTGGTAACTGCATTTTGGTTATAAGTATAGCATAAATCTTTCTAAACAATTATAATAAGTATAAAATAGTCATTTACTCAAAATATTTTCCAATGGCAATATTCAATAAGATTTATTTTTAATATTTATTTATTTATCTATTTTTTAGATGAAGTCTTGCTCTGTAGCTCTGTCTGAAAATACAACATGCAGGCCATGCTGACTTCAAACTTGCAGTGATTCTCCTGCCTCAGGCTCCCAAATGCTGAGATTTCAGAATGTGCCGCCATGCTTGACCAATTTAAATTCTTTTTAGTGCTTCAGTTGGATTTCAATAAATAAACGAAGTTTAACTAGATTTCTAGACAAATATGCTATGTAAGTGTGTATCATATACGAAATATAAACTAATGTGCGAGTGTGTGCACGCCCACATGCATGTGTTTTTCAGAGATGTGTTTGTACTTCATTTTGTGCTTGTACAAGGCAGCTGAAGGAGGGGGCACCTCCTGGCTCCTGCCAGTGCCCACTGTATACCATAACCTACCTGGTTTATAAAGCCTGGCTTTCGGTCTATTAACATGAAAGCCCAGGCTGGTGGTTCTTGTCAGGTCTTGACACTTGCCAGGACTGGCACTGGCCTGGCACTGGGCTGGATGACTAGCTGTGAGAGGTCTTGGGGTATTCTGTCAAGTGCTCAGGGGAATTCAACACTAAGGACAGGACTGTGAAGTGAAATTCCCAAAGAAGCAGGCCCCTTTATCATCAGATGGGGCAGCACCTTGCAGAGACACTAGGTGCTGAGTCCCAGCACTTTGCAGGCACTGTTGTTGGCTGCAGAGCCCAGGCAATGCTGGTAGCAGCTGTTAGTGGCCACAAGTGAGCCAGTGGAGGAGTTGGCTGCCATACTTGGAGGCTAGCATACGAGCCAGTGGCCCTTCAAAGGCCTTTGCTCACAGTCATGAGTGGTGGGGACAGAGGCAATAAACTAAAGCCCATTTATCTTAGTTTTTGAAGTAAATAATAAAACTTGGACTCCACGCCTTTTCTTACATTTGTAATATTCAATTGTTCCAATATTCAAATGTTCTAATTATAATAGAAGAAAATCAAAACCTAATCATCTGTCAAAGCTTTAGACTTAAATTTCTACATATTTCAGAAAATGTATTAAATTCATCATCCTTCTTTTCTATTGCACAGCAAGAAATAGAAAGTTATTGATAAATAATGTTAATTGTTGTACTACCCAGGAAAAGATTGAGGTCCTTTTCCATCAATCTACAACAGAAAAGGTGAGAATTATATAAATTATAATCTCAAAACTCAACAGTAAGAAAATAATCCAATTTTTTTGAAAAATGAGTGAGGAACACAACAGGTAAGAACATAAAAAAGGATGTCCTGCCTTTTAGAGCCTGGGGAAATTATGAACAAATAGCATGGGCTGCTCTTCTATAGAACCTGAGTGCAGGTTCCAGCACCCACATGGTGAGTGGCTTACAACTATCTCTAACTCCGGTCTCAATGGATCCAGTGTTCTCTTCTGGCTTCCACAGGCACCAGGTGTGCATGCATATGATGCACAGACACACTTGCAAGCAAAACACCCATCACGTAAAATAGTTTTAAAATTAAAATACCACAGTAATGCAAAGTACAAACTCAGTAGAATGGCCAAAATAAGTATGACAATGCCAAGAATGCAGATCAAGTGGGGCACGACAGACCTGCAATCCTAGCATGGTGGTACAGACCTGCAATCCTAGCATGGTGGTACAGACCTGCAATCCTAGCATGGTGGTACAGACCTGCGATCCTAGCATGGTGGTACAGACCTGCGATCCTAGCATGGTGGTACAGACCTGCAATCCTAGCATGGTGGTGCAGACCTGCAATCCTAGCATGGTGGTGCAGACCTGCGATCCTAGCATGGTGGTACAGACCTGCGATCCTAGCATGGTGGTACAGACCTACGATCCTAGCATGGTGGTACAGACCTGCGATCCTAGCATGGTGGTACAGACCTGCGATCCTAGCATGGTGGTACAGACCTGCGATCCTAGCATGGTGGTACAGACCTACGATCCTAGCATGGTGGTACAGACCTGCGATCCTAGCATGGTGGTACAGACCTGCGATCCTAGCATGGTGGTACAGACCTGTGATCCTAGCATGGTGGTACAGACCTGCGATCCTAGCACTCAGCAAGACCATGAGCTTGAAGCCAGCTTGGCCTACATAGTAAAGCCCGTCACAAAAACAAATAAGCAAAGCAGAACAAACTGAAAACTCATCAGTTACTATAAAAATGTGAAATGGCACGGTCATTTTAGAATAATGTATTGGTTTCTTACAAAATCAAATGTCCACTTGCTGTATGGACCAGTTATTCCACTCTAAGATACTTTCAAAAATAAAACACATGTTCACCAAAAAGCCACATCCAACTTTTAAAAATACTTATTTCATGATACTTGTCTACATCTTTTTCTGTGCACCATGTGCCTGCCTGGTGCCTGTGGAAGTCAGAAGAGGGCATCAGATCTCCTGAACTGCCATGTGGGTGCTGGGAATTGAACCTGGGCCCTCCAGCAAGTGTTCCTAACCACTAAAGCATCTTTCTAGTTCCTGTATGCAATGTTTACAGTTGAACATAACTCTAAATATGATTCCACAATCCATAAAATGGAAAGCAACAAAAAAGAACAAATTACTAATTCATCAAAAACACAAAAGACTCTCCAATTTACAATGCTGAGAGAAGTCAAGTTTAGGACTATACATCACACAGCTTCATTTAAATAATGTTCTGCTTTAATCCCAGCAGAGGCAGGAGGATCTCTCTGAGTTTGAGGGCAACCTGATCTACAGAGTGAGTTCTAGGACAGCCAGAACTACACAGAGAAACCCTGTCTCAAAAAAACACAAATGAATGAATGATAAAAATCTGTTTCTATCCATATCTATACAAACCACTGAAAATCCTCAGATGTTGTGTAAAATACAATAAATCTTCCCAACCAGTAAGTACCCCCTAACCATCCCTGCTTGTTCTGGTCACTGCTTATCAGATGTCACCCTGCGACCCAGCGAGTCTAGACCTTTCACTGCCCTCACTTTGCAAACCTTTACTACCTTTATGTACTCAACTGTCAACATTCAAAGGAGGGTTATTAGCTCACCTGCTGCCAAGAGTTCCAACACATGGATGGCATTTATCTCAATGTCTGAGTAACCCAATCTTCTTTCTTATACAGAATAATTCATTATAGGTAATCAACCAAAAATGAGAAGGGAGGCAGAAATACTGGCATTTTAGAGAAAGGAGAAAGTCAGAAAACTCATTTGGAGAGAAAAGCTGGTGAGCGTTTCCGTTAAAAGAACCATATACAGGCAGGCTTGGTGGTGCACACAACCTCAGCATAGTAGGTGGGCAAATCTCTGTTTAGTTTGGAGCCAGCCTGGTAACACAGTAAGTTGCACGAGAGCCAGAACTAGATGAGAACCAGTCTAAACAACAAACAAACAAACAAACAAACAAACTGTTTCAAAGCCTTTGAAGGGTCATACAATCTGCCCCACTACTCAGCTCTGCTGGGTGATACGTAGTGAAAAGTAGATACAAGTTCTGTTGATTACAGCACCAGATGGTGAAATGGCCCAGTGTCTGAAGTAGAGACCCATTCCAGATGAGTGAACTAAAGAAACCTTTCACAGTAGGTATTCAGAACCCGTTGTTAAATGATCCTACCCCATGGGGCCAGTGATTGCTGAGTGGACAAGGATGCTTGATGCCAAGCCTGACAGCCTGAATCTGATATTCATGATGGAGAAGATCAACTCAGGGAAGTTGTCCTCTGACTTCTATACATGAGCTGTAGCATGTACACTCCACTCTTGCCCTCTTACAAAATAAATAAAAATGTGAAAATAAAATACCAATGAAATAAACTGACTCTAATTTGGCATAGCTTTTTATTCCAACAGTCAAATGAACAAAACCACACAATTATATTTAACTTCAATCAAGTTCAGTCAAGCAAGCGCAGTGAAAGAGAGAGGTGGGGAGAGTAAGGATGCAGCTCTGGGCTGAGGGGTGCTTGCCTAGGACACACAGGGCACTGAGCTCAACTCTTGCAACTCAGGCCACACAAAAGAAAGCCCTTTTTTTCTTTTTGGTTTTTCTGAGACAGAGTTTCCCTGTGTAGCCTTGGCCGCCCTGGGCTCACTTTGTAGACCTGGCTGGCCTCGAACTCAGCAATTTGCCTGCCCCTGCCTCTGCCTCCCAGAGTGCCGGGATTACAGGCATGTGTCATCCTAAATGAAGACAGGACAACAGTTGGGGCTGGAGAGCTAGCTCAATGGTTAGGAGCACTGGCTGTTCTTCTAGAGGGTCTGGGTTCAGTCCACAGCACTACATGGTGGCTCACAGCCATCTATATCTCTCCTTCCAGGGAATCTGACGCCCTCTTCTGGCCTCCTCAGTCACCATGCCTGCGAGTGGTGAAAAGACATATGCAGGCAAAACATCAGTGTGTACGTGTACACACACACACACACACACACACACACACACACTCACTTTTCAAATGTAAGGGAAATGGACATGGATATGAGCAAAGGATAAATGACAGAATTACCTAAGTAAAGATGTGTGGGAAATGATAAAAGGGGTCATCACAGTTAGGCTCAGCTGTTAACTTGGGAAAAAGGAATTGCTTCCATCAGACTGGCCTGTAGTGTATTTTCGTGATTGCTAGCTGATGTAGGAGGACCCAGTCCACTGTGGGCGGTGCTACACCTGGGCAGGTGGACTCCTTAAACAAGACAGCTGAGGGGCTGGACAGACGGCTCAGTGGTTAAGAGCACTGGTCCTCTTCCAGAAGGCCCAGGTTCAATTCCCATCACCCAAATGGCAGCTCACAACTGTGTGTAACTCTAGTTCCAAGGGGCCCAACCCCCACACAGACAAATGTGCAGGCAAGACAGCAATGTACATGAAATAAAAATAAATTTTAAATAGAAGGCTAAGCAGGCAGGGGGAAGCAAGGAAGAAAGCAGCTTTCTTTCAGGCTCTGCTTCGATTTCTGCTGCCAGGAGCTTCCCTCAATCACAGCACTATGCCCGAGTTGCTTTTGTTCAAAGTGTTTAATCCCAGAAATAGAAAAGCAAACTGAAACACAGATTGGTACTAGACAGCAGGGAATTGCTGTGAAGGGCCTGACCATGTTGTTTCATAAGATGATTGTAGAAGCCCCTGGAACTCTGAGACAGAAAAGCCACCGAGTACTCAGAACTCTATGGGCTGTTTCGTGTGAGCTCAAATGAACACTTGAGAGGCAGACAAAGGAGGATTGTGTTTTAAACTTTTAGAAGGAAGCAAAGGCCACCAGGCCACTTATGTTAGATTTTGAATAAAGAATCTGGTTTCTGATCAGTTGTGGCTGAAGAATCAGAAGAGACCAGCATCGTCAAAGTGAAACTTGTGCTTCCCTGGGACAATGGATGCTGGTTAGCTGGAGCTAAAGAATCAGTTGGGATTGCTAAGAGACCAGCATTACTGAAGCAAAGTCTTCTGGGAACTATTTCTTAGGGCTGGATACAGAAGCTGTGATCCAAACGGGACCAAAGCAGAGTATCACATGATGTACTGGTCCAGTGGCGAGAAAGCCACAGTACCAAAGGGGCCACGGAGAAGTGTAAGTTTTGCACCATGTCAGAAGAAAAGCCAAGAGGGGTCATTGTTGTAGATGTAGCATCGGTTGTTATTAAGATCCCTGGATACTGGAAACACCAGAACCACGGGATAACCAACTACA
The DNA here is from genome assembly GCF_964271855.1 of Acomys minous. Classification (NCBI taxonomy): domain Eukaryota; kingdom Metazoa; phylum Chordata; class Mammalia; order Rodentia; family Muridae; genus Acomys; species Acomys minous. Next base: position 58,219,396 of record NC_140492.1, read on the forward strand.
ACAGCAGCAGGTGTGGAGCAGAGCTGGCCTGAGCCCTCCAACAATGCTGGGTGTACTGGGGATGGCAGAGCTGGAGAGATGGAGCCACTCAACACCTCTGGGTCCAGAGGATCATGAGTAAGTCCCAAATGTCAGACACAATTATTTACATTGTTGGATTTTGGTTTTACTTTTACCTGAATTCAACTATGGCCCAGTTCTTCGCTTTTGGAGTAAGAAAATATATTAATTATTTTGGATTTTTTTTATTTTATTTTAAAAGAGATCTGTGACTTTTAAATCACTGGAATTTTTACAGAATGTAGGACTTTTAAGAGTATTTTATATTATGAAATTAATATGAGATTTTGAGAAGGAAAAAGGGGAAATTATAGTTTAAAGTTTGTGTGACAAAACTGACAAAGTGAAATGTCACAGTTAGCTTCATTTCATGCAAACCTGAGACAAGAGAACACAACTGAGGAACTGTTTTCCTCAGATGGGCTTGTGGCCATGTCTGTGAGGCCCAGTCCTCCGTGGCTGGTGTCACCCCTGGACACCAGGTAAGCAACGTTCTTCCTCCATGGTCTCCCCTTTGGTTCCTGCCTTGGCTTCCCTTGATGGTGGACTGTAATTTGTATACTGATATAAGCTCCTTTTCTTACAGAAGCTGCTTTTGATCATTATTTTATCCCAGCAACAGTAAATTTAAAAAGTAAATTAAAAAAGAGGTGGAATTGCTGAATTGTATGTAGGTCCTCCCAGTAGAGAGAAGGGACTCTTAAAATCCAAGTACTAACAGTGTGAGCAAACATGGCAAGACATAGAGCCAGGAAATGGAAATCATAGACACTGGAGTTTAGTAATGACCAGTGTAAGGAGAGACCATGAGAGCAATCAATTAATAACAGGGCCAGGTGAAATGGCATACACCTTTAATACAACATTTGTAAGAAAGAAGTGGGTCTCTTTTGAGTTCAAAAGCCAACTGGAAATACACAGGGAGACACTGTCTCATTATGATGCATGAATGGATGGGTGGATGGATGGGTGGATGGATAGATGGATGGGTGGATGGATGGGTGGATGAGTGGGTGGATGGATGGGTGGATGAGTGAGTGGATGGATGGATGGGTGGGTGGGTGAATGGGTGGATGATGGGTGGGTGGATGAGTGGATAGATGGGTGAGTGGGTGGATGAGTGAATGGGTGGATGGATGGATGGATGGTGGGTGGGTGGATGGATGGGTGGGTGGGTGGGTGGATGGATGGATGGATGGATGGATGGATGGTGGGTGGATGGATGGGTAGATGGGTGGGTGGGTGGATGAGTGGATAGATGGGTGAGTGGGTGGATATGTGGGTAGATGGATAGATGGTGGGTGGATGAGTAGATGGATGGGTGGGTGGGTGACAGGAACATCAATGAAGCAGATGTCTAAGAACTGAGAGAGTAAGAGGAGAAGTGAGATAGCACATTTTTCCTATAAAGACTAGACAGTAAATATATTAGATTTTGTGGTCCAAGAAGTAATCAAAGATATTGTATGTATACAGATATAAAAAGATAAACCTCTACAAAGTTTTAATTAATAAAGTCCAAACTATACTAGTGAAAAGATTGGATTCTCTTTTATAGTGGAAGATAATCAAAGATCAACAACAAGGCAGTGCTCTTTTTCCTCCTAGTGGAACAGTGCTTCCTTTGTTTTTTTTTGTTTGGTTTGGGTTTTTTTTCCCCCCAAGACAGGGTTTCTCTATGTAGCCTTGGCTATGCTAGACTAACTTTGTAGACCAGGCTGGCCTCAAACTCAGAGATCCACCTACCTCTGCCTCCCAAGTGCTGGGATTAAAGGCCCCACTAAACTGCCATGGTGTGCACATGCATGCATAAATAAAGGCTTAAAAAAACTCGCACTAAGACTTTAACGCTTCTAAAACACCTACGTCTACATGGCAGTTGGTGTCAGGCTCACAGCCAGTGACAGCTAAGTCACTAGCGCAAACAGATCTCACGTTGACTCCCTACTTCAGTGCACAAGGTTTCAAGTGTTCCACAGGGCAGGACCCACAGACAACACAATGAAACCCTGACTTTAAACAGCTCTATTGCTCACATTTTGACTGCTCAATGTAGATATTTTTCCCACTGTCAGTTATACTAAAACTTGAGATTCACTTCAGGTTAGATCAAAATGTTTCCTCAAATTTCAAAAATAGGGTTTTTTTGGTTTTGTTTTTGTTTTTTAGCCTCAAGGATATTTAACTCAATAAGGCATTGGTTTATTTAAGTATGTGACTAGATTTAAAAGCACTCTTGCCTATGTCCCAGAGAGGGTGACTCTTCAGTTACTGTAAAGTCTGTGCTGACTTCTTGAGGAAATCCGGCTAGCAATACTGACAATGTTAAGAATTGGTGTTTGCCTCTAGGTTCTGATAAACAGCTCCTAAAATCCTTTTATTTTCCTGATAAGACTGGAATTATTTAGCATGTTTTGTCCCAATATTTGGCCTTTGACCCCTATTCCTAACAGAGTGCCTAAAATCCCTCTGCCCTCCTCATGATGGGTGTTGTAAGTGCCTTCTGCTCCCGAAGCAGAGCTCTTCACTCCCTGGGGATTCCGGGCCAGAGAAGCCTCTTCTGCTTTACTGTGCTGACCCTTGGTGGGGCCCTAGACAGCGTCAAGGTGAAGCTGTTCATCAAAAAAGATCGGGCCTTGCTTAGCCTTCGATTCGTACTCCTCCCCGTCCTCCCGGGTTCTGAAGCCTCCTTTAAAGGCCCAGCACGCACTGCACTCAGAGTGCTTCTAGTGGTCAGTTCATCTATGTTCAAGGAGGGTGGTGCACCCCAACTTGGATCCTTCCAGACTCACCCGGCATCAGGCTGTTAAGTCTATGTTCTTTACAGCAAAGTGGTAAATACAAGAAAAGGGCTTTTCTGAGTTTTGGTTTGGTTTAAAACAAAACAAAAAACTCAAATAAAATACATGAATTTTAAGACTAAATGTTATTAAAAGACAAATGAAAAACTTCATTGACAAACAGGAAATCTTTCACAGCCAATCTAAATGTCTGTCTGCAAACACATGAAAGACACTAATGCTGGTGGCCCATTTAATGAGTGCTCTGAACCAGGCAAGCAGCAACGTCAGTACTGAGTTTGAGAAGTCTCTCCATTTGTTTGAGCTTGGGAAAGGAGAAGGATCGGTCGTATCCAACACTGTAGCTTCCCCCCGCCCCACCTCTCTAGACAGGGTTTCTCTGTGTAGCCTTGGCTGTCCTTGAATGCACAGAGATCCGCCTGCCTCTGCCTCCCAAGTGCTGGGATTAAAGGCGTGTGCCAGCCACCACACCAAGTGTTCTGTCTCATTTTCAAACTCAGGTAGCACTACACCTGTGTGAGGCTGGAGCTTAGCAATTCTGTCTTATTGGCTTGAAAAAAATATGTCTAAAGATAAATATGATTAATACATTGGCAATTATCTGGCTTGCAAGAGTCTCATATAAATAACAAGTAATAAAATATCCCCAATAGTTCCATAATCTCCACTGTTCTCCTAAATGCAATGGCTTAATGCCCTGTGTTTCACAACACTCACAGAAGAAAGCTGACATCAAGATCAGCCAACATAATTTTCTTTATCAGTCAGTCTTTCTTATCCTCCCATCCCTCATCTACCCACCCCTCCTGCTGAGTCAGAATGAACACTTACATTCCCTCCATCCTTCCTGCCTCTGTCCACTCCATCTTAGATACAATCTGCTCCACAGACTTCACTTTAGGCAAGCACATCCAGTTACCCACCGACTACAGGCCAGATGCAGGAGTGCCAGTGTTCTTGAATGAACAAAATTAAAGCTTCTATTGTTAGAAGCCAAAGTTGCTGATTCAAACTTTCCTTTGAGAAGCAACTGGTTAACAGCATGAACTCAAGAGCTGCTTGGTTTCATGAGCCAGCTGTATACATTAGAGCAAATTACTAACATTGTTTTAAAACTTAGGTTTCCCTATTTCTGAAACAGGAAGACCTTTCGCCGTGCAGGATTGCTATAAGGATAAGATGAGATGATGTCCCCAGCACCATATGGAGCTACTGGGTTCAAGTTCCTATACTTCATAAAACCAGGTATGCTAGTACATGTTTCCAAGACCAGTGTTCTAGAGATGGAGGCAGAAGGATCAGAACTTCAAGGTCATCCTGTGTGCATAGCCCAAGCCAAGTGACACCCCAGGTTCCTAGGTTACTCCCTACGCTTACCTGCCTTACCCATGTCTCCCAAGCACCAGTGGCTTGTTGTTGTTGTTGTTGTTTGTTTTGTCACAGAGTATCACACAGCCCAGCTATTTAACATGGTTATTAATGTGAGACAGTCAAGAGAAGAAGATAAGCATGAATTCCAATGTTTCTTAGTGTTTTGTTTTGTCTTGTTTATAAAACAGAATCTTCCTAGATGGGCCTTGAGCTCATTGTATGGCTAAGGGTTGCTTTGAACTCCTGCTTCAGACTCCAACTCCTGAGTGTTGGGATTAGAGCTGTGTCATCATATTCACTTACTATATTTATAAAGAAAAAACATGTGCAAGAGCCCATGTGAAGTTTTATTTATACTTATTTACTGGGGCTGGAGAGATGGCTCAGAGGTTAAGAGCACTTACTACACTTCCAGAGGTCTTGAGTTCAATTCCCAGCAACCACATGATGGCTCACAACTATAATGAGATCTGGTGCCCTCTTCTGGTGTACATGCAGGCAAAACACTGTGTATATATGATAAATAAATAAATCTTTTTTAAAAAAGTTATATGTATTTATTTATTTGCGAGTGGAGCACATCTATCACAGGTACGTGTGGGTCAGTGGACAACCTGTGGGAATCAGTTTTCCTCCCACTCTGTAAGGTCCCAACACCTGAACTCCAGCTGTGAGACTTGGCAGAGAGTGCCTCAACACACTCGTGCCACCTCACCAGGCTCTGAAATACATTTTCTTATCTAACCAATACATAATTCCCAATAACTTGGCTTATTTTAAAAATTTTTGTAACTGGGAAGGAGACGATTATATCAACTTTCCTATAAATAGAAATGGCTTCATGCTATTTTACTGTAATAAACAAACTGCTGCCACTATAAAAGGCAGCCAGTTTGCTAAGCCAGAGTAGCAGAAGCTGTATCAGTGCTTACTAATGAACTGCAGAGAAATACTGAAAATGTCACATAGTCCTTCAGCACAGTGGGAAGACTGGCACTGCCGCAGAGGAGGCCACACCTGGTCACACACTCTTTCATCTTCTCCTAGGTATTCGTGTTGAAGAACGTGTGAAGGAAGGAGAAGGCACCTTGCAGAGAAGCCCTGCTTACCCTTCCACAACAACGATGGCTGCACCCAGGCAGCAGCTTTAGCTCACTGTCCCTGCCCTCAGCCTCAGGGCCTCACCTTCTTGCTCACACCCCAAAACATATTCAAAGTAAGGGCTTGTGACATTCCTAAAGAGAAGTGCATCTCTCAGAAGTGCCTAAAACAGCAGTCCCAGTGATAGTTTGATAGTTTTTAGGGCTTTAGTCTAAAAAGACCAGAATTTCCAGGACTAGCTTCTAGATGAGCGAATACTTTACCCTATAATAGTGCTGAACAGAGAAGCCCAATTTCAGGAATAGGCTTAAGTGATAACCAGTCCAGAGCAGGTTAGAACGTTTGAAATATAAAAACCAAATCTAACTATATTCTTGGCTTGTAGGAATCCCAGAAAAAAATATTGTATTGTTTGTCAAATCAACTAAATCAGTAATGATTTTTATTCATGTTAAAAATGGAGCAGAGAGCGGGCAGTGGTGGCACACACCTTTAATCCCAGCACTTAGGAGGCAGAGGCAGACAGATCGATGTGAGTTTGAGGCCAGACTGGTCTATAAAGTAAGTCCAGGACATGCAAGTGTACACAGAGAGACCCTATCTCCAAAAACCAAAAACAAACAAACCAAAAACAAACCAAAAGCAACAACAACAAAGGAGCAGAGAATGGGTTGCGCAGTGAGGGAACAGGAGGACACAATGTAATGCGGTCTGCCAGGATGCAAAAGGCAGTAAAGAAGATGCAGCCTTTAAAAACTGATGGTTCACCTCACTACTCAGTCTCACATCAGCTGTGTGTGCATGAGGGAGGGAGGGAGGGAGGGAGGGAGGGAGGGAGGGAGGGAGGGTGTGTGTGTGTGTGTGTGTGTTAGTTTTCCTTGAGGAAGGAGTCCTAGTGGCTTGGCCTTGCTGTGATGCCTCTGGAGTCCATATGTTTTGTAACATGAGAACCCTGGCCTTTGCTTTACACCCCCTTAAGATGTTACTCAACACACAGAGAGGCTAAGCCATAGCTGGCTTAGTGACAGGAAGAAAAATTCAAAGAGCCAAAAGCTGTATTTCTACTTCCTGTCTCATTTTGCTCGATGATTACGTCTTGATCCTTAGAGCTGACAGAGCCTTGAGCTGGAGTCTGGATAACATCATTTACTAGACAATAGAAAGTTAAGGAAGTTCTTAGCTCCTTTCTGCTTCCCACTCTATCCTGACTGTTAAGATGGGGACAGTAATACCTCCTGCCTTTCAAAACTAATGTGAGGGCTAAATGACAATACCCAGTATTTAGTAAATTCTCAATAAACTACTCATCAAACTCCACTAGTCCAAAATGGCCCACAGCCTAGCACAGGTGATTTTCAAACAGGAAGTATGACTTGGTTTTAGCCTTGATGAGGGATTGTCTAGTCAGGTTGGTCTGTGAGCATGTCTGTGGGGCATTTTCTTAATTACATTCATTGATGTGGTAAGACCTAGCCTAAAAGTGAGGAGCTCCATTCCTGGTTTGATCCTGGAAGTGAGAGAGCACTGAACCAGCCGGCAAGTATGCATTCATTTACCTTGACTTGCCTACAGCAGGCTGCAGCTGGGAACTGGGAGGAAACCAGGTCAGAACTGTTACATGGTTGTGACCAGGGTGTTAAGAGTTCACCCAGTGAACATGTCAGCGTGATGGAAGGATAAGCAGTAAGTCTCGTGTCTTGTTTTTCTCAGATCACATTCACTCATCCACTGATCACACAGATTCCTAACTTAGCCTCCTCACACTGCTTTTCTGAGGCTCCCCTGAGTGATTCTCAAAGGCCTAACCCTTACAGTCTCTATGTACTCCTAGTACCTGAAAAACACTGGAGGATCAATCACTAAGTTTTTGTTAAATGAATAAATCACCAAAATCTAATAAACAAATGAAATTATGTAAGTACTTTCACCTTTTATCTGACATTTTTATTATTGCATTGAAATCTCAATTTAACTATTAAGTCACATAAGAGCTACACAATTTTTTCTTCCTAAGTATATATTAAAGTGAAAAATGTTTACTCAGTGATGTACAAAATAGTATTTTAAAGAGTGGACCATCCAGCCAGGCATAGCGGTTCATGTTGAAAGTACCAGCACTCAGGAGTCTCGAGCATCTGGGTAGACTTGGGTTTCAGGTCATCTTAGCTACAGAATAAGACCCTGTCTCAAAATAAAACCAAACACCCAGCCAGACGCACAGCACGGCTGGCACCGCGATGCCGCAGAATGGCCGCCTTCACACTTCTTTCTAATGACAACAAAGCTGCAGGGAAGGCTTTGACAGAAAAGGCTGTTTCTGTTGACAGAGTGTCCAAGGGTCCCATCTCACAAACGCTGCACGCACTGCAAGACTCCATCTAAATGACACCAGGCAGGCACTGAGCCAACTGAGGTGAGCAGTAATAAAGAGAAACCTAAGAACTGCATATTTTTACTGTTGAGGTATTTTCATTTTCATTCTCAATTCCAATAAAATATAAAAACCCAAAGCTCTATAGACTTGCATACATACCCAACATGCATACAGTCACCCCAAAACACTGTAAATCAATTTCAAAGAAACATCTTTTTACAATTTAAGTCAGCAGTCTAATAAATCAAAGTTACTTAGGAAACTTGGTTTTCCATTTATTAAAAATATGCTTAACAACAGGCCACAAGCTGGTTAGTGGGGGCGGTCATTTTACTCATCTTACAAAGCAGCTATTTCAGGAAAGTGTCCTCCTTGGTTACTTAGAATACATTATTTAGGTTATTATGGGACTATTTCAAAGTAATTTACTAGGATTGGACATTAAAGCCCGGGTGTAACAGTGCAGTTTATGGAAGAAGAGGCCCCTCCCCCGGCCTGAGCGCGTGACAATGAGCTCAGGGCGGACGCAGCACTCACCCGTGTGGATCTTCTCGTGTCTCTGAAGCAGGTACTTCTGTATGAAACGCATGTCACATTGACTACATTGAAACGGTTTTTCGCCTTGAAATAATTTGACATCCATACATTAGTTAATGAATAAAACAACACTTTAAGTCACTATTTCTGAGGATATATAAGTCTTAGAAGCCCAGATTTTGAAAAATTCTAAAACACCATCATTAGATTTAAAAAAAACATTTTTCATTAACAGTTCTACTTTCCCTCAAAAGCTTCATCCAGATTTTAAAGTTTTACATTTTCACAATCACACAAAAATAAAACTTGATTCACATCCTTCTAATAAAAAAGAAAACAAAACTTAAAAGATACACAAGTTAAGAACGCGCTCTGTAGACTAGTTGGGTGGGCTTTAAACCTCTCTTCTTCCTTATCTGAAGGCCACCCCACCCTGTTCTCTGTGGTTAGCCATGCCCCTTTGCCCTTTACCTATTTTCTTCAGTGTTCAGAACTGTATAAACACCTGGAAGCCTGGCTTCAAGGCTGCTCCGCTCCTTGACACGCCCCCTTCCTCCCACCACACGCTACAAGGGCAGTCTCAAGTCTCAGGTGTGTCCCCACCAGCTCCTCTGGTCCACAGCTCCCAGCCACCATGTGACGGCCTCTCCCTCAGCTTCTGGCCATCACTGTACTTTTCTAGTTCACCAACTGTCTCTCATTACTTCCTCTCTCCTTCACCCACCAAGTCACCTAAGCTCTCTCGCTTGCTTTTCTAGAGGTATGCAATAATCTGTCTTTAGCTCTATTTTTCAACAACTTCAATTTTTGTTGCTATCGTTTCTAATATCTGATTTCTAAACACTGCCTGTGCTGGTCCTACACCTAGCGCAGAGAGATGAATGCATTCTTAAGCAGTTTCTCTAGTTAAAGAGTGCTTTAAGCCAAGTAAGTACCCAGTGAAGACTATTAAATGTGTATGTCTGTGCTAAAAACTTCTCGTCTTTCTTGGTTTCCTCCTGATGGTCTGGCTCCAGATTCTGACGGACAATACCAAGTTAGCTATGGTCTTAAGACGGATGACATTTATACGAAGATGAAAATAACAACGGTAACAATTTTAACAGCTGCAAGCCCATTTTGACTCAGTACCTGTATGGATGAAGACATGTCTCTGTAAGTGATAGTTGGTTCTAAAGGCAGCATTGCAGTGCTCACAAACGTGAGATTTAGGGGTTTTCAAACCAAGTGATCCATCCTCATTTATTGTAAGGATCTAGTTTTAAAAAAGGCAAAAACAAAACAAAGTTTTTAAAATGTAAATACTATGCTTTAAAAGGACAATATAAGCAATGGTCACTAGAGGCTGTAAAAAAATTTCTTTCAGAAATAATCTGGAAAAGACTATTAAAATAGTGGTACCTTTAATGTAGGAAAGTACAATTTGACTTGGATTAGGTAAAAATCAGTAGTTAAACCTTAGAAGCACTCTGCCACCTCCCTTGTAATGCTGGTGGCTACCAAAATCCCTAAGGGGCTGCCAGAGTGAGTACAGTTTAATTTTCTATTTCAAATTCTCATGTATACAGGGAGAAAAGTCAAGTATCAATCAACAAAAGAGAATGGCTAAAGCACAGAAAACCAATTCAGCTTAACTTTAAGTGACTGTAAATAAATTGAGAAATTCTATCTACTCAAATGGAAAAAAAAAATCAGGATTTTCTCAATTCAAAAAGTTCAGAACCCAGTGTATAATTCTGCTACACAAAAGGATACTATAGATCTAGATAGATAGTGTCTATCTATATTGATATATAGTGTCCTTTTGTGTGTGTGTGTGTGTGTGTGTGTATGTATGTATGTACGTATGTATGATTATATGTGTATGAATATACTTTTACTTGTATATGTACTCCTTGAGTTGAGGGATGAGGAACTGAGCAGATAAAAGATGAGCAGATAAACATTTTTTTTTTGAGTCAGGTAAGAGTTTAACTGTTATTATTTTCTTGTATTTTAAAAAGGAGAAAATTAAGTTTTCCAGTAACCCTACAGTAGAGTCTGGATTGTCTCAGGCTAGGATCTGTGAGGATACTGTAGGACTACCACTGCTAAACATGTCCTAAAAACACTTGTCAGATAAATAAAGGTAGTAGTGGAGAAGAAGATAGGAGAAAAGAAACCAATTTTACCATCCCGGTGTCCTGCAATTAAGAACACTGTGAGCATGGTCTGGACAGTCACCAGTGTGAGCTCATCTTCGGCCTCACAAATTCTAACTTACCAACAACTTACTCAGCATGTAGCATTTTATCACCTCCTGTTAGATACACGGCAGAGCGATAAGAACAAACGATTCCTTTTGTCATTACCAAGGAGAGAAAAAAGACAACAGAACACTATGTGAAGAAGCACAGAAAACCACAAGAGAATGCCAGGTATGGTGGCGATCAGGAGTCTGAAGCAGGAGAATAAAGATCCCAAGGTCAGCCTGGGCTACATGGCAAGAACCTGAAGCAGAGAAGGAAAAGCCGGATCAGACCTGGAGGCACGTAGCCAGGAGGTGGGAAACAACTTAGGAAGTGTACAGAAAGTAAGCTGAGAATGGTGGCACACTAACCTAGCACTCAAGAGACTGAGGCAGGAGGATCTCTGTGGGTCCAAGGCCAGCCTGGTCTGTAGAGAGTTCCAGGACAGCCAAGGAGATGGTCTCAACACTTCCCCTTACACACACAAAATAAAAAAGAAAGAGATAAAGAAAATAAGCAAAGAGAGAGACTGTCTGAAATAGTGAAGAGAATCTGGGTAGCATCTTAAGAAATACAAAGGACCATGGAAACTGACTAGGGCCTACAAACACATAGCTATGATCCCTTCTTCAACCTAGGAAAGAGAAGTAGGGAAGGATAAATAGCTTTACTCTTTAGAGGATCTGTTTACTTTAAATTCAGGAAGACAGTTCAGCCTATACAACATGCAAATCAATGATAATTAGTATGCAAATTATACAGGGTATTTGGGTTCTGGGCAAATTGCCAATGTGGTCAACAATGCTTTAAGTCTATGCACCCAAGACATAGAAGGGACACATTTGGCAGGAGAAAGGAAATGGGTGTCACAGCTTCCTGAACAGTCAGTGAATATAAAGGTTTGATTTCTGGCCAGTCAAGTTTCACATAATAATAATGCAAGTTAACACTGTACAAAAAGAAAATGCACAAACCCTCTTAAAATAGAATTCAAAATATGCAAAACAGAATGATGCTCTGTATTATATATCATAACTAAGATAATACTAGGCTTTCTTCTTTTCACATAGGTTGATAAAAACAAGATGAGTGCCAAAAGCCATGGTAGTCCAATGGTTTTTTGCAGCATAGCAGCTGCAAGGCACGGCTCTGTCAGGCCTCACTGGGAAGAGGTGTAACCCGTGACTGTACACAGATCTTTATGGACAGTTAAGAGTTTAGGGTCAATATTTTCTGCACTGGAAGCCATGCTGTGTTCATTCAGGTCTTATGTCAAGGTAGAATTATACGGCTGAAACAGATACTACTACTATATTATGGGCAAGCACACAAAAGAATTGAACACATTTATAAGTTTAGACTATCAAATCCTTGGACACTTTAAATTTAACTTTCCTTTATTAGGCCAGTATAACACATATTTTGTTTACAGGACAAAGTCCATCTTGCCACAAACAAGCATCAATGGCTTTTCCAACATGCAATCTGTTTGAAATGCATCCACATGAACTTGCCTGTTTTATTCACTGCTAAAACTCCTATGTCCAAACTTGGAGTCTGGGACACAGTGGAGATTCTGCACCTATCACTGACACAGTCAGCTGCCTGCTATCCAGACTACACAGCCCCCCCACAAGCTACCACTTTGCTCTTTAAACAAACAAACAAAAAAAGCTTTGCTAAAAATGTGCTTCTCCACCTTTTGGCCTGTGGCTCACCCACTAACTAGGTACCAGAGAAAGGTGAGCATCCAAGACAAAGTGCAGGCACAGAACGGGCAGCAGATTAACTCAGGCCAAACTGTCTTCTTCCGCATAGATCTAACTTATATCCTTTCAGGATCTTTTCAAATTATGACCAACAGTTTGGGGCAGACATTTGCTCAAAAGATTAGCAGTCTTAAATTGCTATTAGTACCAAAAAACATTTTTTGCTTTGGCTCCCCACTCAACATATGATCACCATTAGAGCAGAAAAGGCTGAAGGCTCGTGTTTAGGAGGTGGGAGACGGCCTTTTTAGTTTAGCTGGGAACTCTGTTTTGAAGAAAGATTCTGACTTTGCAGGTCAGAATATTTGTTTACAGTCCCCCAAAACTGTGGGCCCTGCCAGCAACAGCTCTGGGTTTAACTTCCTCCAGTCTCTGCTACTTTAGCACAGTGTATTATCAAGACCCAGCAATCAGGCTTTCGTCTTACCAAGAGAAGAAATTAGCAAATACTTAAATATCCACTCTTGTGGGTTTCATGTATGTTTAATAGTGTTAAATTAAAATTTACAGAAAAAGAATGTTTGGCATCAAATGCAATTTCCTAGCTTTTCTGTGTCCCTAATCTCATGGTTCACTATGTATTTTTTGTTTTGAGACAAATCTGTTCCTAGTGTTATAGTTACTTACACACACACACACACACACACACACACACACACATATATACATGCACAGACTGGAAGAGGTGTAGGAGTGAGGCGGGCTGTCTTACTAACACACCTCTTCTAAACTCTGTTTAGTCAATTAAGAGTTCACTTCCAGATCAGTATGATACTCCGCCAAAAGAAAAGGTTCTTCTCGCACTCTATGTGTATCTGCTAAAATTATCCATGCAGTCATATTTTAACCTAATGACAAACATCAACCAACATCAACATTTAAGCCACTCAAACCCAAGATGGTTTAAAACAGTGTTTTTCAACCTGTGGAAATGACCCTTTACAGGGGCTGCGTATCAGATATTCTACATATCAGATATTTACATATCAGTAAATTCATAATAGTAGCAAATTTCAGATATGAAATAGCAATGAAAATAATTTTATGGTTGGGGTCACCACAACATGAGGAGCTGTATTAAGGGCTGCAGCATTAGGAAGGTTGAGAACCACTTATTTAAATTCTCATCAATAATGAGAGGTTTTGCTTAAATACTGAGGATGGGAGAAGGACTTTAAGGATTTTCTTCCTTCTCCAAAAGAATACAACTCCAAAGGCATATTACCAAGGTCATCCAGAGGGAAACCTGTATATCTGACTATGCTAGGAAGAGCTACTCCCCCACCTTCACAATCTTTTCAGTCTCTATGCTACATTGAATTTTTCATTTTCAAACGGCAAGCTTTACCAGTGGCAGAATACGAACCCCACTGTGTTATAAGAATGGAACACAACTCATATTCAGCATACTGCCCTTGAGTGCTAAAAAGATGTGCGCGCGCGCGCGCTCAGAGGACAACATGCAGGTGTCAGTCTTCTCTTCCTGCCATGTGGGTCCTGAATCAAACTCAGAGAGGCAGATGTGGTGGAAGTACCTTTACCCAATGAGTCATGTCACTAGCCTCTGACTGTTAGCTTTAGAAATGTCCTTTCTTGTTTTCCTGCGTTTAAAGAAGTAAGTGACAGTCTCTAAAAGTTTTTTCTATTGTCAGAATCTTTTTAATGGTTCAGTTCTATGGAAAATAATTTTCCCATAATTCATTTACTCTATAAGAAAACCAGAATGATAATTAGTATATTATTTTCCTAATTTTCTTCCTGTGTTTTCTCATTAGCGCTGTGTTTGATTTCCTATTTTTATCTCTAGTCTTACAATCAGTACATCTTCAAAGGTAGTTCTTCCAAAAACCAAGGGAAGAAGGAGAGGAAGAAAGTGTGACAAATGTCTCCATTACTGCTTGTTCTAAAATACCTTTTTCTCATTGAACAATCATTGTGCCTTCAATCTTTTTGATTCCCAAACCTCAGTTCTCTTCTGGGACCAATGGCGCAGGCTAACCGCTGGGAGGGGACCATGGAGCTCCTGATGTGTGTGTGTGGAATGTGCTCATCCTTCAAGAGTCCAGCAGCGTTCTCAGCAGCTTCCAGTCAGAGCAACCCACTCCCTTCCTTTAGCTCTTGTCAAGACTGGGCACTCAAATTATTGTTAAGTGAAGGAGAAATACTAAAAGCATTAAGTAACTAAAACCATACTGCTCTTTCTTAGTTAATTACTAAATAGTTTGAAAAGCCTAGAAATTGTTTATAATACCTAATTACAGAAGTATTAAATGTTATTAAAAAGTTTTCTTAGAATTCATGAATGTTAAGGAAACAATGATAAAATTTTCTGAGGTAGAAAACGTCTCACGAAGGTCAATTGCAAAGTCAAATGTTAATACTTCATTTATCAAGAGTGAAATGTCTTAAGCGTCCATGTACATCATAATCACCTTATGCCCTTTTCAAGTATGTATACACCCTCCCAGGAGACTCTTCGGAGATGGAGCTAGTTGTCTGTGATTGGAAAATGTACCACAGGCAACAAACACTGTGTGTGTGTGTGTGTGTGTGTGTGTGTGATAACCACTGACATAAACACACTGATACTACATTACATTTACACAGACTTCACAGGCTTCTAATCACTTCAGCTATCCATTAATACAGAACAAAAACAGATTTAAAGAGGCAAAACAAAGTGATGCTGAGTTGCCCACAGAGACAGTGATGTAACAGTGAGTAGCCTAGCCTGTCCTTAAGGAAAGAGGCAGTGAAGCAATCACAAGCAGTTAACGGGAACATGTCCAAGTCTAATGCTTGAGTCTCCACTGTCTTCTCATAGAACTGTTTTACAATGTGTATGGCTTTAAAAAGCTTTAAACATCAGCACTGAAACACCAAAGGGTGGTTACAGTTAAATGTACTATTTTGATTAAAATAATAATATTTGGGCTGGGGTACAGCTCAGCAGTACAGTGATTTCTAGCATGTATGAGGTTCTGGGTTCAACTCAATCTACTTGAATCAAAGCATCTTTACACCCCTCATCCAAAGAAAAAAATTGACATTTGAAAGAAACAAGCATCTATAATTTCCTCTATTTTCATTAACAGATTATATCACAATAGAGAAAATACCTTAACCTAGATAATATTCCCCAATTCAGTTACAAAGCACCCCGCCTACTTTTAAGATGACTACTCCTTAGGGCGTGTGCCAGCTGATGGCAGAGCAGCGCAGCACCCCTCACTGCCACAGTGGACATGCCGTGAGCTCTGACGTGCTCGCCAGGGTCCCATCTGATGCAGTGGCAGCATATGCTAAAGACACTGATGATGGGCAAAGGCCAAGGTCTGGGAAAGGTCTTGGTGCAGAGTAGCCCTCCAAAAATGATGAATTCTAGTTCTCACACCCATCTACTATGTATTTCCTAAACAGCCCACCCTCCGGCAACTTTCTTAAACACTCTCTCAGCATAGATTACATCTCAAACTTTGAGAAGCAAACAAGCAAAAAGACTTAAATCATCAACACATCAATTTACAAACTATAAGCCCAACATAAACTTATCTGTCTTCATTTGAAAATGAATTGAATTGAATGAAAATAAGTTACTTCAATAAAATATCAGGATATGGTACTAAGGTATTTTTGAGAAGATGTAACAGAACTCAGTTTATGCCTCAAATTCCTAACCCTTCAGACACAGACTACTCATCTGGAAAACTGAAGGCCATGTTAAAGCTAGCTACGCTTTTCTCTGCCAGCTACACGTAACAACTGATGCTGTTCCATTGTTTTTGAAGACAGGGTCTCTCTACAGAACCTGGCTGTTCTGGAACTAGGAGACCCAGGCTGGCCTCAAGCTCACCTCCCGTCTCTGCCTCCCAAGTGATGGGATTAAAGGCATACACCATCACGCCCTGCTGGGAATAGTTTTTAAAGTAACTATTTTGTTATTCTCACTTGCGTCTGCTCTGTACTGTTTATAGTATTTCACTGTTCTCAGAATTCACTGAAGCGACAGCCCTGAAATTCCCTCTCATGTATATTGTACTGAGAATGGTTGTCTCTCATCTGGCTACTACACTGATTGGGACAAAACATCTTGGTGGTGCTTTTAGAAATCTTCAAAGAACTGACTTAGACAAGAAAGGCTCTGAAAACGGATGTGTATTTGCACATGCCTCAGCAGGTCGAGGAATGCAGCTCAGCAGTGCAGCGCCTGCTTCAGTGAGATGAGGCCTGGCTTTGACCCAGTGCACGCTCCTCCCACCCACCAAAGGCCTAGAGAGAACACATCACCAAAACAGGTCCTGGGGATCCGGGTACTGGACAGTAATAATCCAGGCTTCAGTGGGAATTTCAGAAGGCATTAAGCCGGCCTGGAGAGTACGGTGGCTAAAAGCACGTACCATTCTTGCAGAGGACCTGGGTTTGACTCTCAGTGCCCATGTCAGACAGCTCACAACCACCTGTAACTCCAGCTGTGGGGAACCCAATACCCTTTTCTGTGCTCCGAGAGCACCAGCATTCATATGCAAACACACGCACATAATTAAAAATAATAAAAATGGGGCCTAAAAAGATGGCTCAGTGGTTCAGAGCACTTGTTGCTCTTGAAGAGGACATGGGTTTGGTTCCCAGCACCCACATGGTGGCTCACAACTGTCTGTAATTCCAGTTTCAGGTGATCCACTGACCGATCCCGACTTCTACAGACACCAGGCTGCATGTGATTCACATACATACCCTCAGGAAATCAATTTCCTTTAAATAATTGAAATAATGAAAACAAATCCTTTAAAAAAAAAAAAAAGAATTAAACTACAGAATAGCACTATAAAATTATTTAGAAAAAAATATGTTAGCACATATGTTGATTTAAACCTTGCAACAGAGGGTCTGAAGAGATGGCTCAGATTGCTGCTCTTTCAGAGGACCAGGTTCAGCTGTCAGTGCTCACAAGGCAGCTCACAGCTTCAGCAGATCTAACGCCCTCTTCTGGCCTCCACAGGCACCAGGCATGAATGTGGTATATAGGCATGCATGTAAGCACAACACTAGTACACACACAATCAATCAATCAATAAATACACAAATAAACCTTGAAGCGGATTTCTTGTAGGCAAACAGGGAGCAGAAAGTAGCACAGTCAACCATTATTACAATTTTATAAGTTAAATTTTTTATAAACCCTGAAACTACTCTGAGGAATCTGATTTGTTAATGTAAAGGACAATAACAATAAAAAGATCAAAAGACTCCAAAACAAGGGAAATTCCATAAAATGTGAAACACAAAATATCAGACAAATGGAAAAGAAGCCTTTAGTATGACCCAAAACTAAGGAAATGCAGATTCCAACTACAGTATGACACTCATAGTGGGACAAAAGTCAAGTCTGGCCCTCCAGGCTTTCAAGAGTTCAGGCAGCACAGTCACATCCACTCGATTTGGGAAATCAAGTGGGTCTCCTTTGATTCCACAACTCAATAATAAATATACAGCACTGACTTAAAATGGAGAGAACACAACAACACAGCAACACTCAGCAACATTACACAGCTAATAAAAATGCTTTAAAAACTCTACAGAGCTAGGGATATGACTCAATGGTACTGTGTGTATGTGTGCATGTGTGCACGTGTGTGTAATCCCTAGCACTGTAAAACAAACAAAAATGACTATTGTTAAGTTTAAGTACAAAAATGGGTTAAACATACATTACAAGCTGAAAAATGAGAAATTACATTTTCACAAATCCACTAAATTTTGAAGACAGAAAGGGAGTATGACAGAGAACCAAAACCGTAACTGGATTGTTGTAGATAGTACAATACTATAAGCGCGTGCTCTGTGTCCCTAAGCCAGCAGCAAGGGCTGTGCTAACAGTGGGGACTAGAAGAGCAGGAAGCTCTCGGCCTGCTGACACTTCAGCAGACTGCTCGCTTCCGCAAGCTGGTACTAGTTGTTCTAGCCCACTACAGCATACAAGAGAATAAGACAGGTAGTGGCTATGATTTTAAATAAAAATACAGGAAGTAGCCATCAAAAAAAACCCTGCTACTGAATCAGCATGGTAGTTCATGCCTGTAAGCCTAGCAGTCAGGGGATGGAGGCAGGAAGATTCCAAGCTCAAGGAATCTTGATTGTATCAAGATCCTGTCTCAAAGAAAGTTTAAAAGGGGGATCTGAAGATGTAGCTCAGGACAAGTACTTGTCCAGCATGCATGGGGTCCACTCCTGTGTAATCCTAGAGGCAGGAGGTAGAAGCAGAAAAGTCAGAAGCTCAGAGTCATCCTTGGCTACACATTAAGTCCAAGGCTGATTTTGGCTATATGAGACTCTCTTTAAAGGTTGGGGGGGGGGGGGGAAGAACTATGAAGATGAACTGCCAATGCTACATGCTACAGAACACCAAGACAATGCCCCTGCAAGAGAAAGCCACCAAACAGGCTGGCTCCTAACAGCATTTATTAAGCATTCATTTAGCTTCCCACTTCAGGCTCTTGATACAGCTGTGATAAAATGAGGTCTCTGCTCTCAGGGAGCGTACAGTCTATTAAAGGTGTCTCTGATGAACAATCAGTGTAAACTTTCATGAACCATTAACACCTACAGTAAGAATACAAACGAGAAAGGCCCCTATATATCTTGGGGAGGGAAGGGAAAGAAGGAGAGAGGGAAGAGGGGAAAGGAAAGGAGAGAGAAATTAAAAGTCATGGCCCACCACATCCCCACACAGGTATGCATCTCTCTTCTTTACTGCCTGCTGCAGAGGCTGGTGTAACACACCAGCCACTAAATCACATTAAGATGTCTACATTGGTTGGAGATGGCTTAGTGGTTAAGAACACTGACTGCTCTTCCAGAGGTCCTGAGTTCAATTCCCAGCAACCACATGGTGGCTCACAACCACCTATAATGAAATAGAGCACATAAATAAATAAATAAATAAATAAATAAATAAATAAATAAATGCCTTTAAAAAAAAAAAAGATGTCTACATCTAGATTAAGGCCCAACCGTGTTCCTGCCCACAAGACAAACCAACAGTGTAAAGAGAAAAGGTTAGTGACCACACCTTAACACGTTCTCTTACTTTTGCAGGAGAGCGCTGTTTCCGCTTCTTCTTTTTCTGTAAGTCTACTGGCTCTCTGACTTGCTTTTTGTCTCTCATCAGTTGCTCAGACACATCAGTAAAAGTAATTTCCTGCTTTACACTTATCTGTTTAAAAAAAACAAAGCTGATTTTAGAAATGAATAAAGTCCAGTGTGCATTCTGCAGAGGTACAACTTCTAACAGGATAACCTGAGGGGTATTTTGGGGATGCTAGGGCATCACCTGCAGGACAGAGAGAACTAAGCCTGAGGATGGACACCAAGGAAGACTCATTCTACACTTCACAAATTGTTTGAGTTTAGCCAGAAAGGTTGACTGGTTATTAACTCCTTGTCATCTATCTATCCCTCTCCCTACACATGGGATCTAAATCAAACCATCAGGATAACCTCCCATCAGGATAACCTCCCATCAGGATAAACTCCCATCAGGATAAACTCCCATCAGGATAAACTCCCTAGTGATGAGCGGTAAGGAAAACCAAACCATGGGATAGTTAGTCACTTTGTCAGAGAAAACTGTTCAGAGACAAGGGGTCGGCGTGGGGCGCCAGAACTAAAATGGCATGATGACATGTGCCTGTACTTCTAACACTTGGGAGGCAAAAGGGGGTTAAATCATGAGGGTAAAGCCAGCCCAGACCACACACCAAAACCTTGTATTAACATCAGTAACAAAACAACATCACTTTGTGTTAACTCTTCCGAGAGTAAGTCCAGCTAGGAAGTTAGAGGGAAGTGCATTTTACAAATGATTACCAGACACCAAATTCCTTTCACTAGAGTTCTCATTAATGGTGCTTGTAATAACAAGTAGAACTTGCTCCATCTTCTTTGGCTCTGCTCTATAGGGGCACTTGTACTTTCAGGCACAAACATCCTGCTCTGTTCACCTATGTGCTGCTGTCATTAGAGTCTGCTGGCTCTCATGCACTAGTTTATCGCTGGACCAGGAAATCTATAAGCCTAGATTAGCTGGTAATCTAGTTCTCCCAAGATTGAGAATATTCACACACAAGGGGAGAATTATAACAGGCTCTTAGAAACTGTTTTTGCTAAAAAGCACTGACTCCTCACTTGGTCTTTAAGGTAAAACAATTTGGATAAAAGTCTGGCTTCTCTGTTTGGTTTTATGTTTGTCTCCTTTACTTTAGGCTACCTGCTTTCCTGTCCAGCAGTGTCTGTGTAGCAACCTCATCTCCTGGATGGTTGATAGCATAGAAAAATCATGTCCTTAGCCTTTCTTCTTGAGTCACCTTAGATACCTAGGATAGCACATCCTCACAGGACAGAGTTCCCTGGAGCAGAAGTAACCCTATCCTGATAGCCACCAATCCCTGTAAGTGTGAGACTTCTTCAAGATCAATGGTGGGAGCGCACTATGACAGCACTGCTTAACTGTAACTACCTCTTACCCTCTACACCAACTCCTCTAAACCTAACCCGCGTGTCAGTGCACTACACACAAGGCGCTTAACTCACTGAACCTCTGTCCAGTTCTCTTCCTGCTACACACACACACACACACACACACACACACACACACACACACACACACACACACACACAGAAAGCCTTTTGTGACTACCCACTCCCAAACTGCATCCAATTCTTTTTACATAAATGTTTTCAGAGTGACTATATGTATATGTACACCAACTAAACTAACTGCTAAAGAATTAGTAGGCAGCTGAGAAACAATAACAGAGTATATTAAACTGAGAAATGCTGTTGAACTAGAAAAAAAAAGATTAATGAAGTCTTGGAAAGGGATGTTTATAAGACCTACCAGCATACAGGTTACTGCCACAATCAAGAAACTAATACTGAGGTTACAAACACAAGAAAGGTTATGTTCCAACAAAAGTCAACACAGTATCAGAAACTAAAGTGCAAAGTGCCAGCCAGGGGAGGAATGTGTCTCCTGGAAAGGAATTTCACACAATTTCGACAAATTACCAGGGCCACCTCAGGATGCTCTTGTTCTGTTTAAACCTAAATCTCATGTCAGAACCCCAATGATGCACTCTCCTGAATCCTCCTCTCAGCCTGGCTTTCCTCTCTGTGCTTTTCATTATTGCTTCTGTTAGCTCATTTGTTAGGGCCACTAATGCTCAGGCTTGTGGACCCAAAACAACAGTTAACATGACTATGTTTTCCAAACTCTACAAAAGATATGGCACCAATGATTAAGACCACCTTACAGAGTCAACTGGAAGACAGGTAGCTGTTAAAGATTCCTGAGAAGAATGCTTAACCGATGTGAGCCAGGTGGGGTTGACTGGCAAAATAAGGAAATGGTGTCGATCATGAATTCCTGAAATGAAGTTGGTGAAACCATAGTTCAACAGGCAAAATATTCCTTGGCTAATAACTCTACTGGGCTACAGCATAAGAGGGTTGCCTTGGTGCCAGCTGTTTGGAGGGAGGCACAGAATGGTGAGTCACCACCTCAGCACGGAGGTCCCTGAAACACAACCACACACTCAGGCTGATGCTAGGCAAGCAGTGGTAAGAGACATAAGACAGCTGGGGGGCTGCTCCAATTACACAGGGGCTCCAAAGGGCAGTTCTAACACTCCCCCCACCCCCCCAGTTTATAAACTGAAGGAAAAAAAACACACGAAAATATAACATGCAGCAGTAAGAGGAACTCACAGGGCACGGTGGTCTCTAATCCCAGCTTTGGGGAATCAGACAGATCTCTGTGAGTTCCAGGATAGCCAAGACTAAACAGACCATGTCTCAAAAACTCAAAACAGAAAAGAGAAAGCAATGGGAACTCAAATAGAGAGTTACGACAGGCTCAGAAGCAAGTTCTGCAAGCAGCAGCTTTGCACAACTCAAGTCTTCACAAGCACAGTCTTTTAAAAGAGTGCAGTTTTACCAACACACTCATGGAAAGTGATCAAATTAAGACTGTCACTTTCAAATATGAGGGACACTTACAACATAAAAAAGGCACAAACCCAGGCAGACAGTAGATTACAGTTTCAGAATGGTGCAACATGTTTGTAACTCAAAATGGAATGAAATAGTTCCCTCTCCATGTAACTTGCAACTGTGCTCCAGTCTTAAGCACAGGGTCTATCGCAAACACGAACTACATTCAGCCCTCCCCTCGTCACTCTATCCTTTTACAAAAAGATGGGGGGACGGGTGGGGAAAGGGTTCAGTGGGGTAAAGTCACTGCTGAACAAGCCTGGAGACATGGGATCACTTCCCTGGAACCCACAGAAAGGAGAGAACAGACTCCACAAAGTTGTCCTCTCCATCTCTGTACACACGCCACGGCATGTGTGCTCACATACACACACACTCTGTACACACGCCACGGCATGTGTGCTCACATACATACATCATATACACAGACAGATAATATTTAAAAGTAAATTTTTCAAAGATGCTGAGAAAGTCAGAGAGAAAAGTACAAAAGGTGAAAGAATGCATGAAAGGATTTCAGACTTCCCTGGTCCAAACAAAGCTACAACAGTAATCTATAAAAACAAGAAAACTTTGTAAATGTGACAAGAGATATTCTGTAAGTCACCCTGCCCCTTCCTTGAGAGGTTTTTCAAGATGGAGTTTCTCTGTATAGTCCTGGCGGTCCTGGAACTCACTCTGTAAACCAAGCTGGCCTTGAACTCAGAGATCCACCTGCCTCTGCTTCCTGAGTGCTGGGATTAAAAGAATATGTCACCACCACTCAGATAAAATATATCAAACTAAAAAATAATAATAATAAACAAAACCCTAAGTGTTCCTTGTTGTTTTACTTCAGGCATGCCCCCAGTCCTCTGACAGCGCCCTCACGGCTTCCTAAGAGCCTGAATCCTCAGCATGACTCCCAAACCCACTAACCAGACCCAAATATTTCAGTACCTAAAACTCTACACCTGCTGTTCTTGCCCTGGTCCCACGTCCCGCAAAGGATGCACTGCCCACTCCCTGCTCTCCCCTGTGCTTCTCTTTATTCTTGCATGTCTGGACATAAAGGAGCCTTAATAGACTTAAAACACCCTTCCCTTAATTCTTAAAGCCTGGACTTTAACTCAGTTCCGAGTCCAGAATGTCTTTCTTATCTTTAAAGATTCCACGTTTATACAAAACATTCTTTGTTGTAATTTCCTACATTTTGTACCCATCTGGTAGCTACTAAGTGCCTGCTTGCTACTAAATTCAGTACAGCAAAAGAATAAAACAAAAACCTACTGAGCTCATCTGTGCAAGTACCATTCTAGACATAAAGTACACTCTAAACACGAGGTCTCTGTTTACCAGGGCTTTAAATGTACAAACAGCACAGTTCTGATGCACAACAAAACACTAATACTTCAAGACAGCACATGTCATTAACTAAATGAATGAATGGTACAGAGAAAAAATGGCAAAGGGAGAATAGGAAAAGACAACTTGACAGGTTTCATGGATGAAATGAGTTAGTTAGATTTGCAAGTCTGTCATTATATATTCTGTTTAATTTTTACTTCTAAACTTGCCTCCCTCCCCAGCTTTCTTTCCCCAGACCCAATAATGCTAATGTAACACATAAATGCCAGCTGATGTATTAATAAGGTCTACAAAATTTTACTTATTCTCCTCTCCCTATCTCCCCCCCAAAAAAATAACCAGCTCCTTGAAATCGTTTGGGCCCCGCCCCTTTTTCTCATTCCCAACATTCCACATACAAATCTAGTTGCACCACCAACTCTGCTAACTTAGGATATCTTCTCATTATGACCCTTCTACAAATACCTTAATATGAACTGTGTCTTTAGTGAGAAATAGGGTAATACTAAGCTGCCGTCGATGAATCAATAACCAGCTCCTAACCCCACCTTTCATGATTTTATGTGATCTACCAGCAAACACATCCGGTTTTACCCATGACTCCACTTTTGGAGCAATATAGTCTTGTCAATTTTCAACGTCAAATTTTGAATTCTCATTTACTGTCAGGCACTAAGAAAAGTATCTTTGAACTTCCCTCTAGCCCAGCTGCCGCCCCCCTCACCCATCACCACGTTCCGCTGCCTCCTGCCTCCTACAGCACCATCGCTGGCTCCACCAGCTCCTTTTCTACTTCTGAGAAACACAATTCACTGGCTGCTATAATTCCTGTGGGCCCAAATTTTTCTAATTGCTATCCTTCTAAAGGCCAAAGATATTGAAAGAATAATCCGCAGCTGGAATATATAGACAAATAACTGACTCCAAATTTAGAAAAAGTGGTTATACTGAGTAAAAGTATTACATAGCTATGTTAAAAGGAACAGAAGGAAACTGTCTCAAAACACTGTCTGGGAAACAAGCTGAATCAAGACGATTACAAGTCTAACAAGCGTTAAGTGCGAAAAGGAAGCTATGACACAATTACCTGCACTGCACCTATACTGGGCCAAAGAATGTTAGCACTGCTTGCCATATTTATGAAATATAGGAGAGGAGAAATCTAAGGCAGGAGACAGAGGGAGGGGGCAGAGAGGAAGAGAAGAAAAACAGAGTGACTGACTCTGGACACTTTTGACAGAACTAATATAACCAGCCAATAGAAAGATGTCAAATCCTAAGATCCCAAAGCTACAGAATAGAGCATGGATGGGCAGGCATTTGTGCTTATGAGTCACACCCTCCCCTCTGCCTGACCCACAGTTATGCAAACTCCTGTACAGAACTCCTCTGCCAGCTAAGGTTCTGAGGAGGCTGTGCAATCCCAGGTAAAACATTTGTCTACTTCCCAAGTATGCTTCCTACAGCAGCATCTTCCAATGACAAGTGAGTAAACCAAGTTAGCTTGTTGTTGTTTTGGTTTGGTTTTTCGAGACAGGGTTTCTCTGTGTAGCCTTAGCTGTAAATCAGGTTGGCCTCGAACTCATAGAGCTCTGCCTGCCTAGGCCTTTGTGTGTGTGTGTGGGGGGGGGTGTTTGTTTGTTTGTGGGGTTTTTTGTTGTTGTTCTTCTTCTTCCTGTTTTTTTGAGACAGGGTTTCTCTGGCTGGCCTCAAATTCACATAGATCCCCCCGCCTCTGCCTCCCGAGTGATGGGACTAAAGGCAAGTGGCCACTACAGCAGGCTCAAATCACGTTATCTTAAGAGGCAATGTTGATCACTTCTAGTAGGAAATTCTACTCCTCTAACCTCCATGATATTGTATCCACTGAAGTTCTCTCCTTTGCCTCCTGGCAACTGCTTTGAACTGGTTCAATAATCCCCTCCCCGTAAGTGTTAAATCAATGATTTTCAAGTGTGGGGTCCTCCTGAAGGACCCTGATACTCTCCATGTCACGCTTGTTGATCAAACAACTGTCACAACAATACTTCCTTTACTCGCATGTACTCTGATGATGACAGTATATTTTATGGTTGTTTAACAAATGACAGTAGCAAAGACTAGATGCATTAGTAAGAGAATCCAAATATTTTATATTGATCCAGACAATGAAGAGAGCTACAGAAATGCATAAGTCACTTCTCATTAAACTTTTTGTTTTATGAAAGTTACTGTTCAGGACTGTAGAGAAGTTAAGGTTGCTGACTTCTCTTGCAAGGGACTTCAGTTTTGTTCCCAGCACCTACATCAGGTGGCTCAGAACCACCTGTACCTCCAGTTCCAGAGGATCAGATGACTTCTGCCCTCCAAGGGCACCTACATGCACATAGTACACAGAAATTTACACGTGTGCACACATACACATATAAATAAAAGTAACAAACAGATCTTTAAAACAGGACAAGGCCGTGCCTTTGATCCCAGAACTTGAAAAGCAGAGCCAGGTGGCTCTCTCTGAGTTCAAAGCCAGCCTGGTCTACATAGCACATTCTAGGCCAACCAAGGATACATAGAGAAATCCTCTCTCAAAAAAGCAAAACCAAAACCAAAACAAATGGTTGAAGCTGAAAACATGGTTCAGTGCCTGGGAACATAGGCTGCTTGTATAGGACACATGGTATTTGGTTTGATTTCTAACACCCACATAGTGACACCCAGTTACAGGAGGGACTGTCACTCCTGTCCCAGTTCCTCCGACCTCCATGGGTACTAGGTACACACACAGCACAAAGACATCCATGCAAGAAGCACTCAATAGAAAAAAAAAAATAAATCTTAAAAGTTTTAACGTTTCTTATTAATAAAGAAGTTACTACTTAAAATATGTTTGAGATACATTAAAATAAAACTTTTAAAAATGCTTCATTTTAAATTTTCTAATAGAGTAAATACTAATGTAATCAACAGCAAAGCCTAACAAGTCCTCAATTTTTTCAAGAGTGTGAAGAGTCCCACTACCAGAATGACAACTGACTTAGACACATCAACCATGTTGTTCTCCTCCTCCTTCACCCAATCTCTTCTCCTAGAAATGCCTGTCCCCATCAAAACAAAGGCACGTGTATGAAGGCTGCACACACATGTGGGTGAGCAGCCATGTCTGTACTTCCTAGTTCTATCAGCTGAGATCACCAAGAAGGGATGACACTCACTACATCCAGCACCCAGAAACTGCTTTTTACTTATCTCTATCTACATATAACAGACTCACAACTACTTAGGAAACAGCTAATTGCGTATCTAAAATGGGAGGCAGAGGCAGGTGGATCGCTCTGAGTTTGAGGCCAGCCTGGTCTACAAAGCCAGTCCTTGTCAGCCAAGGGGACACAGGGAAATCCTGTCTTAGTTAAAAACAAAACAAAACAAAACAAAACAAAACAGTCTGTGTCCAAAACTAAAACACGGTGGTGTCAGAAGCTCAAGTGCTTAGAAAAGGATCAGGATATGTCAAAGGAGCCGGATGAAAGAATTCCTAAAGGCCCAAACTGGAACAAAAGGAGCAAGCAAAAAGCAATGGCTGTACTAGATTATAAGCCAATGGAATAAATATGCATAATGAAATGATAAATACAGTGTGTCAAAGTATTTCCTCAAAAATATTTGACAATTACAACAAAAACCATTAGCTTTACAGTGGGGAAACTTGACAAATACAGTCTTAAGTGATGACGTTACAGATCATAGCTGTGGCACTGTCAAAAATGCAGAGCTTTGGGCTCCATGTCCCAGGGAGCATCTGTCTACTTAAGGATACTGTGTGTTGGAGTGGTGGGTAGGTAATACATAGTTTCTAGACTGCTGTAGAATTGCATTTATACAATAACTCTAAGCTTAAATTTTAACCACTGGAAAATAAAACTAAGGTCCAAAAATATTAAATTTAATGTTTAAAACCGTATTAAGAGAGAACGTAAAATTTAAATCCAAGTCTTCTATGTCCATGTGCACATAAGACCCTGACTACTATGTTTTTTGTGGAGTTTTGTTTTGTTTTGTTTTTCAAGACAGGGTTTCTCTGTGTAGCCTTGGCTGTCCTGGACTCACTTTGTAGACCAGGCTGGCCTCGAACTCACAGCAATCCACCTGCCTCTGCCTCCCGAGTGCTGGGATTAAAGGCATGCGCCGCCACCACCCGGCCCTGACTACTATGTTTTATGAATTACTTCTTTCTTTCTTTCTTTTTCTGAGACAAGGAGTTTCTCTTTGTAGCCTTGGCTGTCCTGGACTCCCTTTGTAGACCAGGTTGGCCT
This sequence comes from Acomys minous, assembly GCF_964271855.1. Classification (NCBI taxonomy): domain Eukaryota; kingdom Metazoa; phylum Chordata; class Mammalia; order Rodentia; family Muridae; genus Acomys; species Acomys minous. The sequence continues at coordinate 58,247,323 of NC_140492.1, forward strand.
CGAACTCACAGCAATCTGCCTGCCTCAGGGATTAAATGTGTGAGCTACCACACCCAGCTCTGTGAATTACTTCTTATATTCACATTGCCAATAAGGAATTTCAGTGAGGCCGCTCAACCCATACTATAAAATTTCAAAACTAGAACTAGGACCAAGACCATCAGTGAACTCAGTAACTCACACTAGCAGTTCCTGACACATCTGCACAGGCTGCACGCATCTGGGCCTCTCACTGTCCACAGAGGAGGGAGGGCTCACAAGGCCCCATCCCTCCCTGAGGTTGCTAGGGAAGGGAAGAGGCGTTTCCTTCAATGGTACAGGCACCAGTTAGCTGCCCTTTACCTGTGCTGCGTAAACAACCCTTACTAAACTGATGGCTCTCCAAACACCCACACATCACACACAGAGGGACAGAAAAAGAACAGTTGATAGCAACATACAAGAGATACATGATGTTACTCATTAGTTTAGTCATCTCCTCAGCTGTCTGTTAGTGCAGTAATAGCCATTTCCTATCCAAAAAATAAAAAAACAAAATCAAACAATATTACAAAAAGAGGACTTGCAAAATCCTAAGGCATCAATAAACATATCTGCCATTAATCATCATCACACACTGCAGGTGTGTGGCTTCTTGGACATGCGGAGGGCTACTAACTACAAAAAGCCCCATCTTCGTAAAGTTTAATACAGCTAAAGCTCATTCATCTTTCCTTCCATTTAATTCTCCTTCCTTGGTTGAACAGATGGCTCAGATTAAGAGTACTGCCCACTCTCTTCCCAAGAGCCAGGGTTCAATTCCCAGCACCCATATGGCAGCTCACAACTTTAACTCCAGTTCCAGGAGGGGGGGGAGGTGTTCCAAACTCTCTGGGTGCACTTGTGGTGCACAGACATGCATGCAGGCAAAAAATCCCTATGTGCATTGAAATCAAATGAATAGATTACCCTTCCAATTTCTCTGCTTTTCAATATAATATCCATTTCCAGGGCTGGCAAGGTGGTTCAGCAGGTGAAATGCTACTACACAAGCCTGACACCCTGAGTTTGAGCCTAGAATCCACGTATAGACAAAAGTAGAGAGAAATGACTCTACCAAGTCCTCTGACCAAATCCCTACTCCAGAGAAAATAAATTTAAAATTATACATACACATATATACATAGACAGACAGACACAGACAAGATTGATTGATTCTCATGTACTGATTCTCTTTTACTTCTCTTCTCTAGTCTGTGAGAACATTTACTACTTTCTAGGGATTATGTGTGAACACAGAAATATATTTTAAAATTCTTCTGCTATATCATATATAAAGATATTAAGTTGAAATTATCAAATACAACTATAAATTCGTTGGGATTTTTTTGTGTGTGTGAATTATAAGGTAACCAATATATAGCCAAAGCCAAAAGCAACCCATACTGAAGAAATAAAAAAAAACATTACAATGCTCACATAACATTACAGTATTATTTATAATAACACAACTACAAACTCTAATACTCAATAGCAAACTACACTTATTATGTATTGTTACTAGTAAGATTACATCTGACTAACATAAATAACAGAAATAGTCATGGTGAAGGGTAAGTGGCAAATACAACTAAACATGAAAAAATGTTTTAAAACTTTAAACAAATATACAAATTTTGGAGCAAACTATCCAAACATGCAAATACCCTCACAGGAGAACAACAAAAAGAAATACTAAAACCCTACCACAAAAGCATTAATAGTAGGCCGTGAGCCTACAGCCATTTTTGTGTTTTTTATGGTTTAAAACCTTCACCATTTGCTCAGTAAGTCTGTATTATTTTATTATCCTAAAATGGCATCAAGACCAGTCTAGTGCAAGTCCTCACTGTTGCAAGGAAAGACTCCTGAGGAATCATACATGGCTGCAATCCTCATACTAGGGAAATGGAGACAAGGGAAGGAAAGCTCAAGGCCATCCTCAGCTACAGAGCTTGAGGTCAATCTGCATGACACCCTGGACATAATAAAAGAATAAATAAGTAAGAGGGGGAGGGGGAGAGAAGTGAGTGAAATGGAGGGAGAAAGAGCCAGAGAGACAATGGCAAAGGCGTGAAGGGGAGAAAAACCTTTTAGACATTTCCTTACCTTACATTTCTATGCCCAAACTGCTACCAATGGGAAACTACGCGAAAATCTCTCTGAGTTAGTTTTAAAAAACTAAACAACAATCAGGAAAAAACATTTTTTCCATTGTCACATTACCTGCAAAAATTCTACTGGAACAATAATACATGAACTGTCACTAAGCATGACAAGGTAGCGACTTCACTAGTTACCAGTGCAATGAAAACTAAAACCACATCTCATTACATTGTACAACTAAAATGTCTTCAGCTAAAATCTTGTACATGACAAACCAGATACTAAGGATAGGGAGCAATTTTTATAAATTGCCAAACCAATCACAAACTTCCGACAGTAAGCAGAACACTTGCCAAGCTACAAAACTGTATCCTGAGAAAACAGGCAAAAGCAGTGAGTACAAATATACACTCAAAGAAGCACTTTTCAGAATGACCAATATATAGAAACAATCTTTTGTTGGGGAGGAAAAAAGATGTGTTGGGGACTGAAACCAGCCCCATGCGCTAGCTCGGCAAACCATGTACAATGAGCACACCTATAGCCCACTCTAGAAACAGTCTGCAATAATAGAATGAAAAATATGTTCAGGAATGAGAATAACCTACTAAATGCATGCGACCATGGTTTTCATAAGCAACAAACGAAACCAGAGTACACTGTGTATGTGGTTCTATTTATATCCACTCCAAACTCAAGCAAGCTAACAGATAAAAGCATCAAAGTAACAGTAGTGGGTGAGGGGGCGGGGTAGGTCTCAGGGTCACTAATGATGTCTTGGTCTTGGTACATGGGAGTTACTTGTGACTAAATTTATGAACTTAAATTTATGAACTTAACAATTTATCCTATTTTCTTTACGAATGTTGTGATCTAATAAATATACATACATGTACAGAAAGTCTAAATATGTTTGTATAGATACATGCACAAGCATTCCTTTTGTCATTATTTCACTCAGACTTAGCAATAACATAAATGTCAAGTAAACAATAACATATCATTTAATTGTCTATTAAAAATAAACAGCAGTTTTATATACAATGGCATGAAAATCTATATAAAATATCATTAAAAACACAATTTCAAATGTGATATGATGGAATTATCCTTTACATAATAGCATGTAGAAATAAAATATACCAATGTTGTTTACAAATTAAGATTTTTCTAGGATAGTCTCTTTGTAATCCAAATAGGCAAAAGGTAGAAACAAGGACTCCCCACCCATCAATCCAGGCACAGTAGTGTGTGCATGCGTGCATGTCTCTGCTGTGTTTCTGGAGACACCCTGGCCAGGGCCCTGCACATCCTAGGTAAGCACTGAGCTATATGGAAGTCTAAAGAACTCTTACCTTTTATGTGCATTGTTATTCTCAGCACAATATTTTAACTTTTGTAATAACTATACAATAATACGACCTAGCTGAGCTGAGCCTCTAGCCCTGGCCTAAATGAAATCCAACTTATAAATCCTCACAAAGCCATCTAGAGACAAATCTATTAGTAATTTGCATCCATCTTTGGGGGTAAAAGGATGGTGCATTGGGTCTGATTAGCGTAAGTACAGAGGAAAAGGTGAAAAGGAAACTGTTGAGTTTGTTCACTAAAACAATCAACTACAAATCGAGAATTCCTAATCCAAAACTACAAAATATTCCAAATTCCAAAATCTTCACCATGAGTGCTGACATGAAGCCTCAAGTAAAACCTCGTGACCTTGACTTCATGTAAAAGGCTGCACTCAAAATGCACAGTAAAAATATTGCATGAAATTATCTCCGGGCTTTGTGCAACAAGTACATAAAACAAAAATGACTATCCTGGTTTAACCTGGGTCCTATTACCAAAATCTTACAATTTGTATGTAAATATTCCACAATCCAAATGAAAAGGCCAAGATCTAAAATGCTTCTGAATACAACCATTACAGACAAAGTATCTCAACCTGAAAACACGTTCATCCGTGTTCACAAACTGAAGTAAGATGGGCCTGCCTCTGAGTTTGAGGCCAGCCTAGAACTATATATAGTGAGTTCTGGGCCAGCCAGGACTACACAGTATATAGCCCTGCTTCAATAAATACCTAAGTTAATTAATTAATTGATAGAAAGAACTGAAGTCAGCAGTTGTACGCAATAACATACTCTCATCGACGACTAAGAAGGTTCAGTATTCAGCCAGTATGTTCTCTACTAAGAAACTGCCTCTTGTCAAGTAAGGCTTCCAAGAGTTTGTGAGCAAAATACTATGAAAAAATCTGGAGCGGACAAATTGTTATTACCTATTCTACTCGACATGAGTTTAACTCATCTGCCTCTAAAAATTATATCCAGATTATACTGAAGTAATATTTAAATGATAAAGAATACATATTTTCACCAGGCTTGGTGGTGCTCATCTTTAATCCCAGCACTCGGGAGGCAGAGGCGGGCAGATCTCTGTAAATTCCAGGCCAGCCTGGTCTACAGAATGAGTCCAGAACAGCCAAAGCTACACAGAGAAACTGTCTCTAAAAACAAAACAAAACAAAACAAAACCTCTTGAAACAGAGCCCTCAAGTCAAGAATCAACCACCCACAAACATAAAAAATTATTACTGAACCCTCTAAATGAATCTGAAAAAGAAATGCAATTGTAATTAAGAACAGACTATAACTTACAAATGAGTCTGAAAAGGCATACAATATAATTGTAACTGCCTGTGTCATCTTCCTTAATGATAGGATTTCAGAAATTTTTAAAATTGAAAAGCAAAATGGAAGCCTTACTCCAATGGCCAAGTACATTTTCAGTTTCCAGGCCCATTAAAGTAAAGTTGCAATTCTATCGTGCTGCTTTACAGCACAGAAATATATAATTTAAGAATGTCACTCAAAGGAGGCTGGAGAGATAGCTCAGCAGTCCTCTTCCAGAGCACCTGGGTTCAATTCTCATCACCCACGTGGCAGCTCACAACTGTCTGTAGCTCTTGTTCCAGGGGCTCCAACACTTTCACATAGACATACATGCAGCTAAAACACCCAGTGTACATAAAATAAAAATACATTATTAAAAAAAGAAAGAAAAAAGAAGAAAGAGGAAGAAGCCTGGCCTGGTGGCACATGCCTGTGATCCCAGCACTCAGGGAAGCAGAAATAAGTTGATCTCTGTGAGTTCGAGGCCAGTCTGGTCTGCAAAATGAGTCTAGGACAGCCACAGCTACACAGAGAAATCCTGTCTCATAAAACAAAAAGGAAAGAATATCACACAAAGCTGAGACTCTTCAGGGAGTAAAATTGCCTGTTTCCAAGCCTGGTAACTAGAGTTCGCTTCCCGAGCCCCACATGGTAGAGAATAAGAACTGACTCCTGCACGCTGTCTTTCTGCCCTTCACATACGTTTTTAAAACATGTTTAAAAGAATGTTAAATAGATGCTGAAGTAAATATTTCTGGAGTTCTGTGTTCCTAAAAATATTTTCGATATACCACTATATGACAAAAACATACATTTTTTACATGGCTCCCAATTTATAAAATATTTTCACTCAAGTCATACGGTCCAATGTTTTATCAGAAGACAAATGTATTATTGTTGGTGATAATCTGCTCCAGTTTGTGAACACAAGCCTTAGCCTTTCCTCTTGACATGCTTGTTATTAACCGAGAAAGAAAAGAGCATAAAGCTCATGAGTTCTCAGATCCTCTTTGATGAACGTGGTAAGAATGAGCTTTTCTGAGATGAACTTAGCTTTTAGCTGCAGAGCGTGTAACACAGCACTGTCCAGTGAGACAGAGGCAGTGATGGAACAGCCTGCATAGACACTGCCCAGCACAGACTCCATGTAGTTGATAATACCCGCAGCATCCCCAGTGAAGGCCAAGCACTCAAGTTTTACTTTAACATATTTTACCATAATTTAAGTGTCACATATCAGAGGACAAATATCCAATGGGTAGAAACATACTAAAAGGCTGGCCTCTGCTAATTCAGAGTAGAAAATCAAAATAAATCCCAAGAACTAAGTTGCCACACATAATTTTTAACTGTAATTTTCAACAGACACTAGAGAGAATTACTAAGTCATTCACAATTTGAGAAAACTCAACTGTTAATTCTAAACTAAGAAAAGGAGTTCTTTGTGATTTCCAAGTCAATAAGCAAAGGAAAGAAGAAAACCATTACCGTGTTCATATAATTTTTAAAAACACATTCTAGAAAGAATGTTGAGAATGGCCTGTTACTCTTGAGTCTATACACATTGAGAAACAGGAGCATACTGTTTGTGGTGAAACTCCCTTTTCAATGAAAAACAATGCCCACTTAAAATCCCAAGTCCTACCCTTGCCACCAACAGTAATATATGACTAAGAAGGGAAATAACCCCTCGTGTCTCTTTGCATCCCATTATAAAACGATGTTACATGAATCCCAAATTCTGACCATCTGTTAAATGGCATGACCTATTTTTCAGATTCACTTATCAGTGTCTTTAAGGAGCAACAACTCAGTTTGGGTAACCATACAAAGAAGCATCAAGCAGACATTTTAAAAGGATAAGGAGTTGTGAGAAGGTCAAATGTGCTGATAGGGAGGGAAACCTCTCACAATCCTATCAGTGATATGCCAATGAAAAACACACAGACAAGCAAAATGTTAGGAGTGATCATATGCCGGTGATGGTCATGAACACGGGGGTATCAGCACCTGTACTCATACCAAAGCCAGTGCTAATGTGTACTAATAAATGTCCACAGCAGCTTTATTTGTACTAGTTAAACTTGGAAAAATAACCATAATGTTCTTTCAGTAAGGGATTGCCTCCAGGCATGATGGCACTGACCTTTAATCCCAGCACTCAGAAAGCAGAGGCTGCGAGTGGGAGACCAGCCTGGCCTACAGAGTGAGTTCCAGGACAGCCAAGGCTACACAGAGAAACCCTGTCTTGAAAAACCAAGGGGGGAGGGTATTTGTTCTCCTGTGTCCTAACAAGAAAAATGGATTACAGATAAGATAGTTCTAATTCATGTATGTATGTGTGTGTGTGTGTGTGTGTGTGTGTGTGTATGAAAAGCCCATCTCAAAATGTCACATATTGTTGATTTGATTAATAAAAAAATCCTCAAAATGACCAAATTACAGAGTGGAAACCAGATTTGAGGTGAGCAGAGTTAGGAGTTGGGTAGGGAGTGATTACAAAGGCTTGGCTCTTGTCTCTTCCCTATCACCTACAAGAGCCTCTCAGCCCCCGAGCTGTAAGATGGGCACTACATGGGAAGCCCACCCAACACCAGATGCCAAAGCCAGACCCTGGGTGTGTTGGTCAAGGGTAGTGTTTGCCTTGCAGGCTTGAGGTCCCGAATGCACTCACTAGAAACAATTAAATTTCTTAAAAGATGTCTTTCAAGATGGCAGATCCAGGCCAGGCAAAAAGGTTCTCCACAAAGAAGGGACGCTCCAGCAGGCACTGGGTGGCAAACATATGGACTATGTAGTGAAACTCTGAGGTCTGGCAGGTGCCTGTCACAGTGTCTCAGAGTGCAGAGCCAACAGGATAAGCAACTGCAGGTCTTTATCTTTGTAACCAACTAAACTGGCACTTTAAACAAACAAACATTGTCTGAAAACTACAGACAATGCTGGAGTAAATTAAAACAAAAACAAAAACCCCGGAGACGTATACCATCTGATGAATTAGAAACCACTGATGAATTTGAATTAGAAATCAAAACAATGTTGATTATAATCAAATCAATACCTAGAATAAATGTGATCCAAATAAAAATTCAGCTGGCTCTAAACTAAGACATAAACTGTCCTAAAAGTCTCACGAAGAACAAAACTGGAGATATTACTCTATTTGATTTCAAAGCTTACTACGGAGGATGGAGTAGAAAAGTGACTCTGACTTAAAGATGGACACTTAGTCAAACACAAACCAAACCCCAGAGAGGCATACAAAAATGCAGAACAGACAGAAGTGCAGTAATTTTTTTTTTGTTTTTATTTTTCGAGACAGGGTTTCTCTGTGTAGCCTTCCTTGGCTGTCCTAGACTCACTTTGTAGACCAGGCTGGCCTTGAACTTACAAAGATCCATCTGCCTCTGCCTCCCGAGTGCTGAGATTAAAGGCGTGCGCCACCACCGCCCAGAATGCAGTAAATACATTTAATAGTAGCACTATTTCTAATAATTAAAATAAGAACGCACACACAAGGGAGAAAGACAGTGAATGTTTGGATATTAAAACAATAGAACATTCATCAACAAGGAAAAACAATGAAACACTAATATGCAGTCAACACTGATAAATGAATAACAGGCCTCACAACACATCCAGACATGAGAGCTATATTTAAACTCCATTACATGAAATGTCCAAGTAGGACAACACAAACTATGATTGAAATAAAGCCCAACAATTATGGAGGTAAGTGACTAGGAACAATTACAAAGCCACTTTTAGAATAATGAAACTGTTCTATATTCTGACAGGTTGTGTATTCTAGAAATGTATGCAGCTGTATGAACTGTAGATAAAAGCTTTTCAATTTAAATCTTTCCTCAATTAAAAACAAAACCATCTTTACTCAAAAACCTGAGTTGTCCCCTATAGACCAAGTATTAAGAGCAGAAAATCTGCCGGGTGTTGGTGGTGCATGCCTTTAATCCCAGCACTCGGGAGGCAGAGGCAGGAGGATCTCTGTGAGTTCAAGGCCAGCCTGGTCTACAAAGCAAGTCCAGAACAGCCAAGGCTATACAGAGAAATCCTGTCTTGGGGGGTGGGGGTGGGGGTGGGGGAAGAACATAAAAATTAAAGGCAAAACCAAAAAATAAACCTTAAAGGATAATAACAACAGTCTTACAAGCAGGAGCCAGGCGGTGGCGGTGCATGTCTTTAATCCCAGCAGGGAGGCAGAGGCAGGCCGGTAGCTGCAGGATCACTGAGAGTTCCAGTAGTACAGCCTGGTCTACAAAGCAAGTCCAGGACAGCCAAGGCTACGCAAAGAAACTCTGTCTTGGAAAACGACATGGACACACAAGTAAAGAAACACAAAGTAAGTTGACGATAATAAAAATCAAAGAGAAAGCTTTCAAAAGCTGCGATGTCAACAAGAATATTGCAGGCATACATACGCCATGTACAAAAGGAACAAAACATGTCATTGTGGACCTGGTGAACTAATGTAATCTGATATGCTTAAAATGAAAAATGAGGAGAGTATAGTAACCTGCTGTGAAGGAAGGTACCTAAGAGACCTGACCCAATAACTATTTCCATCTATGCAAGTAAGTGCATTTTAGCTGCCCAACAATGAAAATTCAAAAACGTCATTTTATTAAAGGAGTAAGAAGTTACATTTCATTTGAAAACAATCACTACAGAAACTAAAAAACAAAGACAGCTCAGGCTACTGCTATTCAGTAAAAGGTGCTGCAGCCTATAGACTAATAGAGACAATTAACGGAAGAATGTATACACTTTTCAAGCGTCCCAAGGCAGACCACCGTCTGGCCAGAAAGAGGGAAACTTACAGTACTGGGTGTTTGTCAGGCAAGAAGGCCTAACGTCTATAACATAATTAAACTCAAAGTAAACATAAGAAAGAATAGGGCCTCCAGGCTCAGCGATGCAAGCCTATAATGCCAGCATTCTGAGAGGTGGATCTCAGTGGGTTCGAGGCCAGTCTGGTCTACAAAGTGAGTCCAGGACAGCCAAGGCTACACAGACAAACTCTGTCTCAAAAAACAAAAAACAAAACAAAACAAAAAAGCAGGGGAGGGGGGCACACATGAGATGGCTCTGCCACTAAAGGCACCCACCTGCTGCCATGTTTGGTAACCTAAGTTGGATCCCCAGGCTCACAGAGTGAAAAGAGAGAATAAATTCCTGCAAGTTCTCCCCTGACCTCCATGCATCCACAAAATGTTCTCTTCAATTACAGAGTTCAAGGCCAGACTGGGCTGGATCTCTCTCTCTCTCTCTCTCTCTCTCTCTCTCTGGATCTCTCTCTCTCTCTCTCTCTCTCTCTCTCTCTCTCTCTCTCTCTGGATCTCTCTCTCTCTCTCTCTCTCTCTCTCTGGATCTCCCTCTCTCTCTCTCTCTCTCTCTCTCTCTCTCTCTCTCTCTCTCTCACACACACACACACACACACACACACACACCACAGCAGAAAGCAATGAATTGAAAACAGTAAATCAGGAGCAGGAAAGATGGCTAAGTGGTTACCAGTGGATCAGAGGACTTCTGGTCTCTGCATCACCCATACTCACATAATGACAGACACACTCCTACACACACATTCAAAGTATCAATAAACTTAGTAAGTCACTTCTGGAGGGAGTTGACCCGGAGCAGTACTCAACAGATAAAGTGTCACTTTTAGAAAACAAGAAAGCTCTAGAGACCTGCTATACAACACTACAAATATGGTTTAACACTTCTCAAATGTAAGCTTAAGAATGGTAAAGGTGGGATAGGTAAAAGTTTTACCTTTAAAGGTAAAAAGAATAGTAAATAAAGGTAAAAGTTTAAGCAAGCATTTAAACTAAAGAATGAACCAAGCAGATGGCCAGGCTAAGAAAAATACCAAACTATTAGTATCAAACACAAAAGCAACTCCATGTGCATTTAAAGGATAAAAATAAAAACAAAAGCAAGAACAAACAAAAACTGGGAATAGCTTTGTGTCCAATAATTAGAAACCTTTGGCAGAATTGACCCGTTTCTTACAACAAGCTGCCAAGACTCATAGAAGAAATAGATAATCTGAATAGGCCCACATCTATAATAGAAAATTGTTAAAGATTTTCTAAGTCTTCCAAAATAAAGAGCACAAGATCCTGGTGAATTCTAGCCAGCATTAAAGGGGAAATGTATCAAATTTTTTCCTACCTTTTCTAAAAGACAGGAACAAGGAATAGTTCCTAACTCATTGTGAGGCAAGCAATACAAAACACCAAAACTAAGCAATGACATTACAGGCAAAGAGAATTATAGGCTACCCTCTGTTAAGTTAAAATAATGATGATGATGATGATGATGATGATGATGACGACGACGACGATGATGATGTAGCCAGGTATGGTAGTATATGACTTTAATCCCAGCTCTTGGGAGGCAGAGGCAGGCCAATTGCTATGAGTTCAAGGCCAACCTGGTGTACAAAGTGAGTCCAGGACAGCCAGGGCTGTTAAACAGAGAAACCCTGTCTTGGAGGGAAAAATCAAATCGAATCCAGCAGTGTATAAAAAGAATTATACTGAGATTTATTAAAGGCATGTGAAGCTGACTTAACACTCAAGCACCAGCCTCTGCAATGGGCCAGGTACAAGTCAGTGCACATATGCGTAACTGCCAACAGTTCTCCAGTTAGGTTACAGAGAACACAGACAGAACCGCTGCTTTCTAGAATCCACCGTCTATCAAGAGAGTGGACACTGAACAAGTCATCACAAGTCTCTATTTCAGGGCTCAACCTAGAGTCCCTAGGAGTGCAGGATGGTGATGAAGATACACTATTTATACGGGAAAACGGCAATGAGTTATGGCTGAAGTAAATATTTAGGCATATGATGGCCCTCAAGCAAAGAAAGAGTGCTGCACTGTAAAGGTGAGAAAAAACCTCAAGGTCTAGTACTAGTGGTCGAAGAGCTAAGGCTTAGAATACAGTTCTGGTTTTACTCATCATTGAGTGAAAATAAAATAGACAATTGGGCATGGGGTCAGCAAGCCTATAAACACCAGTACTGGAGGTGGCAGAAAGCTGCACGAAGAGGATTGCCAAGGAGTTTAAAGATACCCTGGGCTACACAACAATAATCTTCGTCAAAACAAATGAAATATAAGTAAATATAAAGGAAGAAGACATGAATGCCTAAAATTGAATCTCTTGGGGCTGGGTATAATTCCATCACTAAGGAGGCAAGGCAGGAGGATGTCAGCAAGTGTAAGGATGGCCTGGTCCACACAGCAAATTTTAGGTCAACCTGGGCTACGTAATGACAGCCTGACACAAACAAGAAAACAAACAAATATCAACCAAAAACAAACAAAAAGCCAAACAGAACACCCTGGGTGCTGAACCCTAATGTCCATGACAAGGAAGAGTATAGGGCTAATGCAGTTCCCAGAGACAGAAGTCAGCCAGATGTGTACAAGTAGGGCATCCGGAGAAAAGAAAGAAACGGGTGCAGCGCATTCTTCGTGCACATGATGCCCTGGGGTCAAATCTTAACAGCATTCAAGAGAAAAGCAAGAATAAGATGCACAGGGTCACACAGCTGTACTCTCAGCACTTGGGGAGGCAGAGGCAGGTGGATCTTTATGAGTTTGAAGCCAGCCTGATCTACAAAGCGAGTCCAGGACTGCCAAGGCTACACAAAGAAACCCTGTCATGAACCCTTCTCCCAAAACAAAAACAAAATATGCACAAATACCCCAGGGTATGATCTTTCTCTAATATGTTTAACAGTCGGGCTCGTGCTCTTTAAGGACCTAGCTGCTAGGCAGGCGGCGGTGATCCCAGCACTCAGGAGGCAGAGGCAGGCAAACATGTTAAGGCCAGCCTGGTCTACAGAGCAAGTTCCAAATTAGCCAGGACTACAGAGAAACCCTGCCTGAAAAATCAAAACAAACAAACCAAATGCTAAATGCTAAAAGCACATAAAATCCAGTACACACATAACCCTGACCAAAAGGTAAATGTTAGAAGATAGATTTCTAAACTATGGCGGTAACTGTTCACAGCTCCGTCAGTCTATTAAAAACAATTAGCCTCTAAACTTTGTAATCGCTTTGGTGACCACCAGGGTTACTTAACATTCTTAGTATAGTTCACTGTCTTAGAGTTAGGACTTACGGGGACGTTAAGTGCATACTGCAGTCCTTGAGGAAGCCGCTCATGTGTTTCCATCTGTTCTTCATCATTTTTCACTGTCTCCTCATGGACCATGAGTTCATCATGTGATATCATATCCTGTTGTCTCATTTCACTCTCTTGTAAAACTTCATCTGCAGCAAGGATCTCCTGGTGAGGCAAACTTCGATCTTGAAGAACTGACTCCTGCAGTTCTGCAGACACGCCGGACTGGCCAGACACTCCGCCCATCACAACCATTGCCCTGGAAGACTGCATTTCGTCTATGCCGCCACATTTAAGAAACAATCCTTCCAGTTTGTCGTCAATGTTCATGCTTAAGTATAACTGCCTAGAAAGACCAAGTTTGGCAACAAAGCATAACAAATTAGTTTACAGGTCTAACTTGGGAGTTTATTTCAAATTATAAAAGGTACGCATTCAAATAGAAAATTTTATTCATATAATTACCAGAGGCTAGAAAAGTAAAACAAGTTTTCATTTTGAAATTAAGACATACTCTTAATCTACTTTACACAAACTAGATTAGAGGAAGTGTTTGTAGCCTCAGTTCAAGAACTGTCAGGTCTCAACATATTATAGTGTCATAAAATTTAAAATGAAGAGCTCAGTAAAACAACCTGACAGAGAACACTACCCGGAAAACCACTAACACAAACAAAGATCCTCATAAAGCCCAGGAAAGGGCAGTGATACAACTCGTTTAGTATAGCACTTGCTAGCATGCATCAAAAGTCCTCGCCCAGTGTAAAATGGGCACGGTGCACTCATGTGCCTGCAAGCCAAGCACCGAGGAGGCAGGACTGCTGCTGCAAGCTGAAGGACATGACACTACACAAAGTGAGTGTGACCGTCAGTCCCCAAGGGAAAGCCTACAAGGAGGAAGAACACTGGGCTTTAGTCTCGGTGTCTCCTCTTTAAGACAGTGTTGAAGAGCACCTTCAGTTTCGCGATGGAAGACCAAAATGTACCTTCAATTCCAATCACTACTAAAATCAAAATACCCTTTCATTGACTGAAGCTAGCTAGGATCAAGGAGTGACCTTTTCTTAAAGGAACACTTTATAGACCTTTATAAACAGCAGAGTACACAAAAGGCTAATTCAGACTTGCTTTTCTTGCCTTCCCAGGTACCAGATGTTATCAGTCTGGAAGATATGACCAAAGCACAACATTCAATTTTACTTTTCAAAATCTTCACATAGCAAACAGACTCTTAAAGGTCAATTGTTTTAAACATATTACCAAATATCTGCCATCTTCATGTTCTGTTTTACACATTTCTTAGAGAATAAGCTATTCTACAACAAAATAAATCTTATTTAAAGGACTAAAAGTTGATTGTTCTGGTCAATTCTTTGGAAATCCTTGCAAACCATTTATTCTGTTTCTAAACTATCTACTGTTTTTCCCGCCAAAGAACATGAAAAGCTCCCAACTTACAGGAATTTACACATACACAAGAGACCTTTTACTGCATCTGCTGTCACAAATACCATTATTTAAAAAAAAAGAAAGAAAAAGAAAAAGAAAAAAAAGCCAGGCAGTAGTGATGCACATCTTTAATCCCAACACTTGGGAGGCAGAGGCTGGCAGATCTCTGAGTTCAAGGCCAACCTGGTCTACAGACCAGGACAGCCAGGGCTACAAAAAAGAAAGAAGGGGAAGGGGGAGGTGGGGAAGAAACAAAACTTGTGCGTTTTAGAGAATATGGAAGATGTAAAAGAAATTAAAAACAAAAACAACCTAAGCAAATGGCTTAGAAGAAACTCAGTTCTTGTTTATCAATAAAAAGCATCCAGTTGACTCACTAACGATTCAGGAAGCACTTTAGAGATAACACGTGCTGGGCATGGGAGAAGCGCCCAGTGCTTCAGGAGGATCTTAAACAGGAAACAGCATGCTTCAAATAGAGTAAATTAAAAATGAGGAGAAATAATTCAAGTAGAAAATAGACCTGGCCTCTCCAAACATCTTCCTGAAAACAATTAGATGCTCAGATGAAGACTTCCTTTGTGCACATGGTTACCCACTCCTACAATTCTCAGTTAAGCCAAATGTTTAGCCATAAACTGGGCAGCCACAGACTGTGTTGGACAGTTTCTCTGCAGTATCAGAGAACACTTTGGTATCAGTGTCACTGCTCAGACTTTAAAGTAAGCCTGGAAATAGCTATCAAGAGAAAAAAATGGTTTGGCTATGAATTGCTCCCCCTACCCCAAGAGGCTTATTTATTAAAAGGTTGGCACCGCAATGGGCGTAGTATCTGAGGAGATTCTAGAAACCTTAAAGCAGTGAGACCTAGCTGGAGCAGGGAGGTCATGGGCTGGGTCTTTGGGAACAATATCTCTGTCCTTCTCTACTTCCTATCTTCAAAAGACTCCTGTGTTGTTTTGCCCAAGACCGTAAGTTTTTCCTCCTTTTAAGTTTTGCCAGGTATCTGATTTAAGCAGCCAAAAGTAACTATCACATCTACCTAGCTAACTGCTAGGGCGAAGGGAGATACCCAAGCTGTGTTTCTATTCACAGAAGCCTACCTAAGATCTACACAAAGCAATGCTTACTGCAACCTTTTAATGGAAAAACCACAGCCCAAGTACTCAGTGACAGGAGACCTGAATTCACCCATCACACAATAGAACGCCTACACACTAAAGGGAATGAAATTAGTTGTCTATAATGGTTCCATAGGAGAAAACAAATGAGAGTTAAGGTGACTTCATAGGTAATAAGAAGAATGTTAAATGCATTCATCTTTAAAGAATAAATAACTCGGATCAAGCATTATCATGGAGATTTTTTTCCCCTATAAAGAAACAACAGTAAAAATTTTGAAAATGAACTAATAAAGAATCCATTGGAAGCTAGGCATGGTGTTACACATCTTTAATCCCAGCACTCAGGAGGCAGAGGCAGATGGATCTCTGTGAGTTCAAGACCAGCTTGGTCTACAAAGTGAGTCCAGGATAGCCAGAGCTACACACAGAAATCCTATCCTGAACACACACACACACACACACACACACACACACACACACACACACACACACACACACACACAAAATTCATAGAAAAAGACTAGCCACGGACATTCTCTTTCAAACCATGCACCAGCTTTCTGTTTCGTGTTCTCTTCCAGTGCTGGGGACAGGACAGTAGATTCCTGCTGCAGTTGCATTTAGGTTTTGAAAGTACAGTAAGGCAGCACATGAGAGCTCTCTCTGAGACCCTGTGTCCTAGGCCTGTCCTGTTCTCCTCCTCCTCAAGCTTGTACAGATAGAGCTCAATCAGTGTCTGTGTGTCTGTGTGTCTGTCTCTGTCTGTGTGTGTGTGTGTGTTCCTCTCTGTCACATCTACCAGCCTTTCTTATTGACAACTGTTTGGCTCATCTATGTAGAAACCATCTTTACAGTAGCAGTTTAGGTAATTCTAGTTTTTTAAGGCTAGAGTGGAGAATTGAAGGCTTGCGGAGAACATCAATTAGCAGCATTTTCTGCTGCCTTCAGGAAGACTCCTACTGTTCTCGTCTAAGTGAATGTTCTGAGGAAATAGCAGAGTCCTTAGAAACTGAGCTGTACAGATTTACAAAGAGACAGAGTAAAGGAGATTTGCATTGGTGCTTTTATTAAAAAATTTAAAATATATGGTTTTGGTTTTTAGTTTGGGTTTTTTGTTTGCTTTTTTTGTTTTTCCCTAGACATGGTTTCTCTGTGTAGCCTTGGCTGGCAGGGACCTCACTCTATAAACCAAGCTGGCCTTGAACTCAAGAGATCTGCCTACCTCTGCCTCTCAAGTGCCAGGACTAAAGGCTTGCACCACATGACTGGCTAAACTGTAAGGGTTGGGGGTGGGTGGGTTTTGAGACGGGGTTGCTCTGTGTAGTCCTGGCTGTCCTGGACTCACTTTGTAGACCATCTGTCTGGTCTCAAATTCACAGAGATCCTCCTACCTCTGCCTCTCGAGTGCTGGGATTAAAGGCGTGCACCACCATGCACAGCTAAAATGAGTTTTTAATACAAGCACTTGTCCTAATTAATTACTTCTAAGACTCAGGGAGTCTGGGAGGGAGCTTGAGTCAGAAGTTAACAGAAGGGTCTCATCTAGACAAGTTGAGCATTCCTCGTTTTAAGCCATTATACAAGACACTAAAATAGCTTTAAGTTTTTAGTGGAACTTTATGCAAATAATATAAAAACTATCTTTCTAAAGTCATGAGCTGGATTGTATCTGTATTATAAATCATTACAGTATTGACTAAAGAGGAAGGACAAGTATTGTGTTGACAATTAATGTGTGTGATGATTTACTAGGTACAAAGCATTAGGCTGGGCATTGTTATATAGGTTACTTTGCTCAGTATTTTAATAGCCCTGAAGATAATAATCCTCTTTTAACAAAGAACCCAGGCATTCATATGGTTGCACAGCTAGAAATTAACTGGAAATTAAAATGAAACTTCTCTGATTCAATGTACTTTTTAACATCAAGTCACTTCCAGAGCCAAAAAGGCCCTAGAACTGTCAAAAAGTTGGGCTCATTCTTTTTTCAGTATCTATTGAGGCTAACTCCGACACCACTACTCAGTGTCGCAAATCCATTACTCAGTCCTGACTACCTCTCAACTCCTCACTGGCCACCCCTCACCTCCTCCCTGACGACCCCTCACATTCTCCCTGACCGCCCCTCATCTCCTAACTACCCCTCACCTCCTACCTGACCGCCCCTCACCTCCTCCCTGACCACCCCTCACCTCCTCCCTGACCACCCCTCACCTCCTCACTGACCACCCCTCACCTCCTCACTGATCACCCCTCACCTCCTCACTGACCACCCCTCACTCCTCACTGACCACCCCTCACCTCCTCACTGACCGACCCTCACCTCCTCCCTGACTGCCCCTCACCTCCTCACTGACCGACCCTCACCTCCTCCCTGACCGCCCCTCACCTCCTCCCTGACCGCCCCTCACCTCCTCCCTGACCGCCCCTCACCTCCTCCCTGACCGCCCCTCACCTCCTCCCTGACCACCCCTCACCTCCTCCCTGACCGCCCCTCACCTCCTCCCTGACCGCCCCTCACCTCCTCCCTGACCGCCCCTCACCTCCTCCCTGACCACCCCTCACCTCCTCACTGACCGCCCCTCACCTCCTCCCTGACCGCCCCTCACCTCCTCCCTGACCGCCCCTCACCTCCTCACTGACCACCCCTCACCTCCTCACTGACCGCCCCTCACCTCCTCACTGACCGCCCCTCACCTCCTCACTGACCGCCCCTCACCTCCTCACTGACCGCCCCTCACCTCCTCCCTGATCACCCCTCACCTCCTCCCTGACTGCCCCTCACCTCCTCCCTGACTGCCCCTCACCTCCTCCCTGACTGCCCCTCACCTCCTCACTGATCACCCCTCACCTCCTCACTGACCACCCCTCACCTCCTCACTGACCGCCCCTCACCTCCTCACTGACCGCCCCTCACCTCCTCACTGACCGCCCCTCACCTCCTCCCTGACCGCCCCTCACCTCCTCACTGATCACCCCTCACCTCCTCACTGACCACCCCTCACCTCCTCCCTGACCGCCCCTCACCTCCTCACTGACCGCCCCTCACCTCCTCACTGACCGCCCCTCACCTCCTCACTGACCGCCCCTCACCTCCTCACTGATCACCCCTCACCTCCTCACTGACCACCCCTCACCTCCTCCCTGACCGCCCCTCACCTCCTCACTGACCGCCCCTCACCTCCTCACTGACCGCCCCTCACCTCCTCCCTGACTGCCCCTCACCTCCTCACTGACCACCCCTCACCTCCTCACTGACCACCCCTCACCTCCTCACTGACTGCCCCTCACCTCCTCCCTGACCGCCCCTCACCTCCTCCCTGACTGCCCCTCACCTCCTCCCTGATCACCCCTCACCTCCTCACTGACCACCCCTCACCTCCTCACTGACCACCCCTCACCTCCTCACTGACCGCCCCTCACCTCCTCCCTGACTGCCCCTCACCTCCTCACTGACCACCCCTCACCTCCTCCCTGACTGCCCCTCACCTCCTCCCTGACCACCCCTCACCTCCTCACTGACTGCCCCTCACCTCCTCCCTGACTGCCCCTCACCTCCTCACTGACTGCCCCTCACCTCCTCCCTGACCACCCCTCACCTCCTCACTGACTGCCCCTCACCTCCTCCCTGACTGCCCCTTATCTCCTCACTGACTGCCC
Source organism: Acomys minous (assembly GCF_964271855.1). NCBI lineage: Eukaryota > Metazoa > Chordata > Mammalia > Rodentia > Muridae > Acomys > Acomys minous. The sequence continues at coordinate 58,266,525 of NC_140492.1, forward strand.
CTCACCTCCTCACTGACCACCCCTCACCTCCTCACTGACTGCCCCTCACCTCCTCCCTGACCACCCCTCACCTCCTCACTGACTGCCCCTCACCTCCTCCCTGACTGCCCCTCACCTCCTCACTGACTGCCCCTCACCTCCTCCCTGACCACCCCTCACCTCCTCACTGACTGCCCCTCACCTCCTCCCTGACTGCCCCTTATCTCCTCACTGACTGCCCCTCACCTCCTCCCTGATCACCCCTCACCTCCTCACTGACCGCCCCTCACCTGATGAGCAAGACATTCGAAAAATAGGAAATACAATTCAAACTCTCCCATTCACTACCTCCTGCCTAACTATCGGAAGCCTAGCCTTAACCGGCATACCATTCCTCACTGGATTTTATTCCAAAGACCTAATCATCGAAGCAATCAACACGTCTAATACCAACGCCTGAGCCCTACTAATCACACTAATTGCAACCTCCTCCCTGACCACCCCCACCTCCTCCCTGACCACATCCCTGACCTCTTCCCTGACCACCCTGCTCCTCACCCAACAAGATCCTAACAAGTTGACATTATTAACAATTACTTACATTTCTACCAATATTCAAAAACTATATGGCAGATACAATTATATTAATAGTCTAATATTTTTCAGGTATAAAAAGTTTATCTAGACATCCTGGAAAATGTAATGCTGGGATAGTGGGGTAAAAAGTGTAATCTCTGTTAAAGAGGATTAACCAAGAAAACAAGGACTATTTATCATTACACAATATATTAATTAGTTTCATCTTAAAAACTTAAGAAGCCAGACGTAGTGGAGCAAACCTTTAACCCCAGCCCTTGGGAGGCAGGCAGATAGATAGACAGACACATAGATAAATATATTAAAGTCTCCTCCAGATATAAAAATTCAAACAGAAACTACTATACAAACCCAACACGAAATCTATCATCCAACAAATAAGTGTTTATATATATTTGAAAAAAGTAATTTCTTCAACACTGATGGTTTAAGAAGCCACTCAAAACACCTGCCCAGTCCAAAACAGTACATCAGTGCCCTACACGGCTAGAATAGCCACTTCAAATGTGTGTGCTGATTTTATTCATGATTTAACCAAACTACAGTTGTTTTTTTTTTTTTTAATTTTAATTTATGTGCATTGGTGTAGGGGTGTCAGATCTTGGAGTTACAGACAGTTGCGAGCTGCCATGTGGGTGCTGTGAATTGAACCCGGGTCCTTTGGAAGAGCAGGCAATGCTCTTAACCACTGAGCCATCTCTCCAGCCCCCCAAACTACAGTTTAAAAAATAAATAAATGTACTTCTTCAAGATTATGAGAAATAAGCAGTGGCACACGCCTGTAATCCCAGCATTCAGGGAGGCAGAAGCAGGTAGATCACTGTCTACAAAGTGAGTCCAGGACAACCAAGGCAACAGAGAAGCCCTGTCTCAAAAAAACAAACAAACAAAGATTATGAGAAATAAAGTTACCTGAGGCTGAAGTAAAAACGAAGACTTCAAGGAAGGGAATGCTGTTGAGTTGAGAAAGAAATCATGGTTGAGTTTCTACCTTTCACAGGCTCCAGAAACTCTCAAGCTCCTCTCAGTCACTTGTGCCATCCAATTCCTAGGACAGAATCCATACACAATAAGCAAAGTCTATTACTTCCAGAGAGGGAAAAATGCTGTGACACCGTGTATGCAAACTGCATCAATACTGAAGTGATTAATGTAAATCTAGTGAGTAAAGCTTGCATGAGAATGCAGACTTAGTTTTCAGGTATGAAACTGAGAAAATACAATAGTGACAGGTAGGAAATGACAAACAACCTGGGGTTTTAAGAAAATTCGCCTTGGGGCCAGAATGATGGCTCAACAGGTAAAGACGCATGCTGCCAAACCTGATGACCTGAGTTTCATTCCTGGGACCCACATGAAGGAGGGAGAGAACTGATTCCAGCAAGGTGACCTCAGAGCTCTACAAGTTCACCCACCCCCACATGTTATGTGCACAGAGGGAGGGAGGGAGAGAGGGAGGGAGGGAGGGAGGGAGGGAGGGAGGGAGGGAGGGAGGGAGGGAGGGAGGGAGGGAGGGATGGGCAAGATTTTAAGCAAATATAAATTGCTAGTCCTGGAATCTACCACTTTGAGACATGAAATATTACATCAAATTTCAGAGAGCTACAGAACTAAAAGATAAGAAAATGAAAAACAAAGATTAAGCAACCGAACAAAGACTACTTTGTATCTACTCTGTTAGGTCTGTGGACTGGCGTGGCAGTGCGTGCTTCTAGCCCCAGCACAGAAAGGCAGAGGGAGGTGGATCTCTTTGAGTTCTCGGCTAGCCTGAACTACATAGTGAGCTCCAGACCAGCCAAGCGTACAGAATAAAACCTTGCCCCACCCCCACCCCAAAAAAGTACATGAAGTGAGAGAAGCGAACAAATGTAGGTCTCAAAAATAACAAATACAAGTAGTGACTGTATTCATAATAGAAAGAGAACCATCTGAAAATCATCTAAGCATCTAGATATAAAAACGTGATCATCAGGGTTGTCTTAGATGAAAAACAGCTGATAAAAGATGGAAACAACCATGCAGAAAACCTTCACTAAAAAGCACAGGCTACACAAAAGAAAACGTACTGACAGCAAGTACTTCTGAGATAGTATCAAGCTAATGACTTTATGATACTTCCTAACCTATGGAGTCCACGGACGGTTTGCATGGGACTTACAGAACACTATGACTACACATGTTTACAATGGTACAAAGGCAACAAGAATAACCTTGCCCACTTAAAGCAGAATAGTAATAATTCCCGAGTACTCTGGGAAGCAGGGACAGCCTAACGTACATGGTTTGTTCCAACCCAGCCAGGCCTACAGCGACGCCTGTTCCAATAAATAAAAGAAAACTTCTATAAACTCTGAAGTTAAAAGACAAACCTATTCATGCTTAGTACTCTACTCCTAAATTTTCCTGAATATTTATACTTATTTATTTTTCCTAACAAAACACACACAAAATAAAACGCACTTTTGCTCTCTTGTTCAACAGGACTGTTATCATACATAAACAATATGAAAAATAACCACATGAGAAGTAGGAGGAACAATACTCTAGACTTGTAAAAAACCCACTTCAACAATCATAAAACACTTAAAAATACCAGAAAATGTAACTCATACTAATGGGTTGTAGTAGAGAACCAGCATAGTATGCACGGGGCCTAGGCTCAGTCCCTAGAATAGCCCCCCAAAAAGGTGACAAAACCCAGATGTGGTGGTGGTGCACACCTTTAACCCCAGCACTTGGGAGGCAGAGGCAGCCAGATCTCTGTGAGTTCAAGAGCAGACTGGTTTATACACATCCAGTACCAAGAAGACAGTGAGGGCTATATAGACAGACTCTGTCTCAAAAAATCAATAGGGAGGGAGGGAGGGAGGGAGGGGAGGGAAGGAAGGAAGGAAGGAAGGAAGGAAGGAAGGAAGGAAGGAAGGAAAAAGGAGGGAGGGAAGGAAACGGGAAGGAAGGAGGACAGGCAGGCAGGCACATATTCATCAAAAGCAACAGGCAACGTAAGTTGTTTCTAAGTGTTCTCATGGGTTAGTTTAAACAAAGATTTCAAAACATTTATTACATTATGAACTCAACTCCCATTTCAATTTTGCTTTAACTGTGAAAACAATCAGCTAGGAAGTAAAATTCTCAATAAAGCAAAGAAATTATTTCAAAGGACCTATAGAAATTTGGGGATCAAAGAATATGGTTATTGAAATATGAAATGTATGCCAAGTATTCAAAACCAACCACCACTGCAAAAAACAATCAGTAGCCTTAACTGTTCATCTATAAAAATTACTCATTAGGGTTGACCAGATGGCTCAGTGAGGTGCAGGCCTGGTGACCTGAGTAGAAGGAGAAAGGCAACTCCTACAAATTGTAGCCTGATTTCCATGCATGCACAAACAAGAATAAATAAATGTAGTAAGTTAATCTTTATTGAAAAACAAAGAAAAAAGAAAAAAATGCCCAGTTAAATATAGCGAGAAAAATGAAGAGCGCTCCAGAGATATGAGAACCAACACCCCGCGTACCAGCATTTCTTAATATAAGGATCAAAGATTAAAAAGCAAAATTTAGTAAAACAGAAGCCAAATATTGTTCAAATTTGACTATTTTTAAAAAATGACTTTATCAGCCAGGCGTGGTAGCACACACCTTTAATCCCAGCACTTGGGAGGCAGAGGCAGGTGGGGCTCTGTGAGTCAAAGCCAGCCTGGTCTACAAAGTGAGTCCAGGACAGCCAGGGCTACACAGATAAACCCTGTTTCATAAAACAAAAAAACAAAAAACAAACAAACAAAAAAAGCTTATAAACCAGGCATGATGGCACCCGCCTTTAATCCCAGCACTTGGGATTAAAGCAAGAGGCAGGCGGAGCTCTGTAAGTTCGAGACCAGCCTGGTTTACAAAACAAATCCAGGATAGCCAAGGCTACATTGAGAAAACCTTGTCTTGAAAAACAAAACAAAATAAACTTACAAATCCAAAAGGCTCAATGAACTTCCATTGGAACAGATACAAAAAGGCCTATTACTAGATCCATCAAAAAAAAAAAAATGTTGAAAGCAAACACAAGGAGAAAAAGATCTACAGAACAGAAAAGGAAAATGTAGTGCATGTGCTGGAAATCACTGTGGTAGTCTGAATGCGAATGGCTCATAGGCTCATGTTTCAATACTTGGTCCAGGTTTTGAGGGTTGAAGACTAGGCTATGCCAGTATGCTCTCTGTTGAAGACGAGAGCCATCAGCTGTTCTTGCCTCCCTGTGTTTGCTCCATCTTCATGAATTCTCACCCTCTAAAACCATAAATCAAAGTAAATGCTTTCTCTTAAAAGTTGCTGTGGCCATGGTGTTTTGTCACAGCAACAGAGAAGTAACTCTAATGCAACCATCAAGAACGTTAATAATCAATTTCCAACCAGTAACAACAGAGGTCAGGAGATGGTAGAATCACAGACCCACAGAGGAGTGTGAGCTGACAGTCAAAGGAAATATTGCTTCTAAATGTACATATTCCCCAGCAGAGACCATACTATGTTAACAATGTCCAGCAGAACACCAGGCTAAAGTTTAAGACAGTCTACCAAGCAGTAAGGCAGCTTCCATAAAATGAAAAGAACTAAACTCCTACAAAGTATTTTCCTGTACCGTGATGAATTCAAATTGGACAAGTAAATATTCTACTACTTTTTATAACTTGAATTGTTTAAAATCTGAATTTATGAGCTGGGCATTGTATCACACAATTTTAATCCCAGCATTTGGGAGGTAGAGGCAGGCAAGCTCTGTGAGTTTGTGGCCATCCTGGTCTACATAGTGAGTTCCAGGCCAGCCAGGACTACACACTAAGACCTGGTACCAAAAAATAAATAAAATAAAATCTGAATTTATAGATATCTTTATATAGGTAATAAATGCAGAGATCCAGCACTACAGTTTTCCAAATGATGAGCCAACTATTGTGACTTGTTTACCAGATTACTTGTTTCCTTTGTTTGTTTGTTTGTCTGTTTGTAAGAAGTAAGCCTTTCTTTCCATGTTTCTCAAATAAAGCTGGCTGAGTTGGGTGCTTTGGAGAGATGAATTAAAGGGGAAAAAAAAAAATCCCATTTCCTCACCTGACTCCTCCAACTCTTCCTTGGCTTCACTGTGGCTGGGGCTGCAGCAGCAGTTATGGCAACAGCCACAAATGCAGATGGGTCAGCTAAAGAGGTCTTGTACATTATTGTTTTCTTTTCTATATTTTTTAAACATCAAATTTATCATTTATTAACTTTTCTCCCTTTTTTGGAGACATGGTCTCAAGTAGCCCAGCCTGTCCTCAAATTTATGATGTATCCAAAACTAGCCCTGACCTCCTGCTTCTGCCTCTACCTCCCAAGTGCTGGAAATACAGATGCACACCACGGAGTGTAGCCCACTTACTGTATTTTCTATGTTCCTATTTCTGTAGTCTATTGTTGACTTTTTAAGCATCATAGTTTACTAAGTCTAAAACTATTATTATACACACTACTTTATATCACCAAGAGAGAAAAAAGAATGTCAAACTAGAACAGTTAGGGATGTGGGTCATTCGCAGAGTTATGACGCAGGGGGACGTACAGCCATAGTCAGGGATGATCATCTCTTCACGTTCACACAGAAATCTCCACCCTACACTTACCAGACCCAAGAATAAGGAATATCTAGCTATTTAGAAAATAATTAACTTCTGTAGTACTGAAACAAAACCAAAAATGTTTAAAAAGCATATGCTAAGTGAAAATAATTTTCCTAGCATAATGACAAGGATCCCATCCCTCAGAGACAAATATACCAGGAAAATATATCACATGGACAAACAAATCATTTGCTGGTGTTGTCAAAGAGATAAACAGGTGCTCGCTCTGATAATTATTGATGTTGGGCATACTCTGGACAGGTGCACACTCATCCAAACTGTCAATCATCCACCACTCGTTGGCCCAACAATTATTTGCTTAGAAAATTAAGCAGTAGAGGCTAGAGAGATCACTCAACAGTTTAAAATGTTTATTCCAAAACCACGATGGTCAAAGTTAGCACCCACACAAGCTAGGCATCCCTGCAAGTGCCTGTAACTCCAGCTTCAAGGGTGACGGCGAGAGCAGCTTAATCAAGAAAACAAATCCCCTACCGCAAAGGAAAAAGATGGGAGTAATAAAGAGGAATACTGACTGTGCTCTTCTGGCCTCTGGGAACTAGGATGCACATATACTCACATAGACGGACACATACAAATTTTTTAAATGCTTATAGGTTAGTATAATGTTCTTGTGGACTGTGAACATACTTTTATTCATTCACATGCTGATTTCTCTTATATTTTTGGTTGTGAGCTTAGCCTTTAATGGCTGAGCCTATCTGTCCAGCCATTCTCAGCCAGGCAGTGGTGGTGCACGCCTTTAATCCCAGCACTAGGGAGGCAGAAGCAGGTGGATCACTGTGAGTTCAAGGCCAGCCTAGTCTACAAAGCGAATCCAGGACAGCCAAGGCTACACAGAGAGACTCAAAAAGCAAGAACAAGAACAAAAACAAAAAAATTTAAAAACCCAAAAAATAAAAAAATAAAAAATAAAAAGAATAAGTGTCACTGCAGTACATAAATATCCTTGTGACTATTAAGTATTTCATTTACTTTCGTGTCTGATAAAGGCACAGATTTAATACAAACATCAAGATATGATGCAAAGAAAGCAAAGGATCAATGTCCTCACATTAAACAACAACAACAACAACAGAGGCTAAAAAGAGAATCTAGTTAAATGAGAAAGACCATGGACTTCACCTTACAAGTCAAGTACATTCATCCTTTTCTGTTTACAGCTGAGCAAAGCATGTGGCACTACCATGCTGTTCTTTGAGGTTTATGTTATGCATAAGCACGATAAAGGCACGACCCAGGAAGTAAAGGGAGTGCCTGTATAAGCACGAGGACAACTGTCAAAGGCCTGGTAAAGCAATGATGAATTAATTACCTCTACAAAATGTGTCAGGCCAATGCCCATCCCGCCGGGTCAGTGGGCTGAAACTCCAAGTCACTGATTCTTCTCTTCTAGTCTGTAAAAGTATGAAAATACAAGTAGCCCATAAGAATTTAACTCAACACATTCTTACAGCTAGGCAAAATAGTTCTAACTAAATATGAAAAATCTAACAGAATTTTTTCCTAAGTAGACACTATTGGATTAAACACAACTCACAGCTAATGATTCAACTGTACCAGCCCATCAATACTGATTCTCAAGGATGGTAAGTTGGACTTCATCAAAGTTCTAGTTATTAAGGATTAATAATTTAATTAATAACATCTTATCTTAAAAGTTAGAACAAAAATTTTGAGTCATTTTAAGCTTAAAAAAGAAAAAAGAGGGCTGGAGACATGGATCAGAGGTTAAGAACACTGTCTGTTCTTCCAAAGGTCCTGAGTTCAATTCCCAACAAACTCACGGTGGCTCATGACCATCTATAATGAGATCTGGTGCCTTCTTCCAGCCTGCAGGCACACATTCGAGCAGAATACTTACTGTACAAACAATAAATAAATAAATCTTTAAAAAAAGAAAAAAGAAACAAATGTGTTGCTGGTATAAAGAGGCTGGTACAGAGTCAGGGGGTGGTGGCACACCTTTAACCCCAGCACTTGGGAGGCAGAGACAGGAAGATCTCTGTGAGTTTGAGGCCAGCTTGGTCTACAAAGCCAGTCTAGAACAGCCAAGGTGACAGAGAAACCCTGTCTCAAAAAAAAAAAAAAAAGGTAGCGCAGGAAGATCACAAGCAAGTTGTGAACTGCCTGGTGTGCTTACAAAAAACTTGTCTCAAAAATAAAAATATAAAAACAAAGAATACACTGATGCTCTCAAAGAGTTAATTAATCACATGATACTATTTCTAGGTAAAACCCACAGCAACACTGCTGGAAAGATGGCTCAATGCAGGACCCAAGTTCAATTCTCAGCACTCATACTGGGAAACCTGTAACTCTAGCTCCAAAGGATCCAATACCCTCTCTGGACTTCACAGGCACCTGAAGCCACCTACACACACACACACACACACACACACACACACACACACACACACACACACACCACATATTCAGTTAAAATAAAAGTGGTAGCAAATCGTAGCAAAAATTACTTAATAATGTCAAAAAATTTACATATAATAATCAATTTTTTAACAAAAACTAAGAAAATTAATGTTCCATTTGCATTGTGCTGATAAGGACAGATCCACTTTCTTCACATTAACTGGGATATTTTTCCAGGTGTCTGAAAGGAATGCTATGACTTTTAAATAAAACCTGAATTCTCAGACACAGAATAGACCAAAAGTAAATTATATTCTGAAACAACAGATATGGTACTTCACCTGTCATCTGTAACCCTGAAGTATCACCAGTGCATGTGCCATACACACATGTGCATGTGGCGTACACACATGTGCATGTGGCGTACACACATGTGCGTGTAAAAGCCTGAAGTTGATGTCACTCACTCTCCTGAGGCAAGGTCTCCAAAGTGAAGCTAGAGATGGACAATTTGAAAAGTCTAGCTGGCCAGTTTGCCCCAGGGATTCCTTGTCTCTGCCTCCCAAGTCCTGGGATTAGCGACAGCCACCATGCCTGAACTCAGGTCCCCAGGCCCTTCACCCACTGAGCCATCTCCTCACTTCTAGCCCATTTTTAAGCCTTAGTAAGTATCCTGCAAATCAATAAAAGCCATCAATGTCATAACTATGAAATAAGCAAGTAATCAAAAATTCTGTTGATATAAGTTTTATCAAAGAGTTTCAAAAAGTTCCTTCTGGCAATTTATCACTTTCTAGCCAGTGAGTAGCTCAGTTGCTGACCTAGTGATGATTATTTTCTCAATTACTTTAAAGTAGTTCATGGGACAATGATGTAGCTAAGTGGAAGACCACCTGCCTAGCGTGCTGAACACGCTGAGCTCTTGTGTGAGACGACTTTTCCTAGGAAAATCATAAACACACACACACACACACACACACACACACACACACACACACACACACACACACACCTTGTCACCCCAGATAAGAGATCCCACCACAAACCAAAGGTCATCCCAGCATGGGTGACTTGCCCAGAATTTTGTAAACTGACAAGATTCACTAGGCCCCTCTGTAACAGAATAAGCAGTAAAAAAACAAAAAAAAGGTTCTCAGGCAAGGAGAGAAGAGCCTGAGACCAGACCATCTGCCTGGAAGAAGCAGAAACTGAAAGAGGTTTAGGCCAACTGCGGCACCTAGAAAGGACACTCTCCAACCGGTTGAGCTGTACTCTGGCTGTGCAATGTCTTCCAAGATCCCAGTGTTTGTGAGCTGTCACCCAAGCTGGGGTGAGCTTTGGTGATGCAACTGTCTTTGAGTTATTTCTGCTCCTGTAAGTAACCCCTTACCCATATTCCTGTAAGTAACCTCAGTAAAGCTCATTGGCTCACCACGTTGGACTTTGGTGGGATCCGTACTTTGATCTGCAGTGGGATCCCTATCTGGGGAGAACAGATGTGTGTGTTGTGTCTCCCCAGAAGTTTTGCCATACAACAGCTCTGCCCACAGCACGACAACAAAAATTTCCTAGTACGTGGTTCACTGCCTGGCCCGAAGTCAGGTATTCAAAAAAGCCGACATGCCAGTTGTCTCAACTGCGCTTAGTACTGTTGGAGCAGAGTCCTACTACGTTACCCAGGCTGATCTCAAATACCTGAGCTTAAGCAATCCTCCCACCTCTGCTTCCAAACATCCAGAACTATGGAAACATGTTACTGTGCCACACTCAAAATTATTTTTAAATATATATTTCTACAGTAATAGAAAAACAGAACAATGGAAGCCATGCAACTCAAAACTACACTGAGGAGTATCTGCACTACACTTGACCTGCCACTCACCATCCTATTCTAGCCTATTAGAATATAGTCTCAAGACTAAAAAAAAAGAAGAAAAAGAATACACATTCTCACCAAAATAGTAAATGAATAAATTTAATTTGGTGTTATTTGAAAAGAACACACTTTCTCTATTCCTACATCAATCACTGTACTCAATCTTTACAACTGTTAGCATAGCTGCATGACTAAATATAAAAAGAACTGAAGTCTATCTACAGATAATAAAGCTGTTATCAAATTCTAGATTTCTGGAGCTAAGAAAGATGCTCAAAGGTTAAGAGCACGTGTTGCTCTTGCATCAGAACCACAGTCAATTCCCAGCACCCACATGTGGTTCAAAACCATCTGTAACGCCTGTTCAGGAGATGTGACCCCTCTTCTGAGCTCCAAGGCACCAGCACATACCTAGTGACATACAGGCATACGCTGGTATGCAAAAAAAAAAAAAAAAAAAACAAAAACAAAATTTTAACAAATATTTCTCCACATTTACATCTGAGCCTTCTTAACAGTTGGTTTAATATACCTCCTCCACAATGGCGACAGTATTACTATCTAATCACAAAATGTGTTAACAGCTATTGCCTAGAAAAACGGTTCTGATTTGTTTGCTTGTTTTTCAAGACAGAGTTTCTCTGTGTAGGCCTGGCTGTCCTGGACTCATAATGTAGACCAGGCTGGCCTCGGACTCACAGAGATCCACCTGCCTCTACCTCCCTGAGTGATGGGATTAAAGGCATATGCCACCACACCCAGCTCAGAAATGGGTCTGAAATGTTACAAGTTCCACAGAATATTTTCATAAAAGGATATTCATCTTCTTACATAACTTTTTACTGAACATATCAAGTAAAAGTCACATATAAAAGAATAAAACTAACTTTATTAAAAATAAAAATAAAGCCAAGTGTGGTGGTGCACGCCTTTAATACTAGCACTGGGTAGGCAGAGACAGGGGGATCTCTGTGAGTTCGAGGCCAGCCTGGTCTATAAAGAGAGTTCTAGGACAGCCAGGGCTATTAAAAAGAGAAACCCTATCTCAAGAAGACAAAAAAATTAAATTAAATTAATGAAGCAAGAGGGAAAAAGAAGCATGCTACACATAACACAAAATATTGTTATTGTTATTACTGTGAAAGAAAGCATATGTGGCTGGACATGGTGGCGCAGGCCTTTAATCCCAGCACTCAGGAGGCAGAGGCAGGTGGACCAGTGGACCAAGGCCAGCCTAAAGTGAGTTCTAGGGTAGCCAGGGCTACACAGAGAAACTCTGTCTCAAAAAACCAAACAATTTAAAAGGGGGGGGGGGCAGTAAAGTGGGAGAGGGAGAGAAAGAGCGAAGGAGGGTATGTTTGCATCCCTGAGCTTGCTGGGAAGGGATTATGAAGGTAACTGAGGTACAACACCTAGCCACTGTGAGTAGCGCCCACTCCCAGGGCTGGGGTCTTGGACTGTATAAAATGGAGAGAGAAGACTGAGCACTAGTATGCGCATTCATCTGTTTCCTGATTGTGGATGTCATATGAACACTGCCTCAAGCTACTGTTGCCCTGACCTCCTTGCTTGCCACAGTGAGCCGTGCGTACCTTGACCTGTGAACCAGAAAATAACCCTTTCTCTCATAAGTTGCTTTTGTCCTAGAACTTTATTTCAGCCACAGGAAAAGACTAAGACACTGTCCAAAGGTATTAACATTTTGCAATGGTGTGTACATAGACAGTAGAGGTTTGGGATACCAAAGTACTACATCCTATAACAAAAGTTTAAGCAATTTATCACAGGAAGAATCAAAGTGGGAGTAATTAATCTGCCTCTGCTTACTTTTCAAAACCAAAAAAGAATGACCTCTTAATGTTGACCTCACATACAAGAATGCAGGAAACACTACTTGGATTTCGCTGAGCTTCACAGGAGCTTACAGGTGTCCAAGAAATAAACCCACAACTGATACAGGAGGCGAGTATCTCTAATGCGGAATTCAAAATGCTCTAAATTCTCAAACTTTTTGAGTGTCAATTTGATGCAAATAAAAAATTCCATGCCATAAAACTTTTTTCCACACACAAAATTATTTCTTAAAACACTATATAAAATTGCCTTCATTTTCGGGAGGCAAGGGCAGGTGGATTGCCATGAGTTCGAGGCCAGCCTGGTCTACAAAGGGAGTCCAGGACAGCCAAGGCTACCCAGAAAAACCTTGTCTTGAAAACTCACCACCACCACCAAAAAAAAAAAAAAAGAGCCTTTATTGTATGTACTTTAGGTATAAATGAAATTCATGTTTAGATTTAGATGCCATCCCTAAGATATCTCATTACATGTATGCAAATATTCTCTCAATATTTGCAATCTCAAGCTCTCAAATATTCTCAAGGAAAGAGAGGGAGTGGAGGAAGGGTGGAAGGGGGGAGGGAAGGGAGGGAAATCAGCACACACCTCACCACCCAAAACACTTCTGGTCCTAGGAATTTCAAGTCAGGGACACTCAGTCCTTACTGTTACTACACATTACTCACACTCTACAAGTAAAAGGACTGGAGGCTCCTGGAATTTATTAAAAACAAAAACACCCAACTAGTAAGTGCAGGCTCACTATTTGGAAACTTCCCTTCAAAGGCTCTGGTCTTCACAGTAGATCCTGCAAGGCTATGAGTCCACTTAAAGTTATGAAACACTGTAGCAAATACACCCTGATCAGTCTTAGCTATGTAAAGAGTAGTAGGCCAGTCCTATCTAGCTTAGTGCCGTTTTAAAAGCCTGGCCAATCAGTGATCCATGGGTCCTAGAGAGAGATCTTATCTCAAAAAATTGAAGAGAAAGGGCTGGTGATGGAGGGCTTAGCAGCTGTAAGAGCTGAGTGCTCTTCCAGAGGAGCCACCTTGTATTCCTGGCGCCCACAGTGATAGCTTATAACTTCCTGCTGTTTAACTCAAGCTCCATTTGTGCAAATATACACAAACAAAAATAAAATAAACCCCCCCCCTTTTTTTTTAAGGAAAGACAGGCTGGAGGGCCACTCCACTGTCAAGCCTGCTGACCTGAGTGTGATCCCTAGGGCCCATACAGTGGAAGACGAGAACCGACTTCCACACGCTCTTCCCGACGGTCACATGTGCACCATGTCATGCTTCTGTATATACACACACAAACGAAATAAGTATGTGATTTTTTGTTTGTTTGTTTGTTTGTTTTTTGGAGACAGGGTTTCTCTGTGTAGCCTAGACTGTCCTGGACTCACTTTGTAGACCAGGCTGGCCTCAAACTCAGAGATCCGCCTGCCTCTGCCTCCCGAGTGCTGGGATTAAAGCTGTGCGCCACCATGCCCGGCGTGATTTTTTTTTTTAAGATTCAAAAATAAAGTGGAAAGCAGTAAGAGACACCTGATATAAATCTCTGCCATCTGCATATGTGCGACACAATCCAAATGTGTCAATGCTTCATGAACAAAAGGCATGTACTAATAAAAGTACTTCTAAAGCCAGGAAGGGTGGCACATGGCGAGCATATCAGCACTGGGAAGCTGCTGAGCAGCAGCAGCACAATCCCAAGTCCAGTTGGGCTTGAACTACATAAAAAAGACCGTCTAAAAAATGAAAAAAAAGAAGGCAAACAATATGAAAAGTCAAGAAGAAAACTAAAACTGTTACATTTAATATGAAAAATGTTTATTCAAAAATTGGGCTTGGGGGCTAGAGCGATGGCTCGGCAGTTAAGAGAGCTTGCTGCTCTTCCAAAGGACTGGAGATCAGTCCCCAGCATGTGAGCTGGGCAGCTCACACGGCTTCTAATTCCATGGGGTTCCTTTTTCAGACCTCTGCAGGCACTGCATTCACATACACAAACACACACACCAAGATTTCTCATCTGAAACCAGAAACCAAAAATAAATGTGGAATTGTATTTTTTCAAATACCTGCCAACCAAGATTTAAAAATACATTTAGTAACACCAAGCGGTGGTGGCACACACCTTTAATCCCAGCACTCAGGAGGCAGAGGCAGGTGGATTGCTGTGAGTTCGAGACCAGCCTGGTCTACAAAGTGAGTCCAGGACAGCCAAGGCTACACAGAGAAACCCCGTTTTAAAAAAAAAAATCTGGGCAGTGGTGGCGCACACTTTTAATCGCAGCACTGGAGAGGCAGAGGCAGGTGGATCGCTGTTAGTTCCAGGGCAGCCTGGTCTATAGTGTGAATCCAGGACAGCCAAGGTTACACAGAGAAATCCTGCCTCGAGGGAAAAAAAGAAAAAAAGAAAAAAGAAAAAAGGGACAACAACAGCAGGAAAAACCTGCTCTTAAGTCAACCTAAAACTGAACAAAGTGAGCCGGGAGCAGTGGAGCACATCTGTAACTCCAGCAGAGGCAGGCGGAGGATCTCTGTGAGTTTGAGGCTAGCCTGATCTACGAGGCTACCCAGAGAAAACTTGTCTCGAAAAATCAGAAACCAAAACCAAAACAAAACAAAGCACAGCTGGGTGTGGTGGTGCACACCTTTAATTCCAGCACTCAGGAGGCAGAGGCAGGCGGATCACTGTGAGTTCGAGGCCAACCTGGTCTACAAAGCAAGCCCAGGACAGCCAAGGCTACACAGAGAAAGCCTGTCTCGAAAAACAAAACAAACAAACAAACAAACAAAAAAACTGAACAAGGTGAAAAACAAAAAGTAAAGTTTAGATATCTTACAGGTAAAACAGACTAAGAAATAAGACAGCTTTAAGGCATATGTGCATATTGTAATGAGGAGAACAGTCACTAGGAACATTATACAAAAGACTCCAGAACTTCATAGATAATGATGGAATCCCAGGAACTGTTCAAGTAATTCACAAGAAGGCAAGCACTAATGGAGCCAGGTGTGGGGCCATGTCTATAATTCCTTAACTGAGCAAGCAGCTGCAGGAAGGTCTTAAATTCAAGATCACCCTGGGATAAGCAGCCACACAGTGTCAGAGAATACCAAAAAGGAGCTGCACAGAGAGACTATGTGAGACCCTGTCTCCAAAACTGAAGGGAGCAAGGGAGAAGTGGGAGTAAAAGACAGAGGAAATAAAATGGTGGGTGTTGTCAGAAGATTGTGGTGCACGCCTTTAATCCCAGCACTCGGGAGGCAGAGGCAGGCGGATCTCTGTGAATTTGAAGCCAGCCTGGTCTACAAAGAGTGTCCAGGACAGCCAGGACTACACAGAGAAACCCTGTCTCGAAAAACAAAACAAACAAACAAAAATGTATGTGTACATACAACACAGCACTTATGTATGTGACAGTCAGAGAACAATTTGCAGGAGTCTGTGTTCTTCCATGAAGTGGGTTCCAAGGAGCACACTTCGATCACCAGGACTGGAGGCAAGCTCCCTCACCTGCTAAGCCATCTCATCAACCGAGAGGAGTTAATGCTCCAGTAGGCAGCAGCAGAGTATGCGTTTTTCTCAAGCACGTATGAAACATTACCCTTAGCACACCACACACTGGCTCACACACTGAAGCTGGAAAATGTATTGAAAACTGAGTTTATTCTCTGACTGTAGTCAACCAAGACTAGAAATACGTAAGAGGCAACAACAACCAAAAAACAAACAAACAAACAAAAACCACTACACAAAAATAAAGCACATTTCTAAAAAGTTCATGAGTTTGAGGGAGGGAGGGGAAGGGAGAGGGAGAATTGATTCATGGGTCAAATGAGTGTCAAAGAAAACTTTGAATATAAAAAACATGAAAGTAAAAACAGAGGGCCTCAAGTATGAGGGACGCAACTAAAAAATAATTTTTTAAAAACTGAAACAGCCACCAAGCTAGCCGGCCTGAGTTCAGTCCCCAGACTCACATGAGTGAAGGAGAGAAGCAGCTCCACAGGATGTCTTCTGACCTCCACATGGGGATCACGACACACACACACACAGACGTACAACAAGTAAATGTAAGAAACTCTGTTTTAAATCAGCAGCACTAAATGCTTACATTAAAAACACAACTCAAATCAACATTATTTAGCTACCAAAAAAAAAAAAAAAAAACCTACAAAAAGGGAGAAGCTGGCTCAGTTGGCAAACTGTTAGGGACAATGACAGGAACCATGGTTTGTGCCCCCAGAACACACATAAAAAAGCCAGGCTCTGTGGCACGTGTACATAATCCTACACTTAGGAAATGAAGACAGGAGGATTCCTGGACCTCACTGGATGGCCAACCTAGCCAAAACAGTGAACTACAAATCCACTGAGAGACTCTGTCTCAAAAAATTACATGGGGGGCTGGAGACATACTGCAGAATCCCAGAGTTCAGGTCCCGGCACCCACATCAGATGGCTCACAGCCATCTGTGACTCTAACTTTAAGAAAACAAAGGTCTCTCTGCCTGCCCTGTACCTACATTCACATGCATATACCCACACACATAATTAAATAAACTCCATTTCCAGAGATTGGATGCCTTCTTTTGGCCCTCTCAAGCAAGAGGTGCACAGACATACATTCAGGCAAAACACCCAGACACATAAAATGATAAGATTCTAAAAATCTTAGAGCTTTCAAAATAAATAAGTAGATGGATAAATGAATAAAGAGATAGATGGACGAATGGATGGATGGATGGATGGACGGATGGATGGATGGATGGACGGACGGACGGATGAGTCACAGGACCAGGGAGATGGCTAGGTTGGTGTCACTTGGCCTGAGAACCTGAGTTCAATCCCCAGGGTCCAATAGTTCTTAACTTATACGTCTGCAGTGTGGAACATGAGACAGACAAGACAGACAGACAGACAGACAGACAGACACACACACACACACACACACACACACACACACACTTCTTAAAACAACAACAACAACAAAAAACTAAGCACACAGAAGGGGAAGCAGGCTATCCAGATGAGATCTGATATAGGCTGTGCTCATATTGGGGGGTGGGGGGTGAGTGTGGTTTAAAAGCACTGGCTGCTCCCCTCCAGAGGTCATGAGTTCAATTCCCAGCAACCACATAGTGGCGCACAACCATCTATAATGTGATCTGATGCCCTCCTCTGGCCGGCAGGTGTACATGCAGGGCAGAATACTGCATACATAATAATATATAAATAAAACTTTAAAAAAAAAAAAAAAGAGTTCCAGAACAGCCAAGGCTACACAGAGAGACCCTACCTCAAAATTCCAAATAAATAAATATCAAAACAAGGCAAATACACCACATGAATGACAAGTCGCTGAGCAGTGGTGGTGCAGCCTTTAATCCCAGCACTCTGGGGTGAAAAGAAGGCAGTGAGTTCAAGGCAAGCCAAGTGAGTCCAGGACAACCAAGGCTATACAGAAAAACTCTTGTCTCAGAAACCATCCCCCCTCCCCCGCCTCAAAAAAAGACAAGACAGGTCATATCACTTATGAATACAGATGAAAAATTCATCACAAGGATTATGCAGCACAGCCAAACAAAAGTCATCTCAGAAATGCCAGGTTGGTTTAAACTGATAATCAATGTAATAATAAGCTGTGCTGGTTTGTTTCTGTCAACTTGACACAAACCTACACATACTGAATTAAACCCTGACTGCCCGAGGCTCGGGTCCATAGGGCATGGTCCTGATTCACACAGGCCCAGTCTAGAGGAGAAGGTGCCACCCGGGCAGGCGGCCTGAGCTGTTTAACAAAGCAGACTGAGCACGTCATGAAGACACTAAGCAGCACTCCTCGAAGGCTTCTGCTTCAGTTTCTTCCTCCAGGGTCCTGCCTTGACTTCCTGCTCTGACTTCCCTCAGTGACCTGAGAGCTGTAAGATGACATAAATCCTTCCAAGTTGCTTCTGATCATGGTGTTTTATCATAGCAACCCCACTCCCCCCTAAAAAAACTTAAGACATACACAACATCAAAACAATGAAGAACTAGAGGTCAGAGCATGACTTTTAACAAATCATCTCAAGTGATGTGAAAAAATGTATACAATCCACTGCCTTTGCATGCTCACACCATTACACACAAGAAAGAGAACAGACTGATTAAATTGCTGCAATCTAATAAACACTGTCAACCAGAAAGCCACAGTTAACATCATAATTAATGCTGAAATAGTAAATGCTTCTCCCTAAGATCAGAAAAAAAAACAAAACAAAACAAGATGTCTGTGCTTGCCATTTCTAGAAACACTGTTATAGAGTAATTAGACAATTAAGCAAGAAAATTAAATAAAAGTCATTAATATTGTAAAGGAAGTAAGACAGCTCCAGGTGGCACGCTCTAGAAGACAGACATGTCTAAAGAACCCAATAAAAAATACTAGGACCAATAAAGTCAACAAGATTGCATAATGCAACACAACTGCAAGAATCAGGCTGGGAATGCAGCTCAGATGGTAGCACAAAGCCCTGGGTTTGCTCTCCAGCACCACATAAACCAGGCACGGTGGTGCACGCCTGTGATCCCATCACTTGAGGAGATGAGGCAAGAGCATCAGAAGTTCGTGGTCATCATCAGCTACACAGTGAGTTCAAGGCCAGTTTGGGATTCCCAGACCCCATCTCAGTAACAACAAGCAAACAGCCCTATTATATTTCCTGTACTGGCTAAGGATGAAGCTCAGTGGCACAGAACGTGTGCAACACCATGAAACCTGGGGGGGTGGGGAGTGCATTTATACTCCAGGCACATGCACACTCAGGAGCTGAGACAGAGACTCAAAAGTTCAAGGCCAGTTGTATATAAAGTACTTCCTTACAAAGTTAACAAAAAGGTACTTTTAACTGAAAATTACAAAACCTGACTGAAAGGAATTAAGCAAGATCAAAACATGTACTGGTATTTATGGATCAGAAATTTTAGTACTGTTAAGATGACTACTTTACCAAACTCATCTACAGATTTAATGCAACTAATACACAAAACCTTGCAGCTTGGGAATGCAGCTCAGTAAAGCACACCCGTATCATGGCAAGGCTGTAGGTTCAACCCCAGCATGCCTGCTGCCGCCGCCACCTCCTCCCTTAGAGGCTTAAATAGAAGACCTGAAACCATCAATCTCCCAGTGGGAAAGGGGAGGAGGGAAACTTCATGATACATCAATGGTTTCTTGAACATGACCCCCAAAACACATATGCAACAAAAGGGAAAAATAGGTTAAGTGAGACTACATCAAACTAAAAGGAGTCTACTAATCAACAAAAACAATCAGGTAAAAAGTACCATGGTGGCACACGGCTGTCAACCCAGCACTCGAGAGGCAGAGACAGGCAGATCTTTTTTGAGTTCAAGGCCAGCCTGATCTACAAAGTGATTCCAGGTCTCGAGAAAAAAGAGAAAAGAAAAAGAAAGGAGGGGGAGGAAAATAAAGACAACACTTACAGAGGAGTATGTACAAACCATATCAGAATACACAAAGACTCTGACCTCCAGTCACCAAGAAGTACGGGAGGGATCTCTCCAAACTCTGCAGCAGATATACCTGGGCATCTGTGCTGGCTGGTTTTGTCAGCTTGACACAAACATAAACATATCTGGGAAAAGGGAGCCTTAATTGAGAAAATGTCCCCATATGATTGGCCTGTGGGGCAAGTCTGTGGGGTATTGTCTTGATTAATGACTGATTAATCAGTAGGAGGGTGTCCCCCTTGGAAGTTGGTCCAAGATTGTGTAGGAAAGCAGGCCAAGCATGAGGAGCAAGCCAGTAAGCAACATTCCTCCATAGCGTCTTCTTCAGGCCCTGCATCCATACGCTGCCTTGAGCTCCTCCTGCCCTGGCTCCCCTTACTGATGGGCTGGGTCCTGTTCGCCCATGTTGTTCTTAGGCATGGTGTTTCATTACAGCAATGAGGCGGGGGAGCACTCTAAGACACGGAAAAGCTGCTTCACTGTACATGTTAATTATGCACTCCCAGGTTGGTCCTCTTTTTTTTTTTTTTTTTTTAAGATTTATTTCTCTATTATGTATACAGTGCTCTGCCCACACGGGTGCCTGCACACCAGAGGAGAGCACCAGATCTCATTATGGATGGTGTGGGCCACCATGTGGTTGCTGGGAATTGAACTCAGGACCTTTGGAAGAACAGGCAGTGCTCTTAACATCTGAGCCATCTCTCTAGCCCCCAGGTTGGTCGTCTTAAGGCTTGTGATTAGCCTGCTATAAATCAGGGTTCCATGAAACTCATTTTGGTCCAATTAATTTGCTAGAGCTTCTCAGAGAACTCAGGAACACACAATTATTATCCTACTACAAAGGATATTGCAAAAGACACCAATAACCATCAGATGAGACATGTTCACATAAAGAGTATGGGAAGTACAGCCTTGTTTACATGCCCTTTCCAGCACAATATGTTCCAGGGACCTCCTCCACAAGTTGAGCTATCCAGAAGCTCCCCAAACTCAACTCTCTGGGGTTCAAAAGGAGGTCTCACTACGTAAGCATAAATTATTATACATACCACTATCCAATGATGATCTTCTCAAAGAAACGTGTTCTTCTTTCCTGTGACTGGTCCCCACCCTGAACTAGCTAGGGGGTTATAACCTCACTACACTCAATAAATACAAAAGAAACTTATTGAAGATTCCAAGCATTTTAGCAGTTACATATCAGGAAATGGATAAAGACCAAATATACATTCCACAATACCACGTCATTAAGTAATACTTTACACTCACAAAGAATGCTATAATCAAAAAGGCTGTTACTAGCCTGGCACTATAGTACATCCCTGTCACCCCAGCACTAGGGAAGTTGGGAGTAAGAAGATCCTAAACTGAATTCAGTCTGGAGCAAGTGCTAACTTGGGGGGAAAGGATGGGAGATTCGGGTGATATTGGTAAGACATGGGAAAACTGAAGGCTTCCTACATTGTGATGGGAAAGTAAAACAGGACAGTCACTCTGGAAAAGACTGCACTCTCTTAAACGACTAAACATTGAGGCGATACAAATACTCAGCTGTTCTACTACTAGGCACATACACAAAACAATGAAAGCAAAGGCTGGCACCAAAACCAGGGGCTATGGATGTAGCTCAGCTGTAGAGAACCTGTCAAACTTCCATTTTTAAAGTCTCTTGTCAGCAGAGCATGGTAATGCATGTCTTTAATGCCAGGAGAAGCCGGTGGGCCTCTGTGAGTTCAAGCCCAGCCTTGACTACATAGCCAAGCCAGCAAAGCCTACGTAGCCTATATAGTGAGATTCTGTCTCACCAAGAAGGGGAAGGGGGAGATATCTGGGGAACACAGCTCAGTGGTCAAAGTACTTACAGAGGTCAGATCCCCAGAACCCACATTAAGAGCAAATGATGGGTATAGTAGCTCACCTGCAATTTCAGTCTCAAAAACTGAAGACTGGAGGCAGGGTCCCAGAGCAAGCTGGCTAATGAGACTAGTAGTGAGCTCTGGGTTTGACTAAGAGAACTTGCCTACATTAAGGGGCAAGAGTGATCAGGAAGCTCCCAGATATCAACCTTGAGTCTCAGCTCACAAATATGCCCACTAACATGCAAATATGCATATATACACAGCGTACACAAAAGGGAAAAAATCCTCTTTTAAAAAATGGAGACACAAGCCAGGCAGTGTTACCACACACCTTTAATTCCAGCACTCGGGAGGCAGAGGCAGATGGATCACTATTAGTTAGAGGCCAGCCTAGTCTACGTAGGGAGTTCTAGGGCAGCCAAGGCTACACAGAAAAACCTTGTCTTGAAAAACCAAGAACAGCTGGGCGGTGGTGGTGCACGCCTTTAATCCCAGCACTCGGGAGGCAGAGGCAGGCGGATCACTGTGAGTTCGAGGCCAACCTGGTCTACAAAGCAAGCCCAGGACAGCCAAGGCTACACTGGAAAACCCTGTCGCGAAAAAAACAAAAAGAAAGAAAAGAAAAAGAAAAACCAAAAATAGGCTGGACATGGTGGTGCATGCCTATAATCCCAGCACTTGGGAGGCAGAGGCAGGCGGATCTCAGTGAGTTCAAGGCCAGCCTCGTCTACAAACTGAGTCCAGACAGTCAGGACTATCCAGGGAAATCCTGTCTCAAAAACAAAAAAGGAGAAAAAAAACCCATAAATGAAAAGGACACATAAGTCAAAATATAATTATTCAAAATACCTAAAAAGTCTAACCAACCCAAGTGTTGATCAGTTAACAGACAAAATGTAGTATATTCATATCGGTTACAATTAATCCATTAAGTAATCAACTACTGACACATCTCACATCATGTAAGAGCGTAATAAACAAGACATACAAAATCATCCACTTTGATTCCATTACAATGTTCAAAACAAGAGCCAAGCGTGGTGGCGCACACCTGTAATCCCACCACTAGGGGAGGCAGAGGCAGGCGGATCTCTAAGTTTGAGGCTAGCCTGGACTATATAGAGTTCCAGGACAGCCAACCCTCCTTCAGCTCCCCCCCTTGAAAAAGCAATGGATGAATGAAATGTCCAAAGCAGGCAAACTCCTAGCAACAGGAAGTGTGGTGAGCGACCTCTAGAGGCTAAGCAGAAAAGGAAATAAGGACAGTTTCTTTTTAAGGTAATGAAAATATTCTAAATACTTTAATTGAGTATGGTGACAGCCATATAGCTCTGTGACTATACTAAAACCCCTATCAATCTGTTATAAATAGATGAGTTACATGGTATGTTAGAAATACCTCAAATATGTTCAAAGAAAACTCAATGGTGACTAAAATGCGTTTCACAAATGACAGGAAATATCTAAATAAACAGGAATTACTAGTCATTGATTCCAAGTCTACATAATAGGTCAAGCAGTGTGGTGCACACCTTTAATCCCAGCACTTGGGAGGCAGAGGCAGGCGGATCACTGTCAGTTCCAGGACAGCCAGGGCTACAGAGAGAAATCCTGTCTCAAAAAAAAAAAAAAAAAAAAACCAAAAAATTCTTAAATGACAACTCTATAAATAAGAAAATTATTTTGACTGAGCAAAAGATATCAAGCATTTCACTGAAGGAGGAAAAAGCTAAGCAAAATGAAAACATAAAAAGATGATCAAAATCATTAGCCATCACACCAAGTAACTAAGCATACACTTAGCACACAACTCAGCAATCTCATCCTTGGACACCTATTTTTTAAGGGGAAGTGGGGAAGAAAACCTTTTTTGTTTTGTTTTGTTTTGTTTCTCTGTATAGCCTTGGCTGTCCTGGAGTCACTTTGTAGACTAGGCTGGCCTCAAACTCAGAGACCCACCTCCCTGAGATTGCTGGGATTACAGGCATGCACCACCAAGCTTGGCAGAAAAACTTTTATTTTCATAAAATCCTAACATTTCCAGCACAAATTTTCACTAGCCCCTGGTTTACAATGCAAAATCTTGACCATCCTTCAAGGCTCTGGGATGGCTCAGCAGATAAGGAGCTCTGTACGCACAAAGAACTGAGCTCAGAGCTCCAGCGCGCATGAAAGGCCAGGTGTGCCTGCAATCCAGCACTGGGGACGGGTGGAGAAAGGGCTGCTGGCCGCCAGCCTAGCTCCAGGTTCAGCAAGAGACCCTGTCTCACCAAAATGGGACAAAGAGGACCAAGAGTGCTACTCCTCCCTCTGGCTTCAGCACGTACACACACGTACAGACACCGCGCACACCCACACCACACACAAGGAGTCCATCAACAGGTGAAAGGTTACACAAACTATCTTTAACTTCAACTACATACCATTCTAGAAATGGAGAAAACCATAGAACTAGGGGACATGCTGCCAGGGGTCAGGGAGCAACCTTGGGAAGGGACTGTTTCAGGGTGTGGCAGGAGGATGGCCTTTGTAGTAACCTGAGTTTTGTATCTTCACAGTAGTAGCTATATAAATTTCAACACGAGAAAAACGATAGCACAAAATTATACATAGACAATTAAGGTGTGTGTCTAAAATTTGTGAAAACTACAAATTCAGTAGTACTGTTAACAGTCAAGAACCACTGTCAACTTTCTAAGTTTGGTAACTTAAAAGATGTCTGAATGTAAGAAACACAACATTTTTTCTGTTTTTATTTTTTGAGACATAAGGTCTCAATTTGTAGCCCTGGCTGGTCTGGAAATTGCTATGTAGACCAAGTTGGCCTCAAACTCACAGAGATAAGTCCACTTCTGACTCCTTGGTGCTGGAATTAAAGGTGTGAACCACCACGCCCACTTGCACAGCCTTCTATACTAATCTGACACTTCCTATAATTTTTCAAAATAAAGTTATACTAAAAATAGTAAGAGTTATGGAGCCAGCAGGTTGGGCAAGGAAAGGCACTTGCATGCCAAGCCTATGGACCCGAGACTGTGATGCTGGGGACCATGTGGTGGAAGGGTCTGACTCTTAGAAGCTGTCCTTTGACCTCAACAGGTAAACCAGGAAAATGAGTGTGTATGCTCCAGTGCAAGCACGCACGCAAGCTAGCACACACACCAAGTAAATAAACAAAAGACAAAAGGAGAGATAGGGAGATGGATCAGTAGTTAAGTGTTTGCTGCAGAATCATTAAGACTGGAGTACAGATCCCAACACACCTATCTATGTAAAGCCGCAAATAACCTATTAACGCCAGCTCCAATGGCTCTAACAGCCTCATCCAGCCTCTGCTGATGTAAAAGCATATGCACCCATACACTCACGTGCACACAGTAAACACATAAAATCCTAAAGGAAAAAACAAGAGGGTAGAAGGCTATATGAAACAAGAACGGCCAAAATTTGCTAACTGTAGAGTTCCTAAGATTTTGCTTGCCTCTATTAAAATTTATCCACAATAAAAGTTAATAAAAATGTAAAAAAGCCATTCCATCTACAAACCAAAGTATTAACAATAGTTATTCTTGTTTTTTCTTTTCCTAACATGCATTTCAATTCTGTAAAATAAACGTGATTCTATAGGATGATTTTTGGGCTCATTAGGTAAAGGTACTTCCTGTATTCAACAACCTGAGTTCAGTCCCCAAAAACCAAGCAAAGGGAGAAGAGAAGAACTGACTCCACAAAGCTGTCCTCTGGTCTCACACATACATACCATGGTACCCACAAACATATCATACATAATTACAGAACAATTAAGTTTTAAATATAAAGTAATCACTTTTAGCAGGTTAAATTAATAACTTGTATTTTTCCTTCTTTTACTGTCTGTATGTGGAGAGGTGTGTGTGTGTGTGTGTGTGTGTGTGTGTGTGTGTGTGTGTGTGTGTGTGTGTGCGCGCGCGCGCGCGCGCGTTTGTTTTCTTGATTGGGTGGGTGGGGGATGAGCTTGTTTGTTTTTTTAACACTATGGGATGAGGGTTTAACATAAAAAGAACCCTGCTGATACTTCCTCCTTTAACAATACACTGATTACACAATATGAACACAGTTCACCTACAGATACTTGTTCCAGGACAGCCAAGGCTATACAGGGAAACCCTGTCTCAGAGAGAGAGAGAGAGAGAGAGAGAGAGACAGAGACAGAGACAGAGACAGAGACAGAGACAGAGACAGAGACACAGAGACAGACACTACTCTTTCCTTTAGTGACGATTACAAGTAATTTCAATAAAATACGTAAATTTAAACTACAGCTACAGTGGCACACGCCTTTAGTCCCAGCACTGGGGAGGCAGAGGCAGGTAGATGGCAGCATGGTCTACAGAGTGAGTTCTGGGACAGCCAGGCCCATCACCCAGAGAAGCCCTGCCTCAAAACACTCGAAAAGACCATTAAGCAAATGCTGTTGTAGGGCCAGTGTGGAAATGAGAATACCAGCTTAGCCGGGCGTGGTGGCGCACGCCTTTAATCCCAGCACTCGGGAGGCAGAGGCAGGCGGATTGCTGTGAGTTCGAGGCCAACCTGGTCTACAAAGTAAGTCCAGGACAGTCAAGGCTACACAGAGAAACGCTGTCTCGAAAAACCAAAAAAAAAAAAAGAGAATACCAGCTTATCCAGCTGTGGGAGAGAGGCTGAGAGATGGCTCCACAGTGAAGAACAGTTGCTACTCTACCACAAGACCCAGACTCAATTTCCAGAACCCACATGGCTGTTCACAATCAGCTGTAACTCGAGTTCAGAGGATCTTGCACCCTTGCCTCTGGCCTCCAGCACTCAGACATGCAGGCAAGAAAAACACAGATACACATTAAAAATTGAAATTTTTAAAGTTAAATATCTTATGTGTTTTTAAAAGCTGTAGGAGACATTCATAAATATTTCTGTGTACCTTGTTAAGCATCCTCAATAAAGAGATCCAAAGGTTTTATTTCCTTTTTTATTTTGAGACAGCCTGGCTATGTAGCCCAGACTCGCCTGGAAGCGGCAATCCTCCTGCCTCAAGCCCCCTGAGTTCTGGCATCACGGTCCTGTCAACAGCCAGGCTGGCAAGTACTAAACTGAGATTACTATTAACACAACTCCTCTTCTCCTTGGCATTTTTAAAGGCATTCAAGTTACTTGTAACCACTAAGAATATCCACATGAAAAACACATCCACCCAGTTAAATGCCACAGCATCTACATCGATCTATTTAACCAAATATAAATGCAGCATAAATCCCATAAAAGGAAGTAACACTAAGGAATATTCTCAAGGCCTTTATGTTAAAAAAAAAAAAAAAGGAAAATAAATTACACTAAAGCTAACACATTTCAACAATGAACTAAATATTGCCACATTCACTTTCTTAGCTTTTTAATGCTTACTATAAAACCAGCTCAGCCATATTTCCCTCCAAACAGATAAATAGCCAGTTTCATTAGTCTATTCTTGGATAGGTCACCAGACTGGGAATAAGAGACCCAGAGTCTATTCCCAGCAGCTAAACACTCGGGTAATCTCAAGCAGTGCTCACTCGGGTTGAGGCTCCACACGCCTACCATGCTGATACTGCTATCCAGAAATGCAGAGGACAGGGGCTGCCCTGACACCCAAAAGACGACTGCAAACATGTTTTTAGATTTATTAGTTCTAAGCTTCTGTATAACTTACTTATAGTAACATTTCATAAACTCGACATTTCCAAACCATGTGGTACTTTTATCATGGTTCTAGTGAGTCTTTTTTAAATCATGCCCGATTTTTCTAAGTTCTATATGAAAAATTGAACAAGTCATAATTATATAAAAGCCTTAAACGCAAGCGGGAGGGGAGAGCTTCCAGTTTGCATTTCCTAACTTTAGTTTTGAGGCCACTACACAAGCAGCCGTTCTCTGTAACTGTAAAAAGCACTTCACAGTCTGGAGAGCAGAAGTTTGCCCCACAGCCTAATCCTGGAAAGGCCTCAGGAGCGGTCTCACCACTAGCCATGCAGGTCTTACGAGCAGTCCACGTAAGGACTGCGGCGCACAAATTCTGCCTAAGTCCAAGTTCTGTTTTTTTTAGGTTGTCTTGTAAAACGAGTTCCGGCCTGACCTTCTCACGAACCATAAAGCTGCAAGCACAGTGCAGACAACAGGAGAAGCAGCAGCCCCTGGCCCCTGGCCGACACCGCACGGAGGAACACTGGCAGAGCGGCCCCGCCGATCCGGAAGCAACGCAGAGAGGCCTCAGGCGCACGCGCTCCACACAAAAGGCTCCTCCTCCCGGCTCACTTAGCTCGCTTGACCGCCGCCAAGGGGCCTTGGCTGCGAGCGCGTGGGTCCCGCGGGCGCATGGCTGTGCTCGCCTCGGCTGATTGGCTCAGTCGGCCAGGCTCCCCAATCTGTCCAGGGTTCCAAAAGCCCAGGAGACTTGAAGACTCCCTACTCCCGGGTGTCTAAAATGAAAACTGTGAGGCTTCAGGAGCTTTGATAAAACCCTGCACCCTTACAGACCGCAGCCTGTCCTCAGAAGCAACCAGGCACATGGTAGAACACAGCTTAAATAGGAAACTTTTCAGTAACTTTGGTCCTTGCTTTTACTCTTACTTCTCAATCCCTTAATTTGCTCATTTTAGTCTTCCCTCCCTCTGGTTTTAACATAAAAACTGTATTTTTCTGTAGGAAATTTTTCTGTAACCCATCTTTCCATTTACTTTGTAAGTTTTTACCTAGCAAGTTTCCTAAGTCTCTTCCATTAACACTCTCGCTCTGCTATTCAAAATCTCACCAAATTTAACTTTTATAATTTGTACCAGCTCCTGCTAAATAATTCATAGTCTCCTCCATCACTTATTTTTCTGCTCTGTTCCCTTCTCTCAAAGTTAGTATTTCCAAGCTTAACTAACATGCTCATGCTCATACAAACTACTCCAGAGAGGAGTCTTTTTTTTTTTTTAAATCCATTTTCTAGGTATGTCTCGCCCCCCTCCCCTTGTTTTCCCCTTTGGTAGTGCTAGGGATAGAATCAAACCAAGGGCAGGAATTCTAGAAAAGCATTCCACCACTAGATCTCAACATTGCCCTCAAAAACTTAACATCAATCTTTAAAACTTTTATCTAAGCTGGAGGAAGGCAGAGAGGCAGGTGGATCTCTGGGAGTTCACGGCTAAATCTACAGCTCTGACTTCCAGACAGCCAACGGTGTTACTCAGAGAAACCCTGTCTCGAAAAACAAACAATTCTAAAAAGTCAGTTGAAGCACTCATCCCCAAAACCCACAGAACGGTGGAGACAAAGTCTGCCTCTAACCTCTACATGCACACAGACACTAATAAGCACTTTCTTTAAAGAGTCGTATCCTTGGTAGTAAAATAAAAAGGTGACAAAAAAAAAAATGAGTACAGATCTGGACGGGCTGAGTTTGGGAGCAGAGATAGAAGCCTGGCCTGGGTCTTAAATATCTTTCCTCAATCACGGTAAGTGTATGGAAGAAGATAAAGGATTTAGGTGGCAACGTTTCCATTTAAATTATATTTTGTCTTTGAGATTAGCAAGTCAATGCCTTCAGAGATGTTCAATATAGAAGACTAAAATATACATGTACAAAATTATAAAAAAAAATTAAAGAAACAGAATAAGCCAAGAAAACATATTTAGAATTGTGTGAGGGAGGCATCTATACATTGGTAATAAATAAGAAAAGCAAACTCCTAAAACTGAGAGAATGCATGACGTAAGTGAGGTATGGAATGCACGGTCTCAGCCACTGGATAGGAGGGTGGTTCACAGACAGGCACTGCAATTTCAGGAAGAATAAGAAGACTGGCTCTCATTTAAAAGCTGAGAGAGAGGGAGGGAGGGGGAGGGAGGGGAGGGAGGGAGGGAGGGAAGCAGAGAGAGGGAGAGAAAATATATATGAGGTAGAAGGCATGAGACGGTTAGGTTCCTCAGCAGGGTGGCCCTCCTCTGTCTAAGCTGTGCTAACGTCACTGTATGCATTCCTAGGTAGCACTAGTACGTCTTCCCGTCTGCTCTCATGCAGCTGCTCTGCTCTCTCCTCCTCACTATTTTCATCATATTCCGGTCCTCTCTGACCTTCTCGTTCATTTCCAGCCTATCTACTTTAACTCAGCAGTTCTCAACCTTCTTAATGCTGTGACTCTTTCTTTATGGTGTGGTGACCCACAACCATAAAAGTATTTCTGTTGCTACTTCATAACTAATTTTGCTGCTGTTATGAATTTTTAATGTGAGTATTTTTGGGGGATAGAGATTTGTCAAGAGATTGCAACCCACAGGCCAAGAAGCACTGATTTCACTAGCTTCTATCAACTTAACCTGTCCATATCCTGGCTGGGGATGTGGCTCAGTAGCTAGATGCAAGTACCACATAAAACCAGATGAAGTATACAAACCTGTAAAGCTAGCTCTTGGGAGAGGCAGGAGAATCAGAGTTCAAGGTCATCCTCCACCAGATAGCAAGCTCAAGGCCAGCCTGGGCTACTACTGCTGGCAAACTCTCAAAAAAGACAAAAGAAAAAACAGGGGAGGCCTTGTCAATGCTCTACAGTTAACAAAAAAAAACCTTTTATCTCATCTTTGATATACTCCTATCTTATGTTTAATGTTTCCTTTCTAACCCACATATCTCTCAGCTAAGTTTATCTGTATATATTACATGTGAAAAATTATGATTCTACAAATGTTATTTTGTAGAGAAAAATCAAAGAACTGGTAAATATAACAAGTCTATTTCTCTCAATCCCATACCTCAAAAACAATCTAAGACTTTTTGAACTCTTGAGCAGACTGTTGTGACCACTTCCTCTTCTATCAAACTTGTCCTTTCCTGCATAAACTGCTTCTGTGTCAGGGGCTGGAGAGATGGCTCAGCAGTTAAGAGCACTGGCTGCTCTTCCAGAGGTTGTGAGTTCAATTCCCAGCAACCACATGGTGGCTCACAACCATCTATAATTTGATCTGATACCCTCCTCTGGCCTGCATAGCTCTGTATACATAATAATGAATAAATAAATCTTTAAAAAATAAACAAAAACACTGCTTCTGTGTCTAAAGTACCATTCTCCTACTCCTTCAGCATGATACAGTGTCTTTCTGTTTCTCCTTTTACTACTGTATCACTAAAGATGGTTGTGGAAGCCGGGCAGTGGTGGCGCACACCTGTAATCCCAGCACTCAGGAGGCAGCGACAGGCGGATCTGAGTTCGAGGCCAACCTGGTCTACAGAGTGAGTCCAGGACAACAAAGGCTACTCAGAGAAACTCTGTCTAGAAAAACCGGGGGGGAAAAAAAAAGGTTGTGTAGTTCCCACTATGCACTTCAACCATTCCCTCTGCAATACCCACCAATCTCTAAAATATTTTCTTGTCCTTTTCCAATGACTTCAATTCCACTTTGTTCTATAATAGACATTGTTGTCAGTGAGTTCAAGAACACGCTCAGAACTTTCTTCAGTTCCCTCCTCATTTCCTCAAGAATCCACCCGTCAGCAATCCACACATACATACTGGAAAACAGCCCAGCAACTCAATGTGCTTCATAATGGCAAAGCCCACAACACAGAAAGTCTATAAAACATAGAGACGTCTGTTTTCTTGCCTCGGCTTACTGAGTGCTGGAGTCACAAGCATGTGCCTGGCTTCACCCCTACTTTGTAGTGGCATTTAGGCTCACGTGTTCCGCACACACCGTGAAGCTAGCAGGCGCTTCAGTACCACCCTCCTCAGAGCGTCGCTGTCTCCTATCCTTACTATGCATCTCCTGAGAGCTGAGAGCGACCACCCTCACCTGTTTTCTTCACACTCACACACTGGGTATTAAAAGCATCAGCAGAAAGCCACTAAATCTTCCATGATTTATCCTAAATATAACTATTCATCCCATCAACTAATCTAAATCATTTCCATACTTAAATGTTTAATCCTAGTCAAGTACTCAAGTCCTTCCATGAAATTCTCAGATCATACCTTTGGCATTTATAATCCTCTTCAGCTTCTAAAATGCTGTATCTCCCTTCACCCATCTGTTACTTGTTGCCTCCAGTTTCAGAAGAAGGTATTCATCCTTCTTAAAGTTAACTCAATACAATCCCTACATCCATCACTTCTGCGAGTTCAAGGCCAGCCTGGTCTACCAAGCAAGTCCAGGACAGCCAAGGCTAACACAGAGAGACCCTGTCTAGAAAAACCAAAAATAAATAAATAAAAAGATGAAAAAAAAGTTTTATTTATGTATGTGTATGGGTGTTTTTATATTTGTGTATACCTGTGCACCACATGTGTGCAGTGCCTATGGAGAAGCGAGGGTGACAGATACCCTGGGACTGGAGTTATGGACAGTTGTGAGCCACTATGTGGGTCCTGGAAATCGAACTGGCTCCTTTGGAAGAGCAGGCAAGGCTCTTAACCACTCAGCTACCTCTCAACCCCCATACAGTGCTTCAATTAACACTTAAATTATCAATCCAAGTTTTTTCTTTTCTTTCTTTTTTTATTTTAATTTAATTTTAATTAATTTATTTATTTTTGAGGCGGGGTTTCTCTGTTGTAGCCACTGATGTCCTGGAACTCACTTTGTCAACTAGGCTGGCCTTGAACTCAAGAGATCGCCTGCCTCTACCTCCCGAACACAGGGATTAAATATCACAGACCAGCTCAGTCCAAATTTTTGTATAACCATCAGTGACTGTCCTGCCAAATCCAGTAGCAGTGTCAATTACCAACCCACACATGTATTCTCACGTCTCTGTTGGGCCTTGTGGCTCTACATCCAGTAATTTTAATTCCTCTAGATAATTCCTTTATGTTTCTGTTTTGTTTTGTTTTCCTTTTGTTTGTTTTGAGACTAGATTTCCTTGTATAGCCCAGGGTGTCTCTGAATCCACTGTGTTGGTATCAAATTCATTGCATCTTCCTACTTCAGCCACTCTAGTGCTGGGACTACAGGTGTGTGACCCCGACACTTGCTCCAATGTCCTAAGACACTGAAACAGTGCTAAGTAAGCAACTTATTTCAGTTAGCAGCATCAGTCTTCAGTCACCTTTTATTCCCACTAGCACTACTGCCAACTTACATCCTCAGCGCTTCACACTTGGCCACAGCCTTGTAAATGTCTTCCAGTAACGCCTCCATCACACAGGACTCCATCCTCAAACCCCTCTTACTTCCCTCATCGAAACTTATCGGGGAAAACACAATTTCATCAATGGTTCCCCACTGCATCTTAAGTCGTATTCAAGTTCCTTCAAGGTCCTCAAAGCATAGACTATTCAACTGTCCAACAATTGTAGAATGGGTAAATACACTGTGGAACAGTGACACAGGAGGCAGTGAAAACCAATACATTACTGCTATATGCAACAGAAATGGATCTCACTGCCATAATTTTGAGCAAAGGAAAACAGACATAGGTATGACTTTGTTTATAAGAAGTCCAGCCGGGCGTGGCGCTGCACGCCTTTAATCTCAGCACTCCAGAGGCAGAGGCAGGAGGATCTCTGTAAATTGGACTACACAGAGAAACCTTGTCTGGAAAACCCAAAAAGAAAAAGAAAAAAGAGAAGTTCAAGATGGGCATGGTGGCAAAGAGAGTCCAGGAGAGCCAAGACTAACAAATAGAGACCCTGTCTCCAAAAACCAAAAACAAACAAACAAATAAATAAATAAAAGTTTAAAGTCCCACAGAACTGCTCTGTTACAACAGAGATTAGAATAATTACTGTGGTTTGGAGGAGACATCTCCCTACTCCCTGGTGGCACACAGGGAGAGGGACCTTATGGAAATGTAAGAAATGTTAGAAACCACCTACATATCAAGCTAGGAGGTAGCCATCTACTAAATAAAATGCTTTAAACCATTTTTGTCTGGATTTTGAGCTCTCCCTGGTATTGTTTTCTAGTTTTATTTCTTTCTGGTCCTCAGCACGAACCTTAACTACAGCTGATTTAAACCACCAAGCCCTAAACACACCCGAAGTCGTCACTTCTGTCGCTCTCGTCATCGCGTGTGTAATGTCATCCCTAGCCTTCAGGTTCTAAGCTACACTCCAATTCCTCCAAAGCCTGATCAAAGCTGTCAAACAATTTGTCCCTAGATAAACTCCTGAAGAAAATGGTTTATGCATTCATAAACATAGATGTATCCTTTCATTGCCTACCATAAAACCTTGCATAGTTTAAGTGTACAAAGATTCTTGAGTAAATTCTGACAGACCATCAAAAATAGCCTGTAATCTAATCCCTCCTCATATCCTACTCACTGCTATTTCTATTTACAATCCATCCCGGTTTGCATATTTAATCATACAACAAATGATTAAATTGCTGTAATGCACCCAGTATGCTACCCAAAAATAAAATCCAGTTTCAGCTGCTGTCACCCAGGCTCTCCACTGCCATCATCCCGTCCCATCCTCTCATCTCCAACCCTACTGCTACCTAACTCAAGCCCTTCTGAGCTTCAGCTCCTCTGCTAGCTTATGGTACTACCACACTGCCCCAAGCTGTACGGCATAGCTACTGGCAGGTTAAACACATGTCTAGGGACATAACTCAGTGGTAGAGCACTTGCCTAGCTTGTAAGGGAAGAAAAAAAGGGAAGGAAGAAGTAAGTCAGTCAGTTTGTCTAATATATAGTTCTTGACTTAATTCTCAAAATTCAATAGCTATACATTAATGATATGTTAACATACTTCAATGATATGCTAACATTTTAATCAAATCTCTACAACCTTCATCAGAAAGGTACATGATTACCAATTTCCTGATGAGAAAGTGGAGGTTCAGGAAAGGAAATTATTCTCTACAATCCTAGACTGGGTTAAGTCTGAGAGCCAAGACAAAAACCCAGCTTCTATTTGCTTACAAAGCACAATGCTCACTCACATCAAATACAAACTACCTACTTAGTCCCCACATTACATCCAACCAAAACTAACTATTCCCGCTTTAAAGGATAATATACTCTACTCATGAATTACTTAAACTACAGGTTGTGGCTATTTAGCAACTCATGAAACCCACTTTATACATGAAATCAGATTCCTATCCCAAACCCCTAAGCCAGATTTTTGGGGGTTTTGTTTATTTGTTTGTTTGTTTTGGGAGGCAGGGATATTTTCCTGGACATAGCAGCACATGTCTTTTATCACAGCACTCAGGAAGCAGAGTCAGACAAATCTCTGAATTCAAGGCCTAGCCTATACAGTGAGTAAGGACTACACATAGTAAGCCACCCCATCTTTTAAAAAAGAGAGGTGAAGCGCTAGAGGGAAGGGTCAGCAGTTAAGAGCATGGCCTGTTCCTTCAGATGACCTAATGTAATCCCTAGCACCCACATGCCAGCTTCCAACTGTCTCTAACTCTATCCTAGAGGATCCAACGCTCTCTTCTGATCTCCAGGGATACCGCATACACATGGGTGCAGACACACATGCAGGCAAAAACACTATACGCATAAAATAATAAAATAACATTTTTTAAAGAAGTATACTATTATAAGGAAATCCAACTTGTTAAGGATGGTTTTGGTTGTACTGTGAATTTTTTGTTTTATATACACACATTTGTATACACACATATTAACTGAAATATGCCTTGTATTTCTTACTGTGGAACATCTTTTTGTTTTGTTTTGTTTTGTTTTGTTTTGTTTTTCGAGAAAGGATTTCTCTGTGTAGCCTTGGCTGTCCTGGACTCACTTTGTAGACCAGGCTGGCCGCCAACCCACAGTGATCTGCCTGCCTCTGCCTCCCAACTGCTGGGAATAAAGTCATGTGCCTAGGCTCACTCTATGGCTGCCCTAGAAGCCTGGAGCCCTCTGCCTCCCTCTGAAACCCCTAGGGACTCTCTCACAAGCATCTCAGCAGCATCCTCTTCCGTCCTTCCCCAAACTATTAAGCAATAGTCCCAACACTCTGAACTCTGACAGTGTTCAAAAGTGTCCAGCCAGGCTGGGTGGCCCACACCTTTAATCCCAGGAGGCTGAGGCAGGAGACCACTGTCAGTTCAAGGCCAGCCTGGTCTACACAGAGTTCCAGGACAGCTAGAGACACAATGAGACCCTGACAAAGCACACACAAACAAAGCTACCCCTTACTTTACTCAGTCCATCCATCCAACCAACCACCTGATCTGCTCACTAACACTTAGAAGTGTGCCTAACTGTATGTGGTCACCTCTACCCAGTATATTCCCAGCTTTCTCTTTGAGAGCATTTTTCCAAAGCTAGTTAATAACTCAACCAAGAAAATCATTCCCATGTCTTTGACTAACTGAATTATAAATTAAACTATTCTGTTTTCTCTATTTGATATTGATTGGTCTTTAGCACTTCTAAAAATCAAAACTTTTGGGGTTAAAAAAAGACCTGTCAGGAGCCAGTAGATAGCCCATCAAGTAATGACACTTGTCACCAAGCCTGACAGCCTGACTTTGATCTCTGGGATCCCCATGGTGGAAGAAGATTGTCACAAGTTGTCCTCTGACTTCCACATGCACATGATAAATAAATGTAAAAGATATTTTTAAATAGACTTGTCAACACTGAGGATACTCAAACTATTACCCTTGGTCCTACTTCTAAATGCACCACTCTGAAAGAATTACGTACTCATAAGGGCCACATCTCAAGTATACTTTAAAAACTGCCCCCACACGGGAGGCAGAGGCAGGCAGACCGCTGTAAGTTCAAGGCCAGCTTGGTCTACAAAGTAGGTCTAGAAAAGCCAAGGCTACGCAGACAAACAAACAAACAAAAAACCCAATCCTCCCCCAACAGCACATAACAGACACTCAGCAACAGCTGTATAAAGTGGTCCTAAAGGTTGAAAGGTAACTAGAAAAGGTGTTTCCCCAAGAGGTCTGAGCACTATTAGGAAATGTTAACCCTCTCGTCTGAAGATATTTGTATTTTAAAAGAGCAGCTTCAGGCTGGTGAGACAGCTCACTTGCTGCCAGGCCTCAGCCTGAGTCAATCCCTGGAACCTACAAGGTTGAAGAGAATGAACTCCTGCAAGCTGTCCCATGACCTCCACATGCACAGTGGCACATGTGCACATGCATGCATCAAAATAAATAATTTTTTTAAATGTAAAAACCAATTTCTTGATTTTGTTTTGTTGTTGTTGTTGTTATTGTTTGGTTTTTCAAGATAGGGTTTCTCTGTGTATCCTTGGCTGTCCTAGATTTGCTTTGTAGACCAGGCTGGCCTTGAACTCACAGCAATCCGTCTGCCTCTGCCTCCCAAATGGTGGGATTAAACATGTGTGCCACCACACCGTGCAATTTCCTGAAATCTTACTGAATTGTTCCACAATTGAGAAATTGAGAATTCACCTCACAGAGGGAAAAAAAAAACTTTTTTATTTTTTATTTATTTTTATTGTTTTAGTTTTTCCCCAAAATGAATTAAATTGTTTGAGGCTTGGGGAAAAGAAGGACATAGTCTCATATTGTAACTATGGCTGACTCAGAACTCACAATCTTCCTGCCTCACCCTCCACCTCTTAAGAGTATTGGAATATCAGACTTGTGTCATCATGCCTGGTAAGTCAGATTCTTCCTTTAATTTGTTTTGGTATGTGTGAATGTGTGTGCTTGTATAGGGGTGTGTGTGTGTGTGTGTGTGTGTGTGTGTGTGTGTGTGTGTAGTGTGTGAATATAGGTGTAGGGGTGTGTGTAGTATATGTGTGTATGTGTGTTGTGTGCGTGTATGTACGTATGTGTGTACATAGGTGTAGATATGTGGGTAGGTCTCTGTGTGTAGATGTGTGTATGTATGTGGAGTGTGAGTGTGTGTGTGTATGTGTGTGGGTGGGTGGGTGGGTGGTGTATCCACTCACAGGTTTGTCCTTGGAGGCCAGAGAATGACAGGTCAGTTGTCCTGCTCTGTGCCTTACTCCCAGGAGCCAAGGTCTCTCAGTGAATCTGCAACTACCTAGCCATTCCTGTCTCTGCCCACCCCCTAGCCCCCCATACCCCACCAACCCCACAGAGTGTTGGGGTTACAGGCATAGGTGCAAGCACACTAGCCTTTTCTATG
Source organism: Acomys minous (assembly GCF_964271855.1). Lineage (NCBI taxonomy): Eukaryota > Metazoa > Chordata > Mammalia > Rodentia > Muridae > Acomys > Acomys minous. The sequence goes on from NC_140492.1 coordinate 58,304,319, forward strand.
GGTCCTGCAGATTTAAACTCAGATCTTCATGCTTGTACAACAAGGTTCTTACCCTGACTTATCTCCCTAACCCTTAAATCAGAACCTTAAAATAGTAAGAGGTAAGTGGTGGCGCACACCTTTAATCCCTGCACTCGGGAGGCAGAGGCAGGCAGGTCTCTGTGAGTGCAAGGCCAGCCTGGGCTACAAAGCGAGTCCAGGACAGCAAAGGCTAATACAGAGAGACCCTATTTAGAGAAAAAAAAAGAAAGAAAAAGAAAAAAGAAAAGAAAATACTAACTGCCAGGAGTTGGGGGGCAGGCCTTCAATCCCAGCACTCAGGAAGCAGAGGCAAGCAGGTAGATCTCTGAGTTAGAGGCCAGCATGGTCTAGAGTGAGTTCCAACATACCCAAGGCTACACACAGAAACCCGGTCTCAAAAAATCCAGGCAAACAAAAAGAATATACAAACTAAAACCAGTGCCCTTCTCCAGATCAGATCAAACCATCTCAGATTAGAGGTGTCACCCTTCAATGTTTACACAGAATTAGAGCTACAAACTAGTCTATCCGTCTTTGTCCATGAATGTAGAGTCTCCAATTAAATGCCCGTTTTGTCCTCTGTGTTCTCACACGCACATGCTCACAGACACAGATTTGTATTGGTTTGTTGAGACAAGGTCTTGCTATGTAGCCCCATCTTGGAGCTCCCTATATGAACCAGGATAGCCTGAAACTCAGAGGGCCTCCTGCCTCTGCCTCCTAAGTGCTATGACTAAAGGTATGTACCAAAACCACTCAGCTATATACTTTTGTCAACCGCACGCCTACCCAGTCAGTAATTTCAAATGTCATATTATTATAGACTCAATACTACCTTCTATAATCATTCAACGGGTATTTACTAAAAACCAAACTGTTCAGTTTCACCAAAAATTAAATAAAATCTCAGTTCTCGTTTATTTGTTTTTACTTTCTGTTCATTGGTATTTTGCCTGCACGTATATCTGTGTGAAAATGTCAGATCTTGGAGTTACAGACAGTTGTGAGCTGCCATGTGGGTGCTGGGAATTAAACTCAAGTCCTTTGGAAGAGCAGTCAGTGCTCTCCAGCCCGAAGTCTCAGCTCTACAACAGTTTTCAACCTAGTTAGCATTTTCAAATTTCAAAGAGAAGGCAAAGTAGAGAACTGATACAAACGAGCATACAAAGGGAATACAGATAGCTCAGTGGCGGAATCCCCGACTAACATGCATGCACAAGACCCTAGATATAATCTGCAGAACCAAAAAAAAAAAAAAATTTAAGTGAATAATATACATAAAATAGAATATTCAATATTCACACCTGCATGTGAAAGAAACCTTGACATTAACAGGAAGAGAAGTGCAGGCGTGGTAGCACAAGCCTGTAATCCCAGCACTAGAAAGGCAGAGGTAGACCAGGTTCTGTGATTTCAAGACCAGCCTAGTCTACAAAGTGAGCTCCAGGACGGTTATACGGAGAAACTCTGTCAAGTTAAGAGACATACAACTACCTAAACAAGATTTCCTGAAGGAACTAGAACAGTGTCTTCCTGCTCCCCATACCTATGCTGCCAACCTGAACTTCATACACACAGTTTTGAAACACTAACTCCATTCTTTTTATTATTTATTATCTATTCTGTGTGTGCATGCGCACACAGGCACCGCTTGCATGTAGAGGACAGTGGGTAATTGCAAGAGCCAGCTGTCTCCTTCTACCATGCTGGTCCCAGGAATTGAACTCAGGTTATCAGACCCGGCAGCTAACACTTTTACCAGCTGAGCAATCTCACCAACCCTAATGACGCCACTCTTCTAAACGAGCAGCACGGATTTGTCCACTCTATGTTCCCACCAATCCATTACTTAATAAAAATATAAGAGTTATAGCGAGGGGCCAGGGAAATCATCCAGTGAAGAAAGAAATCTGTTGCAAATCCTGGTGACCCAAGTTTAAGCCCACAGACCCACAAGGTAATACTGACTCGCTCAAGTTGTCCTCCACACTTGTACCATGGTGCATGGTACAATAATAAATAACATGATAAATGAATGCAATTTTTAAAATTACAAGCAGGCTGTGGTGGCACACGCCTTTAATCCCGGCACTAGGGAGGCAGACACAGTTGGATCTTTGTGAGTTCAAGGCCAGCCTGGTCTACAAAGAAAGTCCAGAACAGCCAAGACTGTAACACAGAGAAACCCTGTCTCAAAAAAAAAAAAAAATTTTTTTTTTTTTTTAATTACAGCCAGGCATGGTGTGCCAGTAATCCAAAAGACGGAAGAAGAGAGATTTCAAGACCTAAGTAAACCTGGACAACTTAACAAGTTCCAGGTCAGCCGGGCGTGGGCGCACACTTTTAATCCCAGCACTCGGGTGGCAGAGACAGGTGGATCTCTGTGACTTCAAGGCCAACCTAGTCTACAAAGGAAGTCCAGGACAGCCAAGGCTACACAGAGAAACCCTGTCTTGAGGAGAAAAAAAAGAAAGATCCAGGCCAGTCTGAACTATTTAGCAAGGGCCTATTTCAAATGAATGAATGAGCAAACAAACACCTTAGATACCTGAAATGAACAGTAAGGGTCATTTTAACACATTCCCACATTTCATCAACTAAAACTCTCCAGAACACTATCAAATAACCCTGGTAGGTAATCCCAAAATGAAGAAGCACTTACTACTTTCCAGCAACTCATCTCTAGCGACCAAATCTAATACGGCAAAGATGGTGTTTTCTACAAGTCTTGTTTGGGTTCAAGCTTCCCTTTCTCATCTCACCCAATACTACTTTAACAAAGCCCTCTTTAAAGTTAGAAGCTTAAAGCTTCTTCTAACACAAAGAAACCCTGTCTCAAAAAATAAAAACAAAAACCTCATGGCTTGGGTAGGGCCAGCAAGATAGTTCAGTGAGTAAATGTGCTTTGCGGCTTAATGATGTAGCCTGAGGACCTGAGAAAAACTAACTTCTTAAAATTGTCCTCTGACCTCTACACACATTCACCTTGTGCCTACACACATGAAATAATAGTTTTAACTTAAATAAAATTTAAATTTAAAATAAAAATTAAAAATTTAATATCAAGACTTAAGTACATCATTTGAAAGCATAAGGCATCTAATAACTAAAGATCAGAATGGAGGATGAAAAAGAACAAATGTCAATGACACTCATCCATTTCACTCTGGGAAAGCTGACTTCTGTAGTCATTATCCAAAGTGATGATGTCATTTTGATAGAACCCAGGGAGCAAAGCACGGTGGCATTCATCTATAATCCTAGCACCTGGGAGGAAAAGGCAAGAGGAGTCTAAAGGCAATCTGGGCTACATAAACCAAAGGACAGAAATTATATAAGCCTACTAACTACTGTGAGAGCTGGAGAAAAACATAAAATAAATAAATAAATAAATAATGCTTCGAAATAGCAGCCTGTACTAGAGGACAAATGTGGGGGAGGGGACACACAAGGCAAGGTAACAGAGCGATAAGTAAGATCAAAGTGTGTTATGTACATGTATGAAAACGCCATAAGGTGACCCATTGTTTTGTATAAAGTGTGTTTATTTTCTTAAGGTGAGAGTAAGGTTAAGAAAAATTGTGGGCTGGAGTTGCAGCTTAGCTGGTAGTGCTTACCCAGCATGAAAAAAAAGCCTTGGGTCCAGCCAGGCCTTTAGTCCCATCATGCAGGAGGCAGAGGCAGGTGGATCTCCAAGTTCAAGGCCTGCCTGGTCTACATAATAAGTTCCAAAACAACCGGGGCTACATACAAAAACCCTGGTGTGGGGTGGAGGGGTGTAGGGGGGAGCTGAGGGGGGTTCAGGGGAGGGGAGTGCGGGTGGGGTCCTGAGTTCAGTTCTCAGCACTGCATAAAACTAGATGTGGAACTCACACCTGTAATGCCAGAAATCAAGGAGGCAAAAGGTTCTGAAGGTCAAGGTCATCTTCCCTACATACTTGAGGCCAGCCTGGGTGACAAAAGCCCCTGTCTCAAGAACAACAACAAAGTAAGCTGGGCATGGTGATGCACTCTTTTAATCTGAGCACCTGGAAGGCAGAGGCAGGTGGATCTCTGTTAAGTTTGAAGCCAGCCTGGTCTACAAAGCCAGTTCCAAAGCAGCCAGAGTTACACGGTGAAACCCTGTCTCAGAAGGGGGGAAACAGGTGTTGCTTTTCCCTGTTAGTCCCCTTAGAACTGTTTTAAAATCACATATATATTCGTTCATATTGTTTGCATAAGAAAAACAACACACTGTATTTAGGTGCACTGTAGTACAAGAGCTGACAAGACACAGTACTAGAGCAAGAGAGGGAAGCTGAAGCTCTCATCGAGCTGCGAGACTATTAAAATGGGTGCATCGCACCAAATAGGCCCTTTTTAAAGTGACCACATCGGCTAATCAGGTTAAGAGTGCTTCCTGCCCTGCCAACAGCACCCAAAACTTCAAACCTGCCTGTGGTGCCAGCTCCGGGGCCCAACCTTCTCTTCCAGCCTCCGTGGGTACCTGGACACCCAAGGCATACGTTCACACAGACAAACGACATACACTTAAGTTAAAATGAAAGTTTTAAAACTGAGCAAATCCAAATGAACTGACAGCAAAGTTTCCAAGTTTTTTTTAAAAATTCTGATATTTATATAAGAAAAATTGCTAATGAAAGAAATCTCCCCACTCTAAGTACTATCTTGGCTAAAGAAATGAAATTCTTGCTAAAGGAACGAATGACAACTGAGTTCCCCTTCCCTCTCCCAAATTTCACTCCATCTCCCCCACAGTGGTCTCTTTTCCTTCAACTTCTATAAAAAGATTTGTCACATTTAACACACTTATCTTCTCTTCAGCTGAAATGATATTACAACATATTATGTATGTCATTTCTCTTAATAACAAAAGGTGAATTATCCAAGTAGGTTTTAAGACAATGTCCCAGGCCAGCAAGCGGTGCATGCCGTTAGGGAGGCAGAGGAAGATGGATCTGAGTTCAAAGCCAGCCTGGTGTACAGAGCAAGTTCCAGGACAGCCAGAACTGCACCGAGAACCCTTGTCTCGAAAACACAAAAACAAAACAAAACAAAAAAGGGCAAGACATTTTTGTCACCCAGTGTTCCTTTTTGAAAAATCAGGTCTAATGGCATTCAGTAATCAAGAACTTCATTTCCTGACATGGAGGTGCTAACTGTCCCTCCTCGTCAGACCTAGACTCATCTGTCACTTAAGGTTTCCTTACCCATCATGATAACCACCCTTGACCTCCTTATAACCTAAGATCCACACAGATGTTCCAGATCCTCCGTTCTACATGCCTACATTTTGCTGGCAGCTGTTATTTTCCTCAATAACACCATGCCTCGGTGACAGAGACTCAGCAATTGTGAATGGAAAAGGATCTCCCGCCAATCCGAGGTATAGAACCAATTCAACTAGACTCCTTTGGGCTACAAACAGAGCCTCCAAAAGCGACTGTAATGCACCAACTCTCGACTCCCGACAATTATAATCTTGTGTCCTGAAACCTAGACTGAAATACGGCACCAGCTCTTCTGGAGCCATGTAAGCTAGGCAGTGAAGAAAACCGCCAGACCAAGTTAATTCCTACTCCAGCGTCTGCCAGGATGATGCTCACCCAGCCTCCGGTAAGTGACAATACTCCAGTCCGCTAACAGTCTCAACTCCTTGGCCTTAAAGAATTCCCGTCGGCCAGGCGGTTTCTCAAGGTCTCTTTCAAAGATTTTCAGTTCACTAGTGCGGCACTAAAAATGTCTCAAACCAATCTACAGGCTAAGTGATTAATCCTCAATGACCCCAACCACAGCGGGGACCCACACTTACCGGATGTCATCTACTGAAGAGCCCAAACAGGTTCCGAACTAGGCCACTCTGGCCCATCTGGAATAACTCTTTAGACCTTGGGCCAGCATTTGATAATTACGCTACATCTGCCTATTCTATTATGCATTCCCTGCATCTTCTCTAATATTTAGCACTCCTGTGGCTTCAAACGCGTCTCCCTTCTATCCGCAGAAACTACTCGAGCCTTCTTGCCTCGCCTTGGAAACGCTTCGGTTCTTTCCATAATGTAACACCTAACAGATCTGCACAATGAACACCCCCAGAATCCTCGACTGCTCCACAGCCACCCCCGGCATTCCTCCGCCTATCCGGCATCTTCCCTCCGGCCCCTTTCTCCCTTTCGCACTCCCACTATGCTTCCTGCAAGCAATCCCCTTTCTCCAGCCCCTGCCCTTCCCTGCAGCCAAAGAGCACACGGAGGCAGCAGCGGCGGACCGAGGCCTGCGGTGCATAAAGCACTGCACCAAGAAGACCGAGAGCTCCGGGGTCTGGCCGGCCTCCTCGCCCCACAGCCTGGCACCCCGAGGCCTCCCCATAAGCATCCCACCTCCTTCCTACCCGACACCGGCCGCAGGCCTCGGAGGCCGCCCGCTCGCCTCCGCCGCCCCCGTCATTCTCCGTTCTCCAAGCCCCGACCCACCATCCTCGCCCCGCTTCCTCGCGTCCCCCAGCCCCGCGCTCCCGCGGCCTGAGCCCGCCGCCTCCCGGGCCGCCCCCCGGCTGGACCGCCGCTCCCGCGGGTCAGGCCGTCGCCGCCGCCGCGCTCCCCCCCCCCCCCAACGCGCGCCGCCCCCTCCCCTCCCCCGCCCTCCCGGGCCCGGGCCTTCCAGGCCGAGCGTTTACCGCGGGCTGGCGCCGAGGCGCGCGGTCACTGACTGCAGACGGCGGCCGCTCCGACCTTCCCACGGGCCCGGCGAGGAGGGCGAGGGGGAGGGGAGAGAACTTTTGCAGTGGCAGCTCCGGCGACAGCTCCCACCCCTGCGCCTTTCTCCTCTTCCTCCCCCTCCTCCTCCTCCTCTTCCTCCTTCTCTTCCTCCTCCCAGAGCAGTCGAGAGGCAGACATGGCGCGGCTAGAGCGCCGCCGCGGTCGCCGCCGCTGCCGGCGCAGAGCATTGTGGGAAGCCCCGCAGACAGGAAGCGCTCCGGGCCGCCCGCCCTCGCCTGGCGCGGAGACCTGGCTGCGAGAACCAGCGTGGCTTCGGTTCCGGCGCTTGCGTGTCAAGCAGCGCGGCGTGGCCGGGGAAGCTGGCCCTGCGCCGCGGGTACCCCTGATGGGCCTGGAAGGAAGACGCTTTGAATTAGATCGGAGCTGTGAACGCTCCTGGGAGGAACGTCCTCCTCTAGAGGCTTGTGTGCTTGGCGCCCCAAGAAGTGAGAAACGGGGATTCATAGCAGTCCAGGCCCTGAGAAGTGGAAGGGGCGGGAACGTAGATGAAAGGTTTAGCCAGGATTTCTTGGATCTTCCTTTTAGCCTCTTATCTAGCTTCTCCTCGGCGACCTCGAATGTCACCTTTTCCGGAAGATGCAACCCTGCACCCTTGAAACTAAGAAACCTTATTGGAGTCTGCAAACCTTGATGCAGGATGTGGGCACGAAGAAAAAGGAAGAGATCCCCGTCAGGACTTTGTTGGGCCCAAACCTAGGTCTGCATGCCAACAAAGACTTGGTTATGATCTATACAGACCTAAGGTCGCTTTGTTGTCTAGTTGTCTGGAGGCCATTAGTGACCTTCACTAAAACGTTTAACTACCATCAATGCCTGGGTCGCCTCTACTAAAGGAGGGCTTACAATTACTCACCTTTGTACCAACACACTAGTCAGCTAGGTAACCTAATATGTTCAGTGAATATTGTGCATTTATCGGGAACTCGGTGAGAGATGGAGCACCGTCATGATTTTTTTTTCTCATCACAACCTCAAGGTTTTATTTAGCACCTCTCTGCAATACTTAAACATAACCTTTGAGGTGAGAGGGAAAAGACATTAAAATATCTACATAACCATTTCTGGAATTCTCTTTGTCCACACCCACCTCCCCACCCCGGAATGTTCATTTGAATAGTGCTTTTTGGTAAAACTCCAAACTCCTGCGTTATGCACTTGTGATGACACTGAATTAGATTACTGTCTGCAAGGTTAATATTCCTCCAGGCTTTAACCTTAGTAAATCATGGTGTGCGAGTTTGAAATAGCTGAGGCTCTGAAGTTGAGCTGAATTCAAACACAGTTAACTAAGAAAAGCAAGGATGAGCCAACTGCTTCACAATAAACTCACATGGGCTTTCTCCAATATATATATATATATAATCTTGCTTCCTTTCCATCTTTCTATATAATATATTTTTTAATAAGATGACAGTGCATATTCTGAATTGTAATTGTAACATCAATATAAGCTAGAGCAAGAGACAGTTATCTGGAGGACAGCCTTCTGGCAACTTCTACCAACTGCAATGGCATCAAATTCGGATGTAAAAAATCTCTGGCAGCAAAGAAGCCAACTTTAAGTTTTAAGCTGTGCAGAAGCTAATAAGTAAAAAGAACTGGAAGCCTAATTCTTTTTTTTTTTTTTAAGATTTATTTATTTAGTATATATACAGTAGTCGGCCTGCATGTAGGCCTGCAGACCAGCAGGGGGCACCAGATCTCATTATAGGTGGTTGTGAGCCATCATGTGGGTGCTGGGAATTGAACTCAGGACCTCTGGACGAGCACCCAGTGCTCTTAACCTCTGAGCCATCTCTCCAGCCCTAGATCTAATTCTTTGTTTCTGTGATAATGAAGAGGCAATGAAGAAACAAACATCTAAAATGGGCAGAGCATAGAAGACTACAGACCACAACAAAGAGTGTCGGCCCTTGATGATAGCTTAAACCTCTAAAATACTTCCTGGCTGCGTTGTTACCCATACTGCTGTTGCTTACCTTCCCAATGCCAGTTTGTTTGGGTTTGGTGGGGGGTGTTGTTTGTTTGTTTGTTGTTTTCAGAAAGAATTTTTCCTGTAGCCCTGGCTGTCCTGGACTCACTTTGTAAATAGACCAGGCTGGCCTCGAACTCACAGGTGTCTGCCTGCCTCTGCCTCCCGAGTGCTGGGATTAAAGGTTTGCACCACCATGTCCGGCCCCCCAGTGCCAGTTTCAAACCACTCAGCTTGCTTCCTTTCTTCAATAAGGAGAAGCTAGAGAGATGGCTCAGCATTTCAGAGTACTTACTGCTCTTTCAGAGGACCCAGATTTGGTTCCTGTCACCCACTGTATTACTCCAGCTCCAGGGATCTGACTCTTGTTTTCTGGTCTCCAAGAGAACCTGCATACAGGCCAGGTGTGGTGGCACATGCCTGTAATCGCAGCACTTGGGAGGCAGAGGCAGGCAGATCTCTGAGTTCGAGGCCAGCCTGGTCAACAAAGCGAGTCCAGGACAGCCAGGGCTACACAGAGAAACCCTGTCTCAAAAACAAAAAACAAAATAGGGAGAGGGAGAGAGAGAGAAAGAACCTGCATACAGATGGCAGATAACACACAGGCACACACCACATGCATGAATGAAAATAACTCTTTTTTAAAAAGGACCAGCAAGAGGGGTTATCTAGTGAAGGCACTTGTTTCAAAACACTGGCAGCCAAACCACTATGCCCATTAAAGATCGATGGAGAGAACCGAGAACCAATCCCACAAAGTTGCCCTCTCAGCCTCCGCGTGTGTGCCTGGCTGACCTGGACTAGCTTTGTAGATCAGGCTGGCCTCAAAATCACAGAGATCCACCTGCCTCTGCCTCCCAAGTACTGGGATTAAAAGCATGTGCTACCACATCTGGCTTTCTTTTTCTTTTCTTTTTTTTTTCTTTTTTTTTTCTTTTTTTTTTGGGGGGGGTGGGGGTGTTTCAAGACAGGGTTTCTCTGTAGCCTTGGCTAACCTGGAGTCCTTTTGAGACAGGGTTTCTTTGTATAGCCCTGGCTATCTTATAACTCACTTTGTAGACCAGGCTGGCCTACAGAGAAATCCTGTCTCAAACCTACCCCCCGAAGAAGAAGAAGAAGAAGAAGAAGAAGAAGAAGAAGAAGAAGAAGAAGAAGAAGAAGAAGAAGAAGAGAAAAAAGAAAAGAAACCCTGTCTTAAAAAATCAAAAGAAAAAAGAGCCACTATTTTTATTACAAAAGAACCCCCTCATAGCACCTGTTAAGAGTTTGTGTCTGAATGTTTGACTGTCTCTCCCGAGCAGCTCACCTGTTGAAGACTTGGTCCTCAGTGCCTTGGTGTTCAGAGGAGGGCCCGTGCTCTCACCTTAGCAAGGGATTAGTGTCATAGTTTAGCATACTACTGAGAAAGCATAGGAAGCAAGCCCTAGTTGGACAAAACAGGCCATATGCCTTTCAAGAGTGTGCTTTGTCCTGGACACAGCCTTCCTCTCCCTTAGCCACATGAGCTGAGCAGCTACTGTACCACTTGGCATGAGCTTCTTCCTCACCATGTCCCAAAGACACAAGTCAAAATCCACATTCCTCCTTTGTTTATCTCAAGTAATTATTCTCCTTCTCTTTGCTACCCATCTGTTTGTTTTCAGCCCTTTAGAAAATGCTAGGTAAGCATAAAGTGTTTAACATATACATATCACACACACACACAAATATATATATATTGAGCCCAAGGCTATTCTGGGAGATTATGAGAGTCTGTTAAAGAAAGGAGGAAAAGAGCCAGACATGTTGGTGCACACCTTTAACCCCAGCACTCAGGAGGCAGAGGCAGGAGGATCGCTGTGAGTTCAAGGCCAGCCTGGTCTACAAAGTGAGTCCAGGACAGCCAAGGCTACACAGAGAAACCCTCTTGAAAAAAAAAAAGAGGAGGAGGAAAAGAAGGAAAGAGAGAAAGAATATGAAGGGAAAGAAAGAAACCACTATACTATGATCCTCAGTGAATTAGCATTATAAAATAATTTTATTACATTTATTTGTGTGGCTGCGGGGTACATGCCACGTCAAATGCATAAACGTCAGAGGACAACTTCCTGGGGTCAGTTCTCTCCCTCCACTGTGTGGGTCGGTAGAGATGGAACTTAGGTCATCATGCCTTTTGCCACTGAGATACCTCAGCCCTGGTTCTGTCCGGTCCCGTCCAGCAACAATGTTTGAGAAATCTAGTCCTTCCCCATCCTTGCTGGCATTCTCCAGTGGGTGGTGTTGATTTTATGTTATAGCATTCCACAGAGGCATATTATTTCAGTTCTCTTCCTTTTATAAAAACAAAACAAATGAAGGCTTCTTCTCTTCCACACTAACTGCTGAGTGGGACACACTCTCCTAAATCCCGCTTTCACTAATGGGTTTGTGAAAGTGCACAGACACCTTTAACTGAAACGTCTCCCATGACAGGGGAAACAATCCTTTGACAAGTTAGGAGGGCTCTTAAAGTAGTACAGTTTGTGTCCTTTAACTCTTTAGTCTTTTCCTTGGATCTGTGTGGGCACGAGGCGGGTGCAGTTCATGCCGTGCCACCCTACGGATGTCAGATGACAACTTCCTTCGACAGTTTGTCAGTTCTCTCTTCCCACCTGTGTTGCATTCCCAGGGACGGAAAGTACAGGTCACCAAGCTTGTGTGGCAAGCACCCTTACCAGCTGAGCCATCTTACTGGCCCTTGACTTCCTTGTTGAGATGGCGCTAAGATCTTTCTGGTAAATGGGTCTAGCAATTACTGGTGAGATGCAGCAGAGATTTAACTAAGGTGTTCGGGAGCAACCCGAGCAGCAGGTCCCATGTGCAACAAACCAAGCAGGTGAGGGGAAGGGAGTGAAGCAAATGTGGAAAAGATTGATAGTGAAGGAGACGGAAAAGACAGTGTGTTCCAACTAGTCTAAATGTCACAGTCGCTCGGTACCAGCGGACGTTCCCAGGTTAGGAACATGAAAGTGAGGAAATAAGGGAAGTGGGGGATCCAACTGCTGAGCCATCTCTCCAGCCCCCAGAAAAATTAGGAATCTAAATTGAGGGTGAGTTAGTAGTAACTTTATTATCTAATAAATCATTTACTTTTAGGTGCATTAGTGTTTCGCCTGCATGTCTTGTCTATGTGAGGGTATCAGATCTCCTGGAACCAGAGTTTCAGACAGTTGTGAGCTGCCATGTGGGTTCTGGGAATTGAACCTGGGTCCTCTGGAAGAGCAGCTAGTGAGTCTTCAGCTTCCCCCCTGCCGTTGTTGTTGTTGTTGTTGTTGTTGTTGTTGTTGTTGTTTTAAAGTCTCATGTAGCTCAAGCTGCCTTAAAGCTTGCTACAAATGGCCGGGCATGGTGGCGCACGCCTTTAATCCCAGCACTTGGGAGGCAGAGGCAGGCAGATCGCTATGAGTTCAAGGCCAACCTGGTCTACAAAGCGAGTCCAGGACAACCAAGGCTACACAGAGAAACTCTGTCTCGGGAATGGGGGGGTGGGGGGCAGCTTAGTGGGAGGGGAGGAGGGGGAAGGAGGGGACCTGGACCTGCTATGTAGCACTACTGGCCTGGAGCGTCGGATCCTCCTGCCTTCACCCTCAAGTGCTGGGTTAACAGGTGTGCACCAACTGCTCAGCTTGTGTTTGTTTGTTTGTTGCTTCTCTGGTTGTTTGTTTTGGGGAAAGTCTCACATAGCCCAAACTGGCCGTGAACCCTTGATCCACCCGCCTCTATCCTCCATGTGCCATGCATGATCTTAGGCGTGTGCAGCTTTCATCCCACTTCTGGAGCCATGACAGAACCATGTCAGACAGAGTATGTCTGTGGGCCAGATCCAGGCTCCTGACAGACACCGGTGTCTCCCCCTCTGGTGTGGCCCAACAAGCAGAGGGCTAGACAGAACAGCAGCTTGGAGAGGACTGCAGGACCTCCCACGGTCCCTCGGGACTCCACCTCTGGAATGTACTTGCTTAGATCTTGATGGCCTGGCTTCTTTCGCAGAGCAATGTACTTCCATCCCAATCCCCAACGGCTTCTCCGGACCTGCAGAGCCTCCTAAGCTAACTGTCTTTGAGGTTCCTGGGACTCAGGCTCAGGACAATATGGACCCCTACTTTTCTGCCCACTGGGCTGCCTGGCAGGGCATTTGTCAGGGCTAGCTCCACCTGGAGGAAAGAAAACTTGGATTTTTTTTTTTTCAGAGCATGAAATTCAAGACCATAGGAGCCTCCTTCACTAGATCTGTCAGTCCCACGAGCTTGTCCTGAGAACCCTTGTTACCTGGGTCCCCAGCTTCAGACCGGAAGGGCATTTCAAGGTCAGTGCTAAGCAGTCAGCCTCCACCCCTGTCAGCGCTATCTATATCAGTGGACACAAGTACTCAGGAACGAAAATATTTAGGGAAAACACTACCTATAACATAGATTTGTTTTGTTTTTCGAGACAGCTTTTCTGTGTAGCCTTGGCTGTCCTGGACTCACTTTGTAGACCAGGCTGGCCTCGAACTCACAGAGATCCACCTGCCTCTGCCTCCCTGAGTGCTGGGATAAAAGGCGTTGCCATATTCAGTTGTGTGAGGTATTAGAAGAACCAGAGCTGGATTCAAGTGCTAGTTTATATAAGCAACTTGAACACATGCAGATTTGGGGTCCACAAACCTCCTCCCACAGATACTAAGAAAGGTACATCCTGCCTCTAAAACGAATTAAATGGCCTGCTCGCTCCAACTCAAAAGACGGGGCGTAGGTCAGATCTTGAGTCCTACACAGTAGAACGCCCACAGCATCTCAGAAGCAGCTCTGGAAGGTTCTGGGCTGTGCTAGAAACAGAGAATCCTTGGCATTGCACAAAGGAGCACACAAAGAGGAAGTAACTTGGCAAAGCACTCACTTATTTTTGTGAAATGGGTGCGCCAAAACCCAGTCAGGGTTAGCAACACACTGAGGCCAACATAGCTCCTATCTTTTATCTGGGACAGGCCGCCAGGATAAGTCTTACCCCATCTGTGGAAGCTCTATGTCACAATCTGACGCCATTGGCTAATCCGCACAAAGGGAAGGCTCAGGAAATATGAGTACTTATTGACTAACTTTGATTTAAGGGGGGGAAAAAAAGGAGTATTTCTTGGGCTGGAGAGTTGGTTCAGCAGTTAAGAGCACTAGTTGCACTTCCAAAAGACCTGGGTTCAATTCCCAGCACCAACATAGCAGCTCACAACTGTCCTTAACTCCAGTTCCGGGAGATATGACACCATCAAGCACACACATGCAAGCAGGCAGAACACCAATGCACATAAAATAAAATTAAATACATCATTGAAAAAAAAAGCTGCGTGTGGTAGGGCATGTCTTTAATCTCAGCACTCAGGAGGCAGAGGCAGGGGGATCTTTGTGAGTTCAAGGCCAGCCTGAACTACAAAGAGAGTCCAGGACAAGCCAGGGCTCTGTGTAACAGAGAAACCTTATCTCAAAAAACAAAAACAAAAACAAAAAAAGTGTTTCTTACATCTACACCAAAGTTCACTGACTATGAGATTATTATGATCTGGAAGAACCCCCCCACCCCCAGGAAAATAGAAGTTATCTTGGGCCTTCTATCGCTGTGATGAAACACCATGACCGAAAGCAACGTGGTAGCAAAAGGGTTCATTTCTTCTTACAGCTTGTAGCCCATCATCCAGGGAAGCAGGAGTAGGAGCTGATGCAGAGGCCATGGAGCGGTGCTGCTTCCTGGCTTGCTCAGCCTGCTTGCTTACACCATTCTGGACCACCAGCCCAGGGGTGTCATCACTACAGTGAGCTGGGCCCTCCTATATCAGTCATCAATCCAGAACACACAATAGGCTTGCCCACAGGTCAGTCGGGTGGGGGCATTTTCTCAACTGAAGTTCCTGCTTCCCAAATTATTCCAGCTATGTCAGGTTGACATAAAACTAGCAAGCACACAAGTGAAAAGTTGAGGAAAGAAAGAAAGAAAGAAAGAAAGAAAGAAAGCGGGTGTGGTGGCGCACACCTTTAATCCCAGCACTCGGGAGGCAGAGGCAGGCAGATTGCTCTGAGTTCAAAGCCAGCCTGGTCTACAAGGTGAGTCTAGGACATCCAAGACTAACACAGAGAAACCCTGTCTAGAAAAAACAAAAAACAAAACAAACAAACGGAAAAAAAAAAGCCCACAGTATGCCAAAGGGCATTGGTGGCACACTACATTAATCCCAGCACTCCAGAGGAAGAGGAATCTCTGAGTTCAATGCCAGCCTGGTCTACAAAGAGAGTTCAAGGACAGCCAGAGCCACATAAAAACCTGTCTTGAAAAAAACAAACAAAAAACCACACAGCAGTCCAAATTTCTCCAAACTAAAATTTATAGATTCAAGAAAGGGAAAAAGTTCTTGCAAGTAGACAGGGGTGAGAGAAAATACAAAATCTATACAGATGTCTCCCCAGTTCCACAAAAAGAACATGAGAAATATGCTTTGGGTGAGAAAATATGCAGAGTGTTTAGCATGGAAATCATACTCAGGACTGAGGGCAAAATAAACAATGAAGTTGCAGGAAAAAAATATAGAACAGTTTTCAGAGGATTTCTTTCTGCCTTTCTTTCTTTCTTTGTTGTTGTTTTGTTTTTTTTGAGACAGGGTTTCTCTTGTAGTCCTGGCTGTCCTGGACTCGCTCTATAGACCAGGCAGCTAGCCTCGAACTCACAGAGATCTGCCTGCCTCTGCCTCCATGAGTGCTGGGATTACAGGCATGCACTACCATCGCCAGGCTCTGAACATGTTCTTTGGCTGAACAATTTGGTAAGGCTAATGAAATTGGCCTATTGTAAAGTTACTTGCTGTGCTGTGCCAGCACTTGGGAGGTAAAGACTGGTGGATCTCTGTGAGTTCAAGACCAACCTGTATATATAGAAAGTTCCAGAATAGCCAGAGCTACATAATGAGACCCTGTCAGGAAGGAAGGAAGGAAGCAAGGAATGAAGGAAGGAAGGAAGGAAAGACAGACCTAGTGCCTGACAAGGGTTTAGCCCAATGAAGACAAGCTGACTACTCTTTTCCACATTAAAGCTAGGGTTTCTATTTAAGCAGAAGTAATGTCAATTCAAAGTGGTGGGGTTTTTTGTTGTTGTTGTTGGTTTTGTTGTTGTTGTTTTTGGTTTTGGTTTTGGTTTTTTGGTTTTTTTGAGACGGGTCTCTCTGTGTCAGCCTTGACTATCCTGGACTTTGTAGACCAGGCTGGCATCGAACTCACAGCAATCCACCTGCCTCTGCCTCCCAAGTGCTGGGATTAAAGGCATGTGCTACCACCCCACCCCACCCACCCACCCCCTGACACCAGAATTTTTCTTTTTCTAGAGTGTAAAGATTCCACCTGTTTAAGCTGGGTGTGGGTAGTAAGCACCTGTGTGGTTTTAGCCACTGGAGAGGCCGAGGCAGGAGAACCAATTAAGTCTAGGACTGTGAGGCTAGTGTAAGCAAACCAGTCTTAAAACAAAAGTAAAGGAACAACACACATTTCAAAGACTGGTACAGCAGATCATCATGCCTGTAGGTCCAGTCCTTGGGATTGGAAGCAGAGGGATCCTGAGTTCAGGGTTAACTTTAGCTGCATGGAGAATTCAAGGCCAGCCAGGACTACATAAGATTCTGTCTAAATAAGTACAATTTCTGACAATAAAAAAAAAAAATTTAATGCAAAAAAATAAAGATTTCATGCAATTTGTTTATTGCTAAGGTGTGTGGGTGTGTGCACATGTGTATGTTTTTTGCATGCCGGTGTGCACACCACACAAGTATGTTTACCTGTGCATATGTGTAGAGGCCAGAAGAAGGCACCCAGTGTCTTTCTGTCCTTAGAAGCAGGGTCTCTTCCTGAACCTAGAGCTCAATTCCTTTAGTAGGCTGGAAACCATCAAGCCAGTGATAAATTTTACAAAAACTATCAAAGTGTGTTAAAGTTACCCTGTTACTACGCAACTGTTTAGATCAACACAAAGACTGGTTGGTTTGAAAAACCAAAACAAACTTCCTACCAACCAGTATTCAGTCTAAGTATTTATTAAAAGTTGTTGAGAATATTAATAATTAATATTTAGTCATAAATCTAGTAAAGCCTTGTTTATTCATCATTTCAATAATGTTCCCAGATAACCATGTATAGAGACTATGACTCATTCAAAATTAAGCACAGAGGTGAACATAATAATTAAACTATTATCCCCATCAACTTACCATCCTCCCATCCAGGGTCCCAGGTACTTGCGTTATTATTGTGTCTGGAATCCATCCATTCTCCTCTTTCCTGCACCTTCTCCTCAACTCCCCTGACTTCCAGAGCCTGGTAAGGTTTTACTAAATTATATGACTGAATATTAATTATTAATACTCATCAACACAAAGTCCATGTGGAAGACAGTGAAAAGACACTAAAAAGGGTAAAGGAGGTATTGGTTACCCTAAGGTCCACGATGTGGTGTAAACGGACACGGGAAAGCGGGGACCAAAAGGGAGGGGGGCACAGCAAGAAGTGCTCCCTATTTTACATCCTCACTCATTGGCTGGTTTTTCCCAACAGCAACTGTTTCATACCTTCCTAAAGAGAACTATGTAGCACCGGCGTGGTGGCGCAGCACGTCTTTAATCCCAGCACCTGGGAGGCAGAGGTAGGTGGATCGATACGAGTTCGAGGCCAGCCTGGTCTACAAAGCGAGTGCAGGACAGCCAAGGCTACACAGAGAAACCCTGTGTCGAACAAACAAAACAAAAAAGCAAAAAGAGAGAGAGAGAGAACTACGCAGCCACACAGAACTGAAGGGTTTGGCTGGGGGTAAAGCTCAACGCTAGAGTAAGTCGCTGCCTGGGTTCAGTTCCTATGCCCCAAATCCTAAAGACCAAGGCCAGAAAGTCCTCCATTGCTATGGTCCAGAGGGGAGCTAGACTAAACTCACAGACTGCTGCAGGAGACAGGATTTAAGGCGTCTAAACCCCGAGGCAAATCCCCTTTCACACACGCCATGCAGTGACTCACTTTCTTTTTAATAAGCACTGCTTCCTGGAGGCAGCCATTTTATTCTCTCTGAAAGATTACGCATCTCTGTAAGCTTTGTTACTCCCTTTCAAAAGGGAGGCGGTGCACAGAGAAAAGCTCAAACATCAGCTGGTTTGAGATTTGTTTTGTTTGTGAAATAAATAAATAAATAACTTTCAGGCCAGTGTAGTGGCTCACACCTATAATCCCAGAACTCTGAAGGCTGAGGCAGACAGATTGCTGAAAATTAAAGGCCAGCCTGGTGGACATAGTGAGTTCTTGGACAGTGTGGGCTATGACATGAGAATCTGACTCAAACAACAATAAAAATGATCAGGGTGACACACAGAAACCCTGTTTAAAAAAAAAAACAAAACAACAACAACAAAAACAATAAGAAGGTAAGTTTTCGGATTACTGTTAAAATCACTACTCAGGGCTGGAGAAAAATGGCTCAGAGGTTAAGAGCACTTACTGTTCTTTCAGAGATCCTGAGTTCAATTCCTAGCACGTACATAGCAGCTCACAACTGTTGGCAACTCACCCCCACACAGACCAAATGCAGGGAAACCATTAATGCACATGAAATAAAAATCAATTATTGGCCAGGCGTGGCGGTGCACACCTGTAATGTCAGCACACGGGAGGCAGAGCCAGCAGGATCGCTGTGAGTTTCAAGGCCAGCCTGGGCTACAAAGGGAGTCCAGGACAGCCAAGGCTACAAAACAAAACAACAACAAAAAAACCCCACCAAAAAATCAATTATTTAAAATCATTACCCACCTGTCCTCAGGCCACACATCATTTGCCTGCATATGCTCAAGCCTGTGTGTCCTCTCTAAGCAGAGACAGATACAATATACAAATGGCTGGCATACACAAATAGCCCCGTCAGCAAGGACAGTTACTATTTGGAACATTTTGTTTCAGAAAGTCAGTGTAAAAGTGCAGTATAGGAGCCTCTAATCCCAGTACTGGGGAGGCAGAGGCAGGTGGATCGCTGTGACTTCAAGGACAGCCTGGTCTACAAAGTGAGTCCAGGACAGGCAGGGCTATAAGAGAAACCCTATCTCGAGAAAACAAAACAAAACAAACAAACAAAAAGAATAATACTTCCACTGGGATTCTTTGTTCACAGACCACTTTGTTGTTGAGCGTCTGGTAATTGATGCTAAAAAGGCTATGACTAACAAGAACACTCTTCCACCACGGTAAGAAACGACAGCATCCAGTTGGAGGAGTGGACCATGTGATTCAGTCCAGGAAATTCACTCTAACCCAGGGATGGGCACAGGATGCTGGGGGAGGATACGGCCCAACCCAGAGCCAGAACAGCTTCCCCAAGGTGACATTGAAGCTGAGCCGGGCAAGGGAGGGGCAGGTGGAGGGCTGGAGAGGAAGAAATGGCCTTTGTAATGAAAGCCCAGCTGCCAGAAACACGCACTGCATTCAGGGACATGCAAATTATCCAGAATCTTAGGAAGTGAGAAAATGTACATATCTAATGCAATAAAAAAAGAATGAGAATTTTATTGTATATAACACTGTGTATAATAGATAACTTTATTACCTACTTCTATAACTATTATAGAGTTTTATAATATATAACTTTTATTCCTTTCAATTATATGTAATAATATAGATTAACAATAAAAAGTATTCATTGTATAATATAAAATTATATATCATATGATACATTTATGATGTTAGCATATTATACAATAAAATAGTTTTATTGCTACATAATAATTTTTTTTGTTTTTGTTTTTCAAGACAGTGTTTCTCTTGTAGTCCTGGATGTCCTGGACTCACTTTGTAGACCAGGCTGGCCTTGAACTCACAGAGATCTGCCTGCCTCTGCCTCCCAAGTGCTGGTATTACAGGTGTGCACAACCATTCCGGCCCATAATAAACATTTTAAGCTCTATTTTATTTATATGTATGTGTGTGGCATGTGTCAGCAGAGAGCATCAAAAGCATCTGTGCACCTGAGGCCAAGTTAAAGCAACTGGCAAGGTCTCAGTGCATAGCCCTGGCTGTCCTGGAACTCTCAATGTAAACCAGGCTGGCCTCGAACTCACAGATGTGCCTGCCTCTGCTTCATGGCCAGTATGTTAAAGAAAGAAAAGAAGGAAACAGAAGCCCCAACATTTCTTTCCCCACCAGGCTCCCACTCTCCTCCTCTTCCTCCTCCTCCTCCTCCTCCTCCTCCTCCTCCTCCTTCTTGACAAGGTTTCTCCATGCAGCCTTGGCTATCCTGGACTTTGTAGACCAGGCTGGCCTCGAACTCACAGAGATTTGCCTGCCTGTGCCTCCCAAGTGCTCAGATTAAAGGTGTGTGCCACCACACCTACCTCCCACTCTTCTTTTTATTAATTTACTTTTAAATTTATTTATTTATTTATTGGTTTTTCAAGACAGGGTTTCTCTGTGTTGGCCTTGGCTGTCCTGGAACTCACTTCGTAGACCAGGCTGGCCTTGAACTTACAATGATCCACCAACTTCTGCCTCCTGAGTGCTAGGATTAAAGGCATGCGCCACCGTGCCCGGCTTTCCGATTGCCACTCTTAATGGAGCCACCATCTCTCACTAGTGCCATAGACCGGGGTCCAAATCACTGAAGGACCTTTAGGGACACGCCTCCACATCACAATACACACACCCCTGCACATGCGCCTCCATGTGAGCCTCTCTGCTCATACTGTAACGTGCTATTCTTGCCATGGGTCAGCATCAAAGAACGGTCATTTTTCACTACATTTTATTTCTTTATTAGGTGGCACAGCATGGTGTGCACAGGGAAGCGAGAAAAGGACCTGTGGGAACTGGTTCTCTTCTGTAATATGGGTCCCAGGGAGTGAACACGGTGCTTAATGTTTGGCAACAGCTGCCTGTAACTGCTGAGCTGTCTCTCTAGTCCCACAGAAAAAGTTTCAAGCTATTGGAGTTAAATCATTTAGGACACTGTTGCAGCGTTTCACTCACTCGTTCATTTAACCAGCGATGTTCCAGGCCCTCGGGTTATAGACGGTGAACAAACTAGATACTACGGTTGAGTTTGTGCTTTTTTGGGGGGGTGCTGGGGAACTAAAACTTTGCTCATGCAAAGGACACCCCAGCCCCCAAACTTCAACTTGGCTAAGGACAGGCTACCAGGAACAAATGTGACCAAATGAAGCTCTAGGCAACTTAAGAGACAACAATCTCATAAAAATAATAAATTCAAGCTGAGTGTGGTGGTACATGCCTTAATCCCAGCACTGGACAAACTCTTGTGAGTTTGAGGCCAGCCTGGTCTACATAGTAAGTTTTCCAGCACATCAAAGGCTACATAGTGAGACCCATATCTCAAAAGAAATAATAATAATAATAATAATAATAATAATAATAATAATAATAATAATAATAATAATAATAAATAAATTTAAGGGAGAACATAGGTGCCACAAAATCTGTTTTGTCGCGACTGTGTCCAAAGCTCTCAAGCCTAGAACACAGTAGCTGGTCCCTAAGTGTTACCTGAGCAAATAAAAGAACTCAGAGACGTGGCTGGTTTTGACTTGAGAAGTGACAACAGAAATTGGGAGAAGCAGATGGCTCACTGCATATTTAAGAGGTGAAACAAACAGGTGAGAAAAATAGACTGAGGGCTGAGAGATAAAAACAGAACAGGGCCGATTTCTCTCCAGCCTGTGCTAAACATAGTAGCCAGAGTGATCATGTGACTTCTCTGAGCAGAACCCTCCCACAGGTCCCTGTAGTACTCAGAGTAAAACCCCAAATCCTTGCAATCGTTAAGGCTGTCTGTGATCTGGGCTCACCAGCTGCTTCTCTGATAATCTCCCCTGTTTCTCTCTGTTCCAGCCATCTGGGGCCACCTTGCTGTTCTCAAGTTTGCTGTTAGGGTCCTGATCAAGGCCTCTGGACCAGGTGTTCCTTTTGCTGCAAAATATTCATGCAGCACAATGCTGGCCTTTTAAAGAGGTCTGTTCTCATTGGCCTGATGCTGTAACAGACGCTGCACACCATTACTCTGTCTGCTCAGTTTTTCTCCATCACCCTTTAGCCCTTCTTGGGAGAGAGATGGATAGATACTAGACTCTAACAGGCTATAACTTTACTATCTCCATCCCCACAGGAATTTAACTTTCCTTGAGCCTAGAGCATTAGGTGGCACTTTGTAGCTTGATCCCCGCCCCTTCTCTCTCTGCGTGTGTGTGTGTGTGTGTGTGTGTGTGTGTGTGTGTGTGTGAGAGAGAGAGAGAGAGAGAGAGAGAGAGAGAGAGAGAGAGAGAGAGAGAGAGAGAAAATCTCACTATGAACAGCAGGCTAACTTGCGATGATCCTCCTGCCTATGCCTCCCACAGGCCAGGACTGCAGGCAGGCACCACCACACCCCACAGTAAACACTGTTGAGAAAACAAAAAGCAACTCCCAGCTTTCTACCTTGAACAACTAAGCAATAGTGGTTTTGGAGGCAGTGTGGGGTACGGGGATTGTGAGGGAGTATCAACTCAGGTTTGGACATGCTGTGTCTGAGGGTCCTGTGAGACCAGAGCCCGGGTGGTGAATGTCATTGAGGCAGTTCAATACGTGGATCTGGTGAGTGAGCAAAAGAACCAGAGATATAAATTTAGCACTGGCTTATACGTGGCATTGAACAGGTGAGATGGGAAAGAAAACTTGGAGTTGAGGCAAAGAGAACATTAGGAAACACACCAAGAGTTAGGAGGGAAAGGAGTTGCAGCTGACTATAGAAAGTGGTGGGGTTTTTTTTCAAGACAAGGTTTTTCTGTGTAGCCTTGGCTGTCCTCAACTCACTTTGTAAACCAGGCTGGCCTCGAACTCAGAGATCCACCCTCCCTGGCTGCTGGGATTAAAGGCATGCACTACCACACAAGGCCATAGAAAGTATTCTAAAAAGAAAGGCTGGGGGCTGGAGAGATGGCTCAGTGGTTAAGAGTGCCACCTGCTCTTCCAGAGATCCTGAGTTCAATTCCCAGCAAGCACATGGTGGCTCAAAACCATCTATAATGTGATCTGATGCCCTCTTCTGCAGATAAAGCATTCATATACAACAAATAAATAAATATTTAAAATAAAAAAAAAAGAAAGAAAGAAAGGCCGCACTGCAAGGCAGAAGGCAGATCTCTGTGAGTTCGAGGCTACCCTGGTCTACATAAGCAAATTCCAGGACAGCCAAGGCTACACAGAGAGATCCTATCTCAAAACCAAAACCAAACAAGGAAACAGAAAGAAATCAAACTTAATGGCTTAAAACACATTTGTCATCTATTTGTTCAATAAGACACCCTCTTTTTGTGCACTTATTCACAGACCACTCCAAGTACCAACTACACAGGGTTTTACCCCAACAGCCAATTAGCTATGCCAAACCTCAATCCTGGCCCCACTTGCCTAGAATCAGGGCCAGACCTCACAATGTAGGGTAGGGGTTCAGGGCTGCAGAGACGACTCCTTGCCCCACTTCAGATGCCAAGTACAAGCCTAGTTTCCTGGGGGCTCCTTCCTCAGGATGATTTACTAAACAGCTCACAGATCTCAAAGAAATACTTTGCCCCACCTACCAGAATGTTACACAAGACAGACAGCATTGGGAGGAGGCTCCCACGGTGAGGTCTAGACAAGTCTGATGTGTAGGAAACTCTAACCTCCATGAAATCAGGGTATGCTAACCCCCTGGCATGTGGATACATTCCCCAGCTCAGAAACTCGTCAAATCTAGTATTTCAAGTTTTAAAAGCAAAACAAAACAAAAACTCATCCTCCAGCCCTTTATGGTATTTAGAGCAGAAAATAGGAGGTGGTTGTTGTTTCTTTTTGTTTTCTGGTGACTAGCTCCATGTGGAGGGGAGTTAGCTCAGGCTTATAAACTCAGGTGTGATTTAATGCTGGTCAAGGTGCTCATTATGGGATGGTAAGATGGCCCAATGGGTTTAGGCTTTTGCCAGGGAGCCTGAAAGCTTGATGTCATCACCCAACGCCGACATGGAGAAAGGAAACCATCGTCTCCGGCAAGTTATCCTCTACACCCACACTGTGGCGCATGTGCGTGCATACACACGGAATAAATAAATATGAGTTTTTTAGAAAGAGGCCTTGTCTAAATAACAAGAGGCACCCTTATGACTCGGGAGCTTAGGGATAGAGTTCAGTGGTAGTGCACTTCTGTTAGCGTCTTTTGCGTCACTGTGATGAAATACTCTGAAACAGGTAACTTCAGGGGACAAGGGCTTATTTCAGCTCACGGTTCAAGGTCACAGTCCACTTCTTCCACGGGGGAAGTCCCAGAGGCAGGAGTCACAGCAGAGGAGGAGAGAGCACATGATGAGTGCACGCACGTGCGCGGCCCCCTTCCTCCATGTATATACTACCTAGAACCCGGTAAGGGAATGGCGCCGCCCACAGTGGGAAAGCCTTTCCATCTCATTTAAGATAATCCCCCACAGGTATGCTCCAGAGGCCCAGCTCCCAGGTGACAGTAGACATTGTCAAGTTGTCCAGCAAGCTCACGTTCTGCAGCAGCAGACAAAGACATAAGAGGAGAGACGATGGAGGGGGGAGGGGGGAAAGGGAGAGGGGAGAGAGGAGGGAGAAGAGAGGGAGACAGGAGGAAGGGATGTAGTATTATTCCGGAGACTCTAAGTGGTTTAGGAGGTCTGTGGCAGGAACCTTAGACACAGACAGTGGACGAGGAGTCTGCATTGCTTAGCTGAGTCCTCTCTTCCAAAGTCTCTCAGAAGGCAGCAGCCAAAATTAATACCTGCCTGTGGTATCATCTGGAGGCTTGCCTGGGAAGGGACCCTCTCCCAAACAGTTGGCAGCACTCCATTTTCCTAAGGGTGTCAGACTAAGGACATCAGTTCCTTCTCTTGTGGGTCTCTGTTAGCACAACTCATGAAGCAGGGCCTCCTCAAAGGGCCATGCAAGGAGAGAGAGAGAGAGAGAGAGAGAGAGAGAGAGAGAGAGAGAGAGAGAGAGAGAAGAGAGAAGAGAGAAGAGAGAAGAGAGAAGAGAGAAGAGAGAAGAGAGAAGAGAGAAGAGAGAAGAGAGAAGAGAGAGAGAGAGAGAGAGAGAGAGAGAGAGAGAGAGAGAGAGAGAGAGCGCACTAGTGGCTGGAAAGTAGCCTGCTCTCAGCAGGACTATAGTGAGCAGGCAAGCCTGGATTAGTCACTCTTCTGCTGCTATGATAAAACACCATGACCACAGGCACCCTAAGGAAGAGAGAGCCTATTTGGGCTCAGATTCCAGAAGGGTAAGAATCTATTACAGCAGATAGCAGAGGTATAGCAGCGTGTGGCAGGCACGGAGGCAGGAGCAGGAAGCCGGGAGCTCATATCCTCAAAAGCAAGCAGAAAGCAGCGAGAGCAAGCTGGACATGGATGAGGACAAAATGCTCTCACAACCGCTCCCCGCAGAGCATGGTGGCACACGCCTTCAATCCCAGCACTCAGGAGGCAGAGGCAGACAGATCACGGTGAGTTCCAGGCCAGCCTGATCTACAAAGTCCAGGACAGCCAAGGCTACAGAGGGAAACCCTGACTCGGAAAACAAAAAACAAAACAAACAAACAAACAAACAAACAAAAAACCACCTCTCCTCAGTGACATACTTCCTGCAGCAAGGCTGCACCTCCTAATCGTCCCCACAGGGTACCAATACTGGAGACCAAATATTCAAATACCAGAGCCTATTGGGGACATTTCTCAAAGCAGCATGAAGCCAAATAGCGCTGGCTCTCCACAGAGCTATGCCATCCATCTCACTTTTGTCTTTCTCTGTTTATTTGAAGCAAGTTGTTAGGTTTAGCTAACACACGAGAAAGAGATCACCAAAGGGAGTGAATAGGAGGAGGGCAGTGTTAGGGAGCCCTTTTGATACAGCTGCAATGGAAGATGCATCCAAATTGTTTTCAGAGCAGCCAAGAGATGTGGCAATGGGAGAGAGCATTCATTACCTGAGAGAGATGGCTTAGGGGCGTCTGGAGGCAAAGGCCATCCTGTGATGAATGGACCAAAGAAGGAGGCGGGATGAAAGGAGTAGAGCAGCATAGCATGGATTCATTTTCGGGATATTCTCAACGCGAAGAAGACGACAAAGGTAGGAAGAAGAAATCTGGTCAAGGCCAGGCTGAGGCTTTTAGCTTTAGAGATTTGAATGTGTTGGGATGATAATGGGTAGCTGGAAAGGGCTGAAGAAACAAGCAGTAAAAAGCCAAACATGGCGGCCCACACCTGTAATCTCAGCACATGGGAGGTGGAGGCAGGAGGATCAACAGTTCAAGGTCATCCTTGGTGACATACTGTCTGAAGCCAGCCTAGACTACATGAGACCTTTTTTTTTGAAAAGTTACTAAAACCGGGTGGCGCACGCCTTTAATCCCAGCACTCAGGAGGCAGAGGTAGGTGGATCTTTGAGTTCAAGGCCAGCCTGGTCTACAGAGTGAGTTCCAGGGCAGCCAGAGCTATGTCTAGAAAAAAACAAACAAACAAAAAAGATAGTCCAAAGTATAACCACTATTCAGTGGGTCTCACTGAGACTTCAAGCTCAGCCTTGATAGCAAGTTCAAGACTAGTATCTTGGGGCTACATAACAAGAGCCTGTCTCACAAACAGGATGGAAAGCTAAGAGATGGCTCATCAGTTAAGAGCTCTCACAAAGGGTCCAGGTACAATTTGCATTATCCTCCATTAGGCAGCTCACAATGATCAATAACTACAGCTCCAGAGGATCCAATGCCCTCTTCTGGCCGATGGCACCTGATACATACATACACACACACACACACACACACACAACAACAACAACAACAACGACAACAATAATTATAAAATGGATCTTTTTATTTAAAAAAAAACAACAACTAGGGGAAGAAGAGATGGCCCTATGGATAAAGCACTTGGTTCATAAGCATGGGGACCCGAGTTTGAGTCCCCAACACCCATGTAAATGCCAAAGCCCAGTGGCACACATATATCACCCTAGCACTCAGGATAGGAGGTGAAGGCAGGCAGACCCCCAAAGCTCACAGACTGGCTGGAAGAATGAAAATAATAATAAAACGGTGACTGTTTAATTTACGGAACTAGCTTATAGGGGCTGGAGAGATGGCTCAGAGTTTAAGAGCACTGGCTGCTCTTCCAGAGTTCAATTCCCAGCAACCACGTAGTGGCTCACAACCATCTATAATGTGATCTGAATCCCTCCTCTGGGGTGCATGAAGACACAGCACTCATATACATAAGATAAGTAAACAAATCTTTAAAAAATATTTTTTTAAGATTTATTTACTTATGATGTATACAGCATTCTGCCTGCAGGCTAGAAGAAGGCACCAGATCTCGTTATAGATGGTTGTGAGCCACCATGTGGTTGCTGGGAATTGAACTCAAGACCTTTGGAAGAGCAGTCAGTGCTCTTAACCACTGAGCCATCTCTCCAGCTCCTAAAAAAATATTTTTAATAGTAGCTTATTCCAAGTCACATAGAAACAACCTTAGTCCAGGGACATTGATTCAAGTTCCCCTGAATGCCATGCTTTAACACACATGAGGTTATATGAGCTTATACAGTCACGGAATCCATGTCGGATGGTCACAATTCAATGCACTTGTCAACTGCGTCGTGGGGCACCAGCTAGGTGAGCAGCAGCAGAGCCAAAGATCTCAGCTCTGCCGCTCACATGTTACTCTCTAGTGCTCTTAGCTTTAGGGGTGGCAGAGGCTAGGGGTCTGTTGCGCTTAGGAACAGCTGCGCATTAGCTATAGCAAGATTAGGCCGGATACAAAAATTAAGGCGAAACCCTGTCTCGGAAAACCCAAAAAAAAAAAAAAAAAAAAAAAAGGCAAATGGCTAGTAACAGTCCAAGATTGTCCGGGCTTTTAACCTATAACATTCCAGCCCTCCACAATCCCAAAGCTCAGCCAACTGAGGCAGTCAGCTTATCAGTCATGGAGCCCCAGGAAAGAGTCAAATCCTTAGTGAGGGATTGGGAGGGAGGAGCCAAGCCCTCAATGTAACTAGGTCAGGCACAAAGAACAAAATGTAGCAAGGAAGCTGAGGGGCGTAGACACTGTGTTCTGAGACCCAGATAAGTGTTTGGATGACGTTAGTAGGGGTGGAGAAGATCAGTGGCGACGACCAGGCCTTAAATAGGCCACTCCCTTAAGTCCTTATTGGCCTCAGCTTACAGTGCTGGGTGTCTGTCTGTCTGAGCTGTAAAATCTCATTTAAAAGCAGTATTTTACCACCATGTTAAAGATGAGGAGGTAGGCTAAGGGGAACTAAGGAATGCCCAAGGCCACTCAGTAAAGAAGCGTAAAATCTATTTATTTATTTATTTATCTGCAGGTTTTTGTTTTGTTTGGTTAGTTTTTGTTGTTGTTGTTTTGAGACAGAAGACCAGAAGGTCATGAGTAAGTCTAAGAAGCTGGACATTGAGTTACAGCATTTTTGTTTTGGGGTTTTTTGTTTGTTTGGGTTTCTGTTTTTTTGTGGTTTTTGTTTGTTTGTTTGTTTGTTTGTTTGTTTTTTCCAGAGACAGGGTTTCTCTGTGTCGCCTTGGTTGTCCTAGACTCACTTTGTAAACCAGACTGGCCTCAAACTGACAGAGATCCACCTGCCTCTGCCTCCTGAGTGCTGGGATCAAAGGCGTGTGCCACTACGCCCCAGCTGTTTGTTTGTTTTGGAAGTAAAATTATTTAATTTTATTTTTATTTATTTATTTTTAGCCCACACCCAGTTAAGAGACTGAATATTTTAAAGAGAGATTGACCTTTTTAAGGTATGGATTTTGTTTTGTTGAGTTTTTAGTGGGGGTGGTTTCAAGTGTCTCTTAGTGTAGCCTTGGCTGTCCTGAAACTCTATCTATAGATCAGGCTAGCCTCAAACTCACAGAGCTCCACCTGCCTCTGCCTCCCAAGTGCTGAGATTAAAGACACATGCCACCACCACATGGCAAGCATTCAGTGGGTTTGCTTTTTTTTATGATTTATTTATATTTATTTTTCATTTGCATTGGTAATTTGCCTGCATGTATGTTTGTGTGAGGGCATCCAATCCCCTGGAACTGGAGTTATAGACAGTTGTGAGCTACATGTGGGTGCTGGGAATTGAACCAAGGTCCTCTGGAAGAGCAGCAACCACTGAGCCATCTCTCCAGAGCAGCATTGGAGGTCTTAAAGAACTATAAGATTTGTTTATTTGTTTTTCTTGGTTTTGGAGACAGGGTGTCTCTGAGTAGCTGAGAATTGTAAGTTTGGGTTTTTTTTTGGGGGGGGAAGGGGTTACGTAATCTTTACTTCTTTTTTTTTTCTAAAGTAATTTATTCAGATTACATCCCAATTTTTGTTTTGTTGTTTTTTAAAGACAGGGTTTCTCTGTGTAGCCTTGGCTGTCCTGGACTTGCTTTGTAGACCAGGATGGCCTCGAACTCACAGCAATCCACCTGCCTCTGCCTCCCGAGTGCTGGGATTAAAGGCGTGTGCCACCACCACCCGGCATTTACATCCCAGTTGTTATCCCCTAACTTGTATCTTCCCGTTCCCTCGAACTATAAGATTTTTAAAGTTGTATCGTATTTTATATTATGATATAATGTGAGATCTTGGGGACAAACAAGAAAGGAGAGGTTATGGTTTTAAAGTGACATGTTTGGGGTGGTGTGCTGGTTAGTTTTGTCAACCTGACACCAACTGGGGTCATCTTGGAAGAGGAAATCTAAATTGAGAAATTGGCTCCATTTGTTTGGCTCATGGGCCCCCCACGTCTTCAGGGTCTTTTCTTGATTAACAGAAATCAAGCTGAGAAAGCCGTGAAGAACAAGCTTTGTTTCCCATGGTCTCAGCTTCAGCTCTTACTTTCCGGCTCCTGCCTTGAGTTCCTGCCTCGGGGTCCCCAGAACATGCACTGTGACCTAGGAGTCAAATAAATCCTTTCTTCCCCAGTGTGCTTTTGGTTATGGTGTTTGTCACAGCAACAGGAAACTGATATAGGATATGTATCAAAGTTGACAAGAGTGTCATAGTTAGCTTCAATTGTCAGCTTGACACAAAACAAAAGTCAAACAGGAAGAGGGACCCTCAGCTGAAAAAAACAAAAACAAAACAAAACAGCTCAGATCAGATCTGATGCTGGTGGCCGTGCTGTGGGGCATTTTCTTAATTGCTAATTGAAACTGGAGCAATGAGTTAACTGTGGGTAATGTCATTCCTAGACAGATGAGCCTGGACTATATGAGAAAGGAAAGCAAGCAAGCTAAGGCCCTGAGTGCCTGCCCTGGCTTCCCTCAGCTGTAGCCTATATAACCTGTGAACTGAGATAAACCATTTCCTGCCCGAGTTGGGTTTGGTTTGGTTTGGTGTGGTTTGTTTGTTTTTGAGGACAGGGTTTCTCTGTGTAGCCTTGGCGGTCCTGGACTAGCTTTGTAGACCAGGCTGGCCTCGAACTCACAGAGATCCACCTGCCTCTGCCTCCCCAGTGCTGGGATTACAGGTGTGGGCCACCACCGCCTGGCTCCCAGGTTGGTTTTGATCAGTGTCTTATCACAGCTACAAAAGTAAAGTAGGACTACCTGGGGGGGGGGAAACCAGGATGAGTTCTAGCCGGGTAACTGGTGGAGAAATCTCCAGAAGATGAGAAGGTCCATATTAGATAAGGAATCTGAAGTGCTTATAGGCAAACAAGTGGCACTATTAAAAAATTGATATATGGGGCTAGAGAAATGGCTCAGAGGTTAAGAGCACTGTCTGTTCTTCCCAAAGGTCCTGAGTTCAGTTCCCAGTAACTACATGGTGGCTCACAATCATCTATAATGAGATCTGGCGCCCTCTTCTGGCCTGCAGGTATACATGAGGGCAGAATACTGTATAAATAATAAATAAATAAGTCTTTGCTGGGTGTGATGACACACGCCTTTAATCCCAGCACTTGGGAGGCAGAGGCAGGGGATCTCTGTGAGTTCAAGGCCAGCCAGGTCTACAAAGAGAGTCCAGGACAGCCACGACTATAAGAGAAACACCTCCCCCCAAAAAAGATATATGCATCAGAATATAGAAAGAATAGGGCCATGGAGATGGATCAGCAGATAAAAAGCACTTGCTATGCCGACAACCTGTGTTCCAACTCTGGAAGCCATGACGAAACGAAAAAATTAACTCCTGAAAGCTGTTCTCTAAGCTCCACCCATGTCTCGCATCACACACACACGCACACGCACACACACACACACACACACACACACACACACACACACACAAATCTTTAAATAAAATTATGTAACTTCACTAAAAGTATATAAAAAGGAATGTTTTCGCCAAGAATCTAGGTCAGCGAAATGTATAAATTAAAATATATCCTTCATATATTTTTTAGATAGGTCTTATAAATTCTAGGCCAGTCTCAAACTTGCTAGAACACTTGATTCTCCTACCTCCACGTCCCTAGCGCTGGGAGGACTGCACCACCATGCCTAGTTTATATGGCGCTGGGGACTGAACCTAAGGGTTTGTGCGTGGCAGACAACCACTCTCTCAGTTGAACCGTGTCTGTCTTTCCCTGTCTACTGTCACGTAACATGAGCAGAGGAGGGCAGGGCTGTATACCTGGAGTCAAGGCCATCTTGATTTGACAAACTCATCTGAGATTGAGGCTGACTTGGGCTACATGAGACACTGTATCAGAGACACAACAGAAAGAGGAAGAGGGGGAGGGGAAGAAATAGCATGAGTAGAAAGAGCAGATAGACTCAGTCCACTCACGGTCCCATCTCATTGCCAATGGAAAAAGAAAAATCAGTTGGGGAGGCTGGAGAAATGGCTCAGCAGTTAAGAGCTGCTTTTCCAGAGGACCCAGGTTTAATTCCCAGCACCCACATGGCAGCTCACACCTGCCTGTGACTCCAGTTCCAGAGTATCTGGAACACTCATTCAGACATACATGCAGACAGAACACTAATGCACATAAAATTAAAATAAATACATTTTTTTAGAAAAAGATTTATTGATTGATTACATATATAGTGTTCTGCCTGCATGTACACCTGCACACCAGAAGAGGGCAGAAGATCTCATTATAGATGGTTGTAAGCCACCCTGTGGTTGCTGGGAATTGAACTTGGGACCTTTGGAAGAGCAGGTAGTGCTCTTAACTTCTGAGCCATCTCTCCAGCCCCATAAATTATTTTTAAATATCAGTTGGTTGCATCACTTTGTGTATCACATACTTGGACCTGTGGATACAGTTGGCCCTTGGTATTCAAAGGTAGAATACCATGGGTCAAAACAGTTGTTAAAATTGTGTCTTAGGCCGGGCGTGGTGGCACACGCCTTTAATCCCAGCACTTGGGAGGCAGAGGTAGGCAGATTGCTGTGAGTTTGAGGCCAGCCTGGTCTACAAAGTGAGTCCAGGACGGCCAAGGCTACACAGAGAGACCCTGTCTCGAAAAACCAAAAAAAAAAAAATTGTGTCTTAAAGGCTGGGAAAGTGGCTTAGTTGGTAGAGTGCTTCCCTAGTTTGTACAAAGGCCTGGGTTCAATCCTCAGCACCACATAAAAATTGGATGTGGCATATGTCTGTGATCCTAGCATTTCTGAGGTAAAGGCAAGAGGATTAGAAGTTCAAGGTCATACTCAGCTATGTAGTAAGTTCAAAGTCAGCATGGCTACAAGAGACTGTGTCTCAAAAACAAAAAAACAAAAAAAAACTGCTGGGCAGCAGTGGAGCATGCCTTTAATTGCAGAACTCGAGTGGCAGAGGCAGGTGGATCTCTATGAGTTCGAGGCTAGCCTGGTCTACAAAGCAAGTTTGAGGACAGCCAGGACTACAAGAGAAACCCTGTCTCAAAAACAACAAAACAAAACTAAACAAAAACCCCAAAACAAAACAAAAAAAGAAAGAAAATGTCATAATGAAACCCATTACTTTACACACCATCTTAAAAAAAAAAAATCAAATCAAACCCTTGTGTCTGTACTGAGCATGTACAAACACCACAAGGTAATTTACATACACTTACTTTATAGCAGTATAAACACCCTAGAGGTTGTACACAGGTTATGTGCAAATAGTAAGCCGTTTCGTTTGTCTGAGGCAGGGTCTCACTGTGTAGTCCACCTGTCCTCACTCACTAAGGAGGTTAGATTGGCCTCAAACTCAAACATATTCTCCTGCGTCTGCCTCCCAAATGTTAGGATTAAAGGCACACACTGCCATGTCTCTGTTGTATCTGTTGTGTGTATATATATATATATGTATATATATATATATATATTTTTTTTTTTTTAAGATTTATTTATTTATTATGTATACAATGCTCTGCCTGCATGTACACCTGCAGGCCAGAAGAGGGCATCAGATCACATCATAGATGGTTGTGAGCCACCATGTGGTTGCTGGGAATTGAACTCAGGACCTCTGGATGAACAGTCAGTACTCTTAACCGCTGAGTCATCTCTCCAGACCCCTCCCCCCACACCCCCCACACCCCCACATCCTCTATCCCCATTGTATATCATAAGAAAAACTTACCCAAATATGTCACTTTTTTTTTTTTTTTGGTTTTTGTCAAGAAAGCATTTCTCTGTGTAGCCCTGGCTGTCCTGGAACTCACTCTGTAGACCAGGCTGGCCTTGAACTCACAGATATCCTCCTGCTTCTGCCTCCTGAGTACTAGGATCAAAGGTGTGCACCACTACCATTCAGATTTTCACTGTTGTTTAATTGGGTCATTTGTCCTGTTTTTGTTGAGTAACAGAAATTCTTAATATATTCTGAATATTAATCCTTTATCCAATACATGACTTGTCCCTTTTCCTATTCTGTGGGTTTTGTTCCTACTTCTTTTTTTTTTTTAAGATTTATTTATTTTATTTATTGCATATGACTGCTTCATTTGCAGCAGAGGGCATCAGATCACATTATAGATGGTTTCGAGCCACTATGTAGTTGCTGGGAATTGAACTCTGGACCTCTGGGAGAGGTGCTCTTAACCACTGAGCCATCTCTCCAGCCCTGTTCCTATTTCTTTTCTTTCTTTCTTTCTTTTTTTTTTTTTTTTTTTGTTTTGTTTTGTTTTTCGAGACAGGGTGTCTCTGTAGCCTTGACTGTCCTGGATTCACTTTGTAGACCAGGCTGGCCTCGAACTCACAGCGATCCGCCCGCCTCTGCCTCCCGAGTGCTGGGATTAAAGGCGTGCGCCACCATGCCCGGCTGTTCCTACTTCTTGATAGTGTCTTTAGAAGCACAAAAATTTTAACTTTCATAACATCCAATTTATAAACTTTGAATTGATTAAGTTTTGATTTTATACCTAAGACACCATTGTGTCATCCAAGGTCATGAAGACATATATCTGTTTACTTCTCAGAGTTTTATAATTTACTGCTGATCACTTTGGGTTAATTTTTATAATGGCAATCGGCTTCATAGCTCTTGTCATCATTTGATGAGGTGACATTGCTGACTCTAGGCGCACAGGAAGCTCTCAGTGGCTGGCAGCTGGTGCTGTGATGACCTGGTCTCTTTAAAGAAACTGCCAAGTCTACATTAATCATCGGATGGAACTTCACAGAAAGGACAATATTTTCATTTCATGCTCATCAGATCTTCTTTTCATATCTAGTTTGATCGCCTACCTTGTGCACTGTCCTTGTGTGACTTCTAATGGTTTCAAAGAGAAAGACTGAGCTGGGTGTGCTTTAATTCCAGCACTCAGGGAGGCAGAGGCAGACAGATCGCTGTGAGTTCGAGGCCAGCCTGGTCTACAAAGCAAGTTCAGGACAGCCAGGGCTACACAGAGAAACCCTGTCTCAAAAAACCAAAATAAATAAATAAATAAATAAAAATTAAATTAAAAAAAAAATCAAAGAGGAAGGACTGGCTTCCAGTGGAGAGCAAGAAACTGAAGTAATTTCCAAAGGTGGCCTAGCACTGTCCTAGGCAGTGAGGCCCCTCTGACAACAATATTCCAGGAAGACCCTTTGACGTGGGACATTATGGGTTTTTTTTGTTGTTGTTGTTTTTTGGTTTTTGAGACAGGGTTTCTCTGTGTAGCCTTGGCTGTCCTGGACTCGCTTTGTAGACCAGGCTGGCCTCGAACTCACAGCGATCCACCAGCCTCTGCCTCCCAAGTGCTGGGATTAAAGGCGTGCGCCACCACGCCCGGCACAAGGGACATTATGGTTTTATGTTTCACCTCTGTCTGTCCTGGGCCTTGTGTGGAGTGACTAAACCTGAGGGACTCACCCAATTCCAGGAGGCTCCATTTGTAGTGTCCCGGCTACCCAGGCGGCCATATTTTTGCACTGATCTTGGTATTTTCCTGGCCGTTGTATTCAAGTCTTTACACCTTTACATGTTTTTCAGTAGTTTACCAGGCCTTTGCCCTCAGGCTACATCTAACAATGTCTGAGGTACTTAGGGGCACTGAGAGAGTGCTGTGGGCCTCCGGTGGGCGGAGGAGAGGGATATTACTGATCAAACAGTACAAGACAGTCCCCACCCAAAACTCCCCAGTCCGAGATGTCATTGGTGCTCAGGTGAGAGACTCACTACATACATGTGAACTGACTGCGCTCAAATTGACATGGGTTCAAATCCCAGCTGTACCACTTCCCACCTTCTTGAGCTGGAGTAAGTTCTTTAGCCTCTGAAGTAATGGCACTTTGTTTTGTTATTAATCTAATGCTCACTCTAACAACCATACATTTATTTGCATAAAATCAACTAGAGTATGTTTCAAATGCATACAGCTGACACACGGTAAATGACAAGCATTAGCCATATCAACACAGATGACAGCAGCGTTCTACAAAGAATAATGCTTTGCAGGGTTTCCCCCCTTTTCTTTTAGATGTACATTTTTATGAGTTATGAATGTGTTCCCTGCATGTGTGCGTGTACACCACGTGTGTGCCTCGTGTCTAGGGAGACCAGAGGAGGGCATCGGATTCCTCTGAGCCAGAGTTAGCGATGGTTGTGAGCCTCCTTATGGGTGTTGGGAACAGAACCCAGGACTTCTTAACCTCTGAGCCATCTCTCCAAGGCCTAACTTTAGAGCTTTTGAAAAGTATCCTTTTATTTCTTTGTTTGTGTGCAGGGGGTGAGGGGTGGGGGTGGGGAGGGGTGCTAGATGCTGTGTGGGAATCAGAGGGCAACTTAGAGCAGTCTGTTCTCCTTGTATGTGGGTCAGGGGTGGGCTGGGGGGACCAAACGCCTGTCACCAGCCTTGGCACCAAGTGCCTTTCCCCACAGAGCCATCTCGCAGCTCCTTTGGGATTTTTACTTTGTTTTTGTTTTTGTTTCTGTTTTTCTTTTTTATTTATTTATTTATTTATTTATTTATTTATTTTGGTTTTTCGAGACAGGGTTTCTCTGTGTATCCTCGGCTTGGCTGTCCTGGACTCATTTTGTAGACCAGGCTGGCCTCGAACTCACAGCAATCCGCCTGCCTCTGCCTCCCGAGTGCTGGGATTAAAGGCGTGCGCCACCACACCCGGCTTGTTTTTCAAGACAGGGTTTCTCTGTGTAGCCCTGGGTGTCCTGGACTCACTTTGTAGACCAGGCTGGCCTCAAACGCACAGAGACCCGCCTGCCTCTGCCTCCCCGAGTGCTGGGGTTACAGAACTCAGGGCCACCAGCCCAGGCGTGGCCTCGCTTATCAATCACTAAGAAAATGCTCCACAGGCTTGCCTACAGCCCAACTTTACGGGGACACCTTCTTAATCGAGGCTCCCTCCTCTCAGATGACTATAGCTTGTATCAAGTTGATATAAAACCAGCCAGCGCACACATCCTTGGGGCTGCCACTGGGATTTCACTCCAGCACAGAGGGATCCTGTGCCTCAACTCTTGCGTGGGCACACTTCAGCCTCACATTCTTCCAGGATTGGCTAACACAGCTTGGTGCAGTTTCCAGGGAGAAATGAAACTTGAGCACATATTTTTGATTTCAAGAAATGCTGACCCTGGACAAATTTGAGTTTCTGCCAAGTGGCTTCTTTACTTTTTTTTTTTTTTTAATCAAGTTTTGCCTTACTTTAACCCTTTGATAGAAAGACAACTGACATTTCCCATGCTTTGCTCTGTCAGAGGCTCTTCAGAATTTGGTCCTTATATTTAAAAATTGTTTCTTTTTGGAGGGGGTGTGGCACTCGGGAGGCAGAGGCAGACAAATCACTGTGAGTTCGAGGCCAGCCTGGTCTACAAAGCAAGTCCAGGACAGCCAAGTATACACAGAGAAACCCTGTCTCGAAAATCCAAAACTCCCTCATACATCTCTCTTTGTTCTCTTTCAAATTCATAACCTCTTTTTTATTATTATTTAATACATAATGTATATACACATATATTTTAAAATACAACCTGCTCAGTCTGCATAATATTTGTTGTATGTCTGCTGTCTTAGTTAGGGATCCTATTGCTGTGATGAAACGTCGTGACCCAAACACAAGTTGGGGAGGAAAGGGTTTATTTGGCTTACACTTCCAGAGCTTAGTCCATCACTGAACGAAGTCAGGACAGGAACTCAAACAGGGCAGGAACCTGGAGGCAGGAGCTGATGCAGAGGCCACGGAGGGGTGCTGCTCACTGGCTTGCTTAACCAGCTTTCTTAAAAGAACTAAGGACCACCAGGCCAGGGATGGCCCCACCCACAATGAACTGGGCCCTCCCCCATCAATCACTAAGGAAATGCCCTACAGGCTTGTCTGCAGCCCAACCACATGGAGCTATTCTCACAATCGAGGTTCCCTCCTCTCTGATGACTCTAACTTGTGTCAAGTTGACATGAAAGTAGCCAGCACACATGCTTTCGGGGCCAGGCATTTGGGAGTGGATAACTAATCGGTATGCTTCTTTCTGGAAAAGACTCTCCTGCTCTCAGCATTCCCTAGTTGCCCGTGCTTCTTTGTGTAGGGTGAAGACCTTGGGGGCGCTCCCCACCACCACCACGCCTTTACTTTAGCCTGTCTATTGGTGGCGTCCTTGGTTAGCTCATGTTTGGAAAGTCGTGTTAGTGAGCTCTTCTGGGTGGGGGCGCTTCTGATCTTCTTAGCAGACACAGTCACACAGCAAACTCCCTAGCTCTCCGGCTCTTACAATCTTTCTTCCCCCGTCTCCCACAATGTCCCTGAGCCTTAGATGTAGGAGTGTTTTGTAGGCATATCCGTTGGGACTGGGCTCCAGAACTCTGCATTTTGATTGGTTGTGGTTTTCTGTAATAGTCTCCATCTGTTGCAAAGAGAAGTTTCCTTTTTTTTTTTTCTTTTTTTTTTTTTCCTTTTGGTTTTTCGAGACAGGGTTTCTCCGTGTAGCCTTGGCTATCCTGAACTTGCTTTGTAGAGCAGGCTGGCCTGGAACTCACATAGTTCCACCTGCCTCTGCCTCCCTAGTGCTGGGATTACAGGTGTGCGCCACCACTCCTGGCCAGAATCTGCCCCCCATCTCCGCCACCTCCCACCCCAGGGTTTCTCTGTGTAACCACCCTAGCGGTCCTAGAACTTGCTCTGTACGCCAGGCTTGAACTCACAGAGATCCTGCCTCTGCCTCCGGAGTGCTGGGATTGAAGATGTGTGCCACCACCGCCCAGTTTACAGCTATGGTATCTTAGGTTGTGGTGTGCAGGGGCCAGAGTCAACTTGAGGGAGCTGATTTCGGCCTCCCATTAAGTGGATTCCAGGGATTGAACTCAGCTTGTCAGACTTGCAGGCAGAAGTTTTTACCTGCTGAGCTGTCTCATTGCTCCCCACTTTCCCAGGGCCAGGAGTACAGGCTGCTGTGTCTGGATTTCATAAGGGTGTTGAGGATCCAAACTCCAGTCGTCCGACCCTTGGTACCTCGTGTTTATGCAGCAAGCTTCTGACGGAGCCATCATCCCCCCACCACCACCACCATCACCCCCATCCTTCTTGAGACTGTTTCCTGCAGCTCCCCTCCCTCCCCACCCCTGAACTCCCGAAACAAAAAACAAAGACAAAACAAAACCCTCCAGTAACTAAGTGGAGGTACGCATGTTCATACTGACGGGAATGACACATACACCTCCTCTGAACCCTGTTCTCTCATTTCCAGAGGGACAGCGTCCCTGCCTCCCATAAGGAAAGAGCCTTTGTATGCTCTCAACCCAGGCTGCAGCCAATCTGCGTCATCCTCGCCATGTAATTAGAGGCTGGAGGTGCCCACGTGTCTCCTTTTTAGGATCCTGTGGGCTCCATTTGGCCCAGATTAGGTTATACTTAGGCACTTCGCTGCTGCTGCTGCTGCGTACACTTCTGCGCCTTCGTCCCCGCTCGGTGCTCCATTTCTCAGAAGGGACTTCAAAGAGCCAATGTTTGCATGTGGGCTGCGTGCAGAGTTCCATTCTCCGAGGACGGTGGGATGTAGAGGCCTCTCTCTGCCAGGCGTCATCTCGGAAGCAGGAAAGGAGACAGACAATCCCCAGCCCTTGATGGCTTCCAGCCTGGGGCTCCAGCTGCTGGACTTAACTAAAACTGGCCTCTGCAAAAATCTGGTTTGTTTCACAAGTGGAGCTGGCTCTGCCCGTGCTGTCCCTGCATGCCAGTCTTCTAGGGTTGAGCCTGCCACCACGACTGCTTCTTTTCATACCATCCTGATTATGGCTGCTCGCCCCTCCCCCCCCCAAATACAGAATGCCCATTACACTTGCAGTTTATTGCTGCCAATTGTGTGTGAATTTTATGCTAATCATATACTTCACCACTGACCTAGACTCCCCAGTGACAGCTCAGTGAGTTCTTAGTGTAATATCTCATGCAATACTTGGACTTGCGGTTAAGTTCTCTTTATTTAGAGAACTCAGCTCCTACTATGGGGGGACAGACAGGAGCCTACCTAGGCTTGCTTGCTTTCAGAGGCACAGGGAACAGCTAGCTACAACTGCTGCACCCGCCATGAGGCCTTTGAAGTATAAAGGGCCAGTGACTGACTGACCTTTCAGGAACACGCTATGGAAAAGCAGAAGAGCCGGGCTCCATGGAGAGGCGGATGTGAGACTGAGCACGTGGCATGGCCGGCGAAGGGAGCGAGAGCTCATCTTTGTTACAAGTCTACGTGAATTATTTCTGGAAGCTACTCAATACGAATTCATTGCCGAAGTCTAATGCTTCCAAGTTGCTGTACCGGTGGCTAGCGACCCTGCTACGGTAGCTTTCCCTCACAGGTACAGGCGCCACTACAATGAGCCCACAGCCCCTACCCCTTACCCCACCCCTGACCTCCAGTTCATAGGAAAGAAAAATATAGTAAATGTAAATAGAATAAGCAATTTAAAAAATATTATTTAAGGGCCGGGTGTGGAGGCGCGTGCCTTTAATGCCAGCACTCGGGAGGCAGAGGCTGGTGGGTTGCTGTGAGTTTGAGCCCAGCCTGCTCTACAAAGTGAGTCTAGGACAGCCAAGGCTACACAAAGAAACCCTGTCTCAAAAAAACAAAAAAACAAAAAATTATTTAAAATTTATATTTAGATATTTTTTTAATGAGTACCTCCTAGGAGCCTGGTTCCCTGTATCTATAATCTAAAATATCTAATCTGGGGTTAGGGTTCTGCAGCCCAGTTGTAGAGCACTTGCCTTGCATTTGGGAGATGCTCAGGTTCAATATCCATTATGTTCACACATGTGCACGCACAAGTATACACATATACATAAGCACAAACACACACACACATCTAACATACTTGTAAACTGACTCGGAACAGGGCTAGAGAGATGGCTTTGCTGTTAAGAGCACTGACTGCTCTTCCAGAGGTCCTGAGTTCAGTTCCCAGCAACCACATGGTGGCTCTGTAATGCGATATGGTGCCCTCTTCTGGCCTGCAGGAGTACATGCAGGCAGAGCACTGTTTACATAATAATAAATAAATAAAATAAATCTTTTGAGAGAGAGACTGTGAACAGTTCGGGAATTTGCCTAGTTGGGCAACTTGGATTTGAGTTCAGAGCAGTGTGATTCTGGGGTCAGAGGTCACCTTCCTAATTCATAGAGCTTTCATACTGTGTTCATCCAGAAGAGACATTTCCCAGAAAGAACGCTCAGCAGCATGTGGGAAGCATCCACCAGACCAGCCCCACGGTACAGAGCCTGAGCCCACCAAACCTAGCAGCCATCAGGGCAGCCACAGAGGGCAGCCAAGGAAGGCACCAGCACGATGACAGACGGAGTTCAAAAGGCTGAACCGGGCCTTGAGCAAGCAGTAGCAACAGAGATGGGTGTCCAAAGCGAAAGAGAAAACCCAGATGCCCCACAACTGCCCAAAGAGGAAGCAGGGAAGAGAAGCCAAGCATCTTTCTAGCCACCACGGGGGCACTGAGATGTCTGTGACTCTGAGGTAATGTCTGGGCCAGCCATGGCCTGAAACTGGGACCAGTGTCCTCAGGTGCAAACGACAAAAACAGTAAGAAGGAGCAATTTATTTGGGGAGGGCACAGGGGTCGGGGGATGGACCTAGAAGGACTGAAAAGTGAGTGTGATCGGAATGCATCATTCCCAATAATATTCTCAAATAAATTCCCAATTTATTCCCTAATAATAATAATTATGTTGGGAAAAAATACTTCACAGGGGCGTTTCCAGGACAACCTCCATTCTGTTAGGTACGAGTCCAGTCATTCATTTATCTTTATAACAATGCTTTGAGATATGTTCTCTCTCTCTCCCTCTCTCTCTCTCTCTCTCTCTCTCTCTCTTAGATTTATTTATTTATTAAGTACACAGTGTTTTGCCTGCATGTACGCCAGATCTCATTATCGATGGTTGTAAGCCACCGTGTGGTTGCTGGGAATTGAACTCAGGACCTCTGGAGACGAGCAGCCAGTCTCTTAACCTCTGAGCCATCTCTCCAGCCCCAATAAGTTCTCTTTCTAAGAGTTTAATATTTTTAATTATAGAGAATGTTACACAATGTATTTTGGTCGTTTTTACCCCCCTCAAATCATCTCAATGCCCCCCCATCTAACCCCAATTTTCTTCCTACTTCCCAAATTCCCTGTGAGATAATTACTTTTATACCTCTTTTTGTAAATGAGGA
The DNA here is from genome assembly GCF_964271855.1 of Acomys minous. Classification (NCBI taxonomy): domain Eukaryota; kingdom Metazoa; phylum Chordata; class Mammalia; order Rodentia; family Muridae; genus Acomys; species Acomys minous. The sequence goes on from NC_140492.1 coordinate 58,346,181, forward strand.
AATAAAGGCATAAAGGTTAAACATCCCCAAGGCCCCAGAGCATATAAGGGACAGAGATGGGATTCAGTTAAGAGTCTTTCTAACAAGGAAATGTTTGGATTTGCACGTCTGATGGATGCGTATGGCCTCAGAGGCCACCACAGAATGTCAGCTTCCCCTGGAGCTAGAGTCACAAGGTTGCGAGCCTCCGGGTGTGGAGGCTGGGGATTGAACTCCGGTCCTCTTGCAGCGCGGTCAGTGCTCTTAACTGCCCTCTCTCCAACCCCAAATAAACCCTAACCTTCAGGCCACAGACTGTGATGTGTATGTGCGACTGCCCAGGATGTAAGTAAAGTCTTGAGAATGATCAGGGCGTGGAGTGGGAATCAGCCGCCCACAGGAGGGCAGGGATGTAGAGAAGGAGTCAACAGGGAGTGGCTGGGGATGAAGGAAGCGGGTGAGGGGAGCAACAAAGAACAGCAACAGGGAAGAGGGAGATGAGGGGCTTGGGTTATCAGCACCCCGCATCCGGAAGGGGGAGGTCGGCTACAGTGCTCCAAGGAAACTGGGGAGAGAAAGGTGCAGGACTAGGCCTGGGACTGCTGAAGAGCACAGAGGTATTTACGCTAATAAAAACTAAATATTAATGACAGTGGGAAGTATGTGTCTGTCCAAGCCCCTCCCCCACCCCGCCCCTCAGCACGCTACAGTGTAGCACAGCCAGTTTGGAGCTAACCGGCCATGTTGTTAGGGGCTGCGTCGGACACCTTTCTCGTCGCTGTGACAAGACATTTGATAGAAGCAATGCAAGGTGGGTGAGCTTCACTTTGGCTCTCAGCTAGGCAGGTCTCAGCCTACCGCGGTGGAAAAGGCGTGGTGGCTACTACGGTGGATTAGCACCTGGTTGGGACTTACAGAGGCGACACACATAGGTGCGCGCTAGCCCAGCAGCACGGAGAAGCTATGCTCTCTCTCAAAGGCCCACCTTCATCAGCCAGCCCCTACACCTCCCAATCACCAGCACTACCTGGGTCCCAAGTGTTCAAACCCATGAGCCTATGGGGGACATTTTACATTTTAAAAGGGGCTTGTTTAGTTTCTTTTTGTTTTGTTCTGTTTTGCTAAGTCAGGGTCTCGCTGACCTCGAACTCACGGAGATCTGCCTGCCTCCGACTCCTGAGTGCTGGGATTAAAGGCATCTGCCACCATGCCTGTCCCACACTCCTTTTTTTTTTTTTTTTTCGAGACAGGGTTTCTCTGTGTAGCCTTGGCTGTCCTGGACTCCCTTTGTAAACCAGGCTGGCCTTAGACTCACAGCGATCCGCCTGCCTCTGCCTCCCAAGTGCTGGGATTAAAGGCGTGCGCCACCACGCCCGGCCTCCACACTCTGTTTTGTTTGTTTGTTTCTGTAGGGTCTCGCGCACCTCAGGCTGGCTTGCAACTACGTAGCCAAGGATGTAGCCAAGCTTTTGATTCTTCTAGCTCCACCTCGGAAACGCTGGAATTAGGGGTCTAACTACCACATCTGATTTAACAGGTACTGGAGATCAGGCTCAGGGCCTCAGGAACGCCAGGCAAGAGATCCTCTACCAACTGAGCTACATCCGGGCCCGTACAATCCTTCTGTCTTGAATCCTGCGGTCTGCTGCCCAATGTTCTCACGTCAGATCTAAAATGACCATTTCGGGTGTTCTTTCACATTCCTGTCCCTGTGAAGATGAAAGAAAGCAAGCGTGGCCTGTAGCCACTTTCCTTTTATGGAGATGACCCAGAAGTACAAAGATGGCAGAGACCTGCGCCGCAAGGGAACCTGGGAAATAGTCTGTTATACAACTGAAGCCGAGGAATCTATTTCTAAAGGAAGAGAAGAATGAATGACGTCCACGGGAAAAGGCTCTCCTCTTAGAAGCCACGAGTCGCCTTTGCAGGTTTGGTCCCACCGCGAGGATCTGCGGAGCCTGCAGGGAGAGGCTTGAGAGAACTGAGACCAGCCAGCCTCTGAGAAAGCCAGTTGCCACTGGAACCAGAAAAGCTTGGCGGTGCAAAGAGTACCAGGATGGGGAGGTTATTTATGTAAGAAGCGAGGAGGGGCGACTAGGTGAGTTTACAGAGGTCAGAGGCAATGAAGAGAGAGGCCAGCTGCTCAAGAGGGAGAAAACGGTGGAAAAAGGTCTTAAAGAAATCAGAATGAGCACTCAGGAGGCAGAGGCAGGTGGATCGCTATGAATTCGAGGCCAGCCTGCTCTACAATGCCGGTCCCGGACAGCCAAGGCTAACACAGAGAAACCTTGTCTTAAAAAACAAAAACAAAACAAACAAACAAACAAAAAACCAAAACACAGAATGAGACGGGCCTAAGAATTCATTGGGGGAGGTCAGCATTTTTTCTTTCCTTTCTTTGTTTTGTTTTTTGTTTGTTGGTTGGTTGGTTGGTTTTTTGTTTTGTTTTAGTTTTTAGAGACAGGGTTTCTCTGTGTATCCTTGGCTATCCTGGACTCTCTTTGTAGACCAGGCTGGCCTCGAACTCACAGAGATCCACCTGCCTCTGCCTCCCAGAGTGCTGGGATTAAAGGCGTGCGCCACCACCGCACACAGCTTGAAATAAATCTTTTTTTAAAAGAGAGAAGGAGACATCAGAATATAAAGAGCAGGAATATTGAGCAAGCCTGGATTCGGGTGGCCTCATCGCAGCCACGCATGCGAGTGTACCGGCCTGCATTTCCACACATGGAGGCTGCTGAAACCTCAGAGGGATGCACCAACTTGACCCAGACTGCCCTGCCTCTCACAGGATGTTAACAAATACGTCCTTCTCCAGAGCCGGAGACCCGAGGAGTCTGAGCCGCTTCTAACGCGAAAGCTAAACAGACACTGTGGACACAGCAACGCCCTCAGCAAACATTTGTTAAACAAGCGCATGCGTGCATGAATGAACACGAAAGCTCTGCTCTCTGTGACTCTGGACAGGCACAAATGTGCTCAGCACGTTTAAATTCCTCCTCAAACACTGCTGTTCCTCTGGGCTGCCTTTCCTCTCACATACTCCTTCTCGCAAGCCTGCCTCCTTCTCTCAAATGCGAGCCTGGCATTACAGCAATGGTGTGGATCTTCCGAGGCGGCGCTTGGGCCATGTGTTGGAGTTATTAGACTGCGAGGATCCACGTAGGCCGAGTGCCAGCCTCCTGTTTAAAGCTGTGGCATAGGCTAGGGCATAGTTCAGTGGGAGAGCGATCGTGAAGGGCGCAGGTTCAAGTCCCAACATGAAGAGGTGGGCAGGTTTAAACAATAGGTTGAGCTTGCTGCTGCGGTATTTTCCTCCGCCAAAAGATGACAAAGCCTCGACGACGGAAGAAGTTCTCTGTATTTTTTTTTCTTTTTGTTATGCTTGTATGATTTTAAATGTATGGTTTGTTATATTTACTTGTGTGTTTTGCAGGAGTGTTTGTGGGCGTGAAGGTCCCGCGTGTGGAGGGGAAATGACGGCTTGCAAGGCATTGGCTCTTTCCTTCTAGCATGTGGGTTCTGGGGGCGTCCAACTCGGGTCCTCCGGCCCGATGGCTGGCTGAGCACTCACACAGACCCTGTTTTGTTCCATTTTTGAGACAGTGTCTCACAACCTGGGCAAGCTTCGCTTCGGTGTTTCGGAAACAAAATAAATCTGCCCCCTCCCCCCTGTCCCCCGCCCCACTCCACCTCTGCCTTTTTTCTTATTTGTCCTTTTGAATTTTAGGAGACTATTTCCAGGAAGGCGGTGAACCTGGTGGGGGATGGGGAGGGAAGTCAGATCACAATACTGCCTGATCCGCCACGAGCCGCTCAAAAAACCAGGAAAGCTCGTTTTATAAAGTCATCGTAGATGGTGATGCGTTAGGGACTAAATATAAACGAACCAGTGGCGTTGGTCGCTGCTGTTTAATGAGCTCAGAAACGCCCTCCGGTGGCCCAGTTCCCACCCCGGGTTGGGTAGGGGGCCCTCCGGAGATCTTGGCCCCTCCCCTAAGCTTCTTTCTGGAGCCTGGTCTGCTGTATAACTGGCACATCTTCACGGACGGAGAGAGTCTCCAGGTTCAGCCCTCAAACTTCAGAAATGACAAGTGTGCCAAAGGATGACATCACCTTTCGTTTGCATTGCTGCCCGCCTCCCGCCTCCCGCCTTGCCTGCCGCTGGAGGGTGCAGAGCCTTCCTCTTTGTCCTCCCTGTGAGACTGCCTGCCATTCTCCTGCTGAAGGTCAGAGCTGCCTCTGGCTCACCGCCCTCGAAGATCACCTTCTCCTCTCTTTCCAGAGGAGCTGTTCTTTCTGTTTTGTTTTGTTGGGGTTTTTTTGTTGTTGTTGTTGTTTTTTCCCCGAGACAGAATCTCTCTCTGTGTAGCCTTGACTGTCCTGGACTCACTTTGTAGACCAGGCTGGCCTCGAACTCACAGCGATCCGCCTGCCTCTGCCTCCCAAGGGCTGGGACTAAGGGTGTGTGCCACTCTGCTTAGTAGGCAGGCCACTTTCTAGAGCAGTGGTTCTCAATCTCCCTAGTGCTGCGACCCTTTACTACAGTTGCCCCTGTTGTGTTGACCACGCAGCCAAAAAATTATTTTCGTCGCTACTTCATAACTGTAATGTTGTTACTGTTGCGAATAGTAATGTAAATATCAATATGCAATTGCTGTGAGAGTCACCACCCACTGTTCTAGAATGTTCTCTAAAGTCCTGACTCTGGCACAAGACTAGAACAAGTGAGAACTGAGAGAACCACATTCCTGCTCCGAGAGGAGTGGCGTGGATGGATTTTGGGGGACACCCCCTTGGCCTCTGGCCTGCTCTCCCAGAACACCGAGCTTCCCAGTGTTCCAGAAACTGAAGCCAGTACCCACTACTGCTCTCAGTCCCTGCCTGCCCTCTAGAATATTCTACTAGCTTCTGGCTAGGGACCAGCCAGTGACTCTATATCATTTCTAGTTTGACATGAAAGCCTCTGACTTTTCAGCCAACACCAGGGCAAGGCCAAAGGGGCTGTTCGCACCCAAGAACCACAGGTTCTTTCTCGCCTTGTTCTCTCTCTCCCTTCTGTGCCCTTCCTCTTATCCATCCTCCACAGACTATACCCAAGCAGACCACACATTTTTCAAGATGTTTACTCATGAAAGTTAAAGGAGCAAGCCGGACATGGTGGCATGCACTTAATCCCAGCCTTGGGAGGCAGAGGTGGGGGGCGGGTCTTTATGAGTTCGAGGCCAGCTTGGTGTACAAAGTGAGTCCAGGACAGCCAGGGCTATTACACAGAGAACCTTGTCTTGGAGGAAAGAAAGAAAGAAAGAAAGAAAGAAAGAAAGAAAGAAAGAAAGAAAGAAAGAAAGAAAGAAAATTAAAGGAGCAAATTGCAAAGCAACATTTATATCTATTTCCAGATGCTACAAATTGGTGCTGGACCTTAGCTGTTAGTTATGCTGTCCCTGAGAGAAGCCTCAAATCCTGTCTCAGCCCATGCCGCTGTCCCAGGGCTGACCCAGCCTGAGGTTGGCTTCCAAACCTCAGAGGCTTCTGTGTCTGAGCCCCACCTCCTCCTCCACACAGCTAAGCAACTGATATTTCATACCCAGTGTTTGGTTCTGGTGTCAGATTTTAAGAAGCACACTGACAGACTGGGGAGAACAACCAGGCAGTGAGGACTCCGGAAGTCATCCTACACCAAGGAGGAAAACCCCAAGTAGAAGAGAGAGGGTTTATGGCCTGGACAGGCACGAGTGCTCCTGCACCAGATGAGGGCGGAATTGCGCTACTTTGAGGGCACCTTAGAGGACCCCTCTTACATTCATCACCCAGTTCTACTTAAGTGGAGTTATGCAGCAGTTTCCATCTTGGTGGGAAGCTCACTATAATACAAGATGCTTACAGGGAGATGAAACACTCTATTCTACAGGGAAGCTCAGTAAACTAAGGAAGTGAAGGAAGTCCCTGAAACTGACCAGATTCACTAGGCCCCGCCTTTCCCAAGCAAATACAAGCTGTAAAAACAGCTGAGAGCCACTGAGAGAAGGCAAGCCATCTAGAAGAGGTTCAAAACTGACCGAGCTACCTTAGAAAGGACACTTTTCCACCTGCTGAGCTGCTGCAGGCTGTGCAGTGCGCCACAGCTTTCATGAGCCACCACCCACGCTGGGTGGGTTCCGATGACGCAGCTGTCTTTGAGTCACCCATATTCTTCTATAGAGTATGACTCTATGGGTCACCAAGTCGGGTCTCTGGTGGTGTCTACTCCAGTGAGTAAATATTTGTTCATGACTCCCCGGGAATATTGTCACACAACAAGTAGTGTGGACCATTCTAAGAGGACATTAAGGGTCTCTTTACTGAGACTGTTCCTGTAGGTCTTATCTGGCTTTACAGAGGAGTCACTCTGGCCAATCGTCTCTTCTGACAGGCGGCTGGCCTTCCAGTCCTATAACTGTCAACTCCGATGCAGGAGACGGTGAGAGCTGGAGAGTTTGGAGGACTGTGTCCTGGTAGCCCTCAGCTGCCTCACCACCTCTGGACACCAGTGAGCCTTCACCCTATTATTAGCATCCTCTGAAGTCCCGACAAGCTCTCTGGGGATTTCAAACGCTCCCTTTTGTAGGGTGATGGCCTGCTCGCTTTACATGTTAAACCTCAAAGCTTCTTTGGAGCATACAGATTTACTTTTTTAACACCTTAAAGGCTTCTAGCCAGAGGGAAAGTGACTTGAACTGTTTGCTTCTGAAGTTTATACCTTGTCAACCAACGCACTGGTTAGCCTGGCGAGCCTTTCAGGCATCCCTGTGAGCTTGCCTTTATTCTGGAAGAAGAGGTCTGACTCTGGTCCATGTAGAACAGCTTAGAGCAAGACAAGCCAGGGGTACCCATCTCATATCTCCAGATCCCAGAAAAGGTTACTCACAGCTACCTGGATACGATCTGAGCCAAGCTGGCTTAGGCTCAGGCATGGATGCTTTTTTTTTACTTTTGGTTTTTTTGTTTGTTTGCTTTTGTTTTTTTTTTTTTTTTTTGAGTCAAGGTTTCTCTGTGTAGCCTTGGCTGTCCTGCACTCACTCTGTAGACCAGGCTGGCCTCGAACTCACAGAGATCAGCCTGCCTTTACCTCGGGAGTACTGGAATTACAGGAATGCGCCATGTCACTGGGCTTCAAGTGTGGATACTTTTAAAAATTCCCTGAGTCCTTCTAGCATGCAGCCAGCATGGAGAAGTCCCTTCCTGAAGGTTTAGAGTCGCTACTCAACCCATTTCCTCTCAGACATCACTTCAGATCAACCAACCAGTTTACTTGCTGTCTTAGTTAAGGTTTTATTGCTGTGAAGAGACACCATGACCACAGCAACTCTTTTTTGTTTGTTTGTTTTTCGAAACAGGGTTTCTCTGTGTAGCCTTGACTGTCCTGCACTCACTTTGTAGACCAGGCTGGCCTTGAACTCACAGCGATCCGCCTGCCTCTGCCTCCCAAGTGCTGGGATTAAAGGCGTGCGCCACCAGAGGACAACGTTTAACTGAGGCTGGCTTACAGTTTCAGAGGTTTAGTCCATTATCATCATGGTGGGAAACATGATGTTGTGCCTGCAGACATGGTGAGGTGGCTGAGAGTTCTATATCTGGCTCTGCGGGCAGCAAGGAGGCTGTCAGCCAGTTAGGGGCCTGGGTTGAGCTTCTGAATCCTCAAAACCCACCCCCACTGATGCCCTGGGACAAGGCCACACCCCCTAATAGGCCACACCTCCTGATAGTGCCCCTCCCTGTGGGCCTATGGGGGGGGGTCATTTTTATTCAAACCACCACACTTAGATTCTAGAACATTAGTAACATTCCTTTCAACTTTTTGTTCGGATACCCTGGAACTTGTCATCCTTGTGCCTCTAGGCCCTGTGTGCAGGCATTATAGGCAGGGACCATCACACCTATTTTCTGTGCTGCCAGGGACCAAACCCAGGGCCTTGTGCACGCTAAGCAAGCCTCTACCAACTGAGTCTCGTCTCCATCCTCTCCTCTTCCCACTACTATTGCTGGGCCTGCTTCCTTCCTCTTGCCCCCACGTCTTCTTTTTCTCTGTGCTGTGCCAGAACTCTGGACCTCATATGTGAATAAGCATCATTTCACCATTGAATTATGTTCTCCGCCTCAGGTGAATTGTTTTTGTTTTGTTGTCTTTTGGTTAAGACAGTTTGACTTTGTATCTCAGAACTAGCCTTTAAGTCACTGCAGAGCTCAGGCTAACTTCAGACCTGTGGTGATCTGCTTGCCTCAGCCTGCCTTGTTTACAGTCATCGGTGTGGTCCACCGTGGTGACAGGGGTATCCTCTGTCAGGAAGAGAGGGAGCATGAACACTAATACTCTCTCTTCCCAATTTTATTCAGTTGATAATTATAGCCCATGGAAGGGTGCACCCTCACTCAGGCTGAGCAAAATGTTTCTGGAAGTCTCCTCAGAGACTTTGTAGACCAGGCTGGCCTTGAACTCACAGCGATCCCCCTGACTCTGCCTCCGAGTGCTGAGATTAAAGGCATGTGCCACCATGCCCAGCCCAGAAGTGTGTCTCTTAGGTTATTCTAAATCCATTTTAGCCGAAAATAAAGATTGACCATTGTAGCCAGGACCATCCTAGCACTGGGGAAACAGATGCAAGCCTATCGCTGTGAGCTTGAGGCTAGCCTGGTCTACAAAGTGAGTCCAGGACAGCCAGGGATGCTACACAAAGAAACCCTGCCTCAAAAAAAAAAAAAACAAAAAAGATTGACCATTGAACTCTATTTTTAAATACTTTTTAAAAAAAATGTGTGTGAGTATGTGCCTTTGTGAAGGTATGTGAACTAGATGGGTGTAGTACCTAAGGAGGCCAGAAGAGGGTGCTCGATCCCTCGGAACTGGACTTACATTTGGTTGTGAGCTCCCACATGGGTGCTTGGACCAACTGGAACCTGCCCAGCTCCCTGAAAGAAGAGTAACCACTCTTAACCACTGAGCCACACGACTCCAGGCCCTCACACTCTGCTAGTAACCGGACTAGCATGTTCCCCCTCTCTCCTCCCTCCCATGGAAACCCCTTCTCCAATCTACCTACTTCACTCAAGGCCTTAAGTCTGATCTGCACCCTTGCATAAATCCAGTTTTACCAAGAAGACCTTGCTCTGTCTATCTGGGTGATGTCACCATGTCCCTCTCTTCCTCAAAGAAGGCTGCTTGAAAACATTGTTATTTTATTCTAATGGGGGGGGGCTAGTAATGTCCAGCCTGGCACTGTGAGCACTCAGCCACTAGAGAAGCATAAAATTGGGGTGTGAGGGGGCTCCACAGAGCTGTACTCCCTCAGTCTCGGGTCTTAACACGTACTATGCTGTGAGCAGAAATTCTTTCCTGGGATACAGAGTTGTGGCATTTGGTGAACATATTCTGTCTGACCTGCTCACCTTTCTTGTGAGCTCTCACATTACCTACGGGGGGGGGGGGAGAGGCCTCTTTCTAAAAGTGGGTGTTACATTCGGTGTGCCCTAGCTCTCCTTTAGCTGGTTCTGACCGCAGGACTTGGCAGAGGCAGCTTCTTTCCCAGTCCCTGGCTGGCACAATGAAGAAGTTTTCACTTTGAGGCTCAGTTCATTTTCTGATGACAGGAATCCGCTATGACGCAGGAGGGACATACGGGTTGATGTGTGCTTGCAAATGGGCACATGTCAGATCCAGTGTTTACCACATTCCCCGGCTGGGATCCAAGATGAGGGGCTGGGTGTTGATGAATAGGTGCTCATCTTAGGGGTGGCTCTGGAGAAGTCCCTGCCCTGTGTCATCCGTAAAGGGAAGGCTGCTCGAGGTGGACCGCGTCTCCAGAGGTGTGCAGACCAGAAGAGGAGATATTAAATGAAGTTGGCCCCCAACAATAACCTATGATTGCTAACTGCAGGTTAGTGTTCTGGGAAGCACAGCACTCAAGTTTCTAATCAAAGGGCCATTGTTGCAAGTCCCAATTATCTGGTCCCAGCTTGTCACCAACTGAGATGCACACCCCCGCCCATTGGAGAAAGTGGTCATGTGTTTAGGAAACTCAAGTCTTTTCACATCATCCCAATCCCTGGGGAGGATTAGAAACGGAGAAATATCTGGTTGGCAGCAGCCTGGGGCTTTTCCCAGTCTCCTTCTGAAATGTGCCCAGACTCAGAGATGGAGGAAAAACCATCTCAAATCACTCAGCATTTACAGCATGCGACCCCAACGCGTACCCAGTACACAGCCACTGCGTTCGGAAAAACTGACAGACACTCAAGTGCCTCTGTCCTACTCAACTATGGCTGTGTGTAAGAGATTACATCCCCCAAACTGGCCAGGTGTGGTGGCACACATCGTTAATCCCAGCACTCAGGAGGCAGAAGACAAGAGGATCTCTGTGAGGTCAAGGCCAGCCTGGTCTATATATCAAGTTCCAAGACAGCCAAGACTACACAGAGAACCCTGTCTCAGCAGATGAAGGAAGGAAGGAAGGAAGAAAAGAAGGAAGAAAGACAGGCAGGCACACCATGCTGCTAGGATTCCAAGGATATCTTTTTTAAATTAATTAATTTATTTATTTATTCACTTTACATTCTGATTATAGCCCACTTCCTCCTCTACTCCGGTCCCACACTCCCTTCCCAGAAAAGGGGAGCCCCCCCCCCATCAACCTACCCCAGCACATGAAGTCCCATCATGACTGAGTACATCTTCTTCCCCGGTGGCCTGGTGAGATAGCCCTGCCATGGGGGAAGTGATCAAAAAGCAGGCAACAGAGTCTGTGTGAGAGACAGCCCCTTAGAGGACCCACAGGAAGCCCAAGCTGTCCATTGGCTACATCTGTGTAGGGGGCCCAGGTCCAGTTCATGCATGGTCTTTGCTTGGTGCTTCAGTCTCCATCAGCCCCTCTGGGCCCTGGTTAGTTGGCTCTGCTGTTCTTGTGGGGTTCCTGCCCCTTCCAGGTCCTTTTATTCCCCACCCCACCCCCATCCCACTGTCCCACAAGACTCCCTATGCTTCGCGCAATGTTTGACTATGAATCTCAGCATCTGTTTTGATCCAATTATGCGAGGCTTCCAAGGAGGCAGGTATATGGCTGTGAGTTCAAGGCTAGCCTGGTCTCCAAAGTGAGTCCAGGACAGCCAAAACTACACAGAGAAACCCTGTCTCAAACAAACAAACAAACAAACTCATGGTCACAGGGACAGTAAGACTGCTGCCTGGACCTTCATAGACAACGCTGTCATGGGTGGTACGTTCTGCTGCTGCAGCCCCATGCCTGAAGAGTGCAGCTGTCCTAGGACCGGGGGTATTACAGGCAACAAGTGTCTTTCACACAGGACATCTGCATCTTGCCCCTGTACCACTTCTTCCTGAATATGGAGGGAAAGTAGGTCGTGGACTGATACTTGAGGAATTTTTCCAGTTCTTTTACCCTAAAAGTAGTGTAACAGGACCCTATGTGCTTGGAACTGGGCCCTGCTTGCATTTTTTAATCCAAAGAAATCTATGAGAGCACCCCAGACACGATCTCTGTCTACCACATCAGCAGTAGGGCCGGGTCTCTATGGGATTAAGAAATACAGCGCCTCGATCGGAGAAATTATTGATAAACTTAACCAGCAAAAAGTTGCCCAACTAGAAGTAAAGCAGTTGACCATCAAACAAACCCAGGATGCAGCTGACATGGAGAAGGCAGCACAGGCTGTTTCAGCAGTGCCCCGCCACTATTTCCACGTTCAGAGGACTCCCATTGCCCTGGCCTTGGGGGTCACTTTACCTAGAACGGCTGCACAGAGCGTATAAAGAGGTAAGGAGTACCTGGATCACCACATTTCTGTACAGGACATGATGCACCGCAGGGAGCAAGAGCACACGATAGCCGGGCGGTGGTGGCGCACGCCTCTAATCCCAGCACTTGGGAGGCAGAAGCAGGCGGATCTCCGTGAGTTCGAGGCCAGCCTGGACTACAGAGCAAGTCCAGGACAGCCAAGGCTACACAGAGAAACCCTGTGTCGGAGGGGTGGGGGGGTGGGGGTGGGGGGGAAGAGCACATGATAGACTGTGGGAGAAGCATGTGGTGCAGAGAATTTCTGCCCAGCAGGAAAAGGAGACCATTGCCAAGTGCACTGAGGAGCTAAAGCTGCTCGCAGAGAAGGCTCAAGCGCAGCCAGTTATGTGAATGTATCTCTCTCCACTGAGACAGCCAGCAGGACTTAAATGGGATCTAGTTGGTAGGAAGAACTCCTCCTGTCCAGATGAATTTACAGTGCACCTTCCCTAAGAAATTATCAAGGACCACTCAGCCGCTTAACCCTATTGGCCAGTAGGTATGTCGGATCCTTGCTGTGTATCTGCAGTTGTCTGGTGATCACTTTTGACCAAACAATTTGCAGCAACTTGCTGCTTGACTTAAAATTACCATGCTATAGTTTAAACTTGTAATTAGTTATACCATCTTGCAATAAAATGACATTTGGACCAGAAAAAAAAAAAAGAAAAAGAAAAAAGAAAAAACAAACAAAACAAGGATATCACAAAGGTGTAGGATTTATATCATTTTCCATTTTGTTCAATGCTTCATTTATTCAATGACTAGATTTTGACTTATCCAGCAGCCAAGCACTAACTTGGGTAGTAGGAATACAGTAGTAGGATGAAAAAAGGAACAAGCATTATTATGGAGTTTACTCTCCAGGAGAGAATATTACATAGCAAATCTCTCTGTCTCTCTCTCTCTCTCTCTCTCTCTCTCTCTCTCTCTCTCTCTCTCTCTCTCTCTGTCTGTGTGTGTGTGTGTGTGTGTGTGTGTGTGTCTGTCTGTCTGTCTGTCTGTCTGTCTGTCAGACTTATTTTTATTTGGGGCGGAGGGGGTAAAGAAACAGCTCAGCAGTTAAAAGCAGTTGTTATTCCTTTTTTTTCTCTTTCCTTTGTCTTAAGAATTAGTGTTTTCTTTCTTCTATTTATTTTTATGTACATTGGTGTTTTGCCTGCATGTGTCTGTGTGAAGGTGTCAGATCCCCTATAACTGGAGTTAGAGACAGTTGTGAGCTGCCATGTGGGTGCTGGGAATTGAACCTGGGTCCTCTGGAAGAGCAGCCAGTGCTCTTAACCACTGAGCCATCTCTCCAGCCCCATCAATTGTTATTTTTGCAGAGGACCTGGGTTTTGTTCCCAGCATTCATATGGTGGTGCACAACCATCCATAACTCTAGTTCTAAAGGATCCAGAACCCTCTTTTGACCTCCAGGGACACTGCATGCACAAGTGCACGTACGCACCTACAGGCAAAGCACTTGTACACCTGCGTTAATCTAAAAGAGGTTAGGGTTAGGTGTGTCTGTGTGTGGGTATGTGTATGTGACAACAGGTGGTCACAGAGGCCAGAGGCAACAGATCCCCTGGAGCTGGAGTTACAGACAGTTGTGAGTTGCTTAGTGTGGGTGCTGGGAACTGAACTCAGATCCTCCACAAGAGAAGTGTGTGTGTGTGCTTGACCACTGAGCCATTTATCCCCAGTCCCAGCAGTTACAATCTTTTTATATTTATTTATTGACTTTTCTTGTTTTGTTTGTTTGTTTTTTCAAGACAGGCTTTCTCTGTGCAGCCTTGACTGTCCTGGACAGGTTTTGTAGACCAGGCTGGCCTCGAACTCACAGAGTTCCACAGGCCTCTGTCTCCTGAGTGCTGGGATTAAAGGAACGTGCCACCACACCCGGCTCATAAAGGATTTTCAAAGCGAGACACATGCCCTGTGAGTATTCACATGCCACTGTTAGGGGTATTCAGGACCCCACTGTAGGCCATGATGGCTAGGAGGATTCCAAACTGCTCTGTCAGAGGCAGTGTCAATGGAGACTCAAGGGCTAGGGATTGTTCAGTATTTAGCATTTGCATTCTTGTCATTGCGTTGATGTGGTTCTAGAGATTAAACCCAGGGCCTCACAATACACAGGAAGGTATTTTATCACTGAGTCATACTCACAGCCTCCACTCCTAAAGACTTTTTATTATAGAGAATATCAGGTATAGAGGCTTAGCAGAAAACTACTGTGGATCTCTTTTTCCTTTACTCAACCTGACAGTTAGTAACTCATGGCCAATACCATGTGTGTGTGTGTGTGACTCGTCATTTTTGTGGGGTTTTGTCGTTGAAGTTTTAGTTTCCTTTAAAATTAAGTTATGTTATATAAGCATGTTTTTGTTTAATCCCAAGTGGGATATTGGGCTGCTTTAGTTTTTGTCCATAGCTGATGATAATCGCCTCATGTGGGGTGTGTTCTATGTGGCTTGGAGAGAGGCGTGGTCTTTGCCAGCTGCAGTTAGTTTAATTCTGAGGACTCTGAGAAGATATAAACACCAGAGCCCAGAGAGAGGAAGAAACACTTCAAGGAGATGGATGGAGGAGGAAGGAGGCTGCCTGTTTGTCCTGCTGCATTTGCCGTTTGCTGTTGCTGGACTGCTGGACATCCTGATGACTGAGGTTGGCATTTCCCCCCAAAGAACCCGATGACCCTAACCAGCTGGAACTAAGTCTAAAGATGTCTGTGTCCCCTGACCCTTCTAACCTTCTTTCTCTCCTACCCAGGGTCAGGGGGTTGGAAGGGAGGCGGAGGCAGTAAGGAACCCCAAATAAAATAGAGTTTAAAGAGCAGTGCCTACAGGTTTTGTTTGCGTTCCATTCACTACCCCCTTTATAGTTTTGAAACAGGCTCTAAATATCATATAATTTCATATGTATATATTTTATCAGATAACTTTATAGACCTCCCAATGTTGACCCATTGAAGGAAGGTTAGTGCCCTATGTTGGGCGCCATTTGTAGAATGAAGAATTCTTCTTTCTATATTAAATAATACATGAAATTATTACAACAGGGAGGGACCCCTTGCCGATGAGCCACTTATTGAGGGCTGGAGAGATGGCTCAGAGGTTAAGAAGGCCCAAAGGTCCTGAGTTCAATTCCCAACAACCACACGGTGGCGGCTCACAACTACCTGTAATGAGACCTGGTGCCCTCTGTGGCGTACAAATGCACATGGAGGGAAAAGACTGTACACATAAATAAACAAAAGTTTTTTTTTTTAAAGATAAACTATTTACAAAAACAGTCTAGGATTCAAAATGATGAATTTTTCCTTAAGGTTACTATGTAGGTTTTTTCTTACTAATGGATAATAATGTCCTTACTAATATAGAGGATGGATACACATCAATCTTAGGTTTATGTAAAGAGAGGCTGATGTCACACTGCCCCAAAAGGCCAGCCAGCCTCCTTAGAAAGTGGGGCTTCCACAGGAAAACTGGGGCCAATAGGCCTTTTAGCCTAAAAGGGATATCCTGTTAATCAATATAAGAACTCAAAGCTAGGCTGGGAGACGAACATCTAAACTGCATTCCTCCCACGGCCAAAAGCTATTAAATACGGACTGAGATGAGGTGTCAGGATGCTCTGAGCAGCCGGCTTATCCCGTTAGACGTGAGGCGCTCTCCTGAGGGACAGGTGGCAGTCGCACCTGGCACATAACGACACAGGGGACTCTACAGATGGGAAAGTACACACCAGCCTAAGTTATGTCCCAAAACATAAAGGCTATAAAGACAAAACTGCCCATTCCATAGGGAAGAAGGGACATGGCAAAGATGGCCACAGCCAACGCAGAAACCCAGGCACAAGATGCCTCGGTGTGCTTAAACACTAATGATAGAAAGGAGTTTAAATAAAGTTGATGTTAAAATGTAATGCCTTTTCTGTTGCTCTAGGCAACTGGCTTATCCCTTTAGACGTGAGGTGCTCTCTCTCCCTCCCTCTCTCTCTCTCTGATGCAATGGGACCCAAAGGCCCCAGAGGAGGACATTTGGACAACATATAAATGGCCAGTAAATCTTTAGCTACAGTATCTTCAAAACTTATCATGCCATTCTTTTAAATGACATGGATAATTTGGCTTATAGTTTGGTTTACAATCCAGAGTAGCTTATGGAAAGATGTCTTTTTTCTCCTGCTCATACAAGGAGCAAAAACATCCTTAATTGATCTATTATTACTTGTGAAAAATTATGTGTTTTCAGAACAAAAGAACCAGATACCAGGGATCCTGGATCCAACCTGATACTATTCATCCTCCAGGATGCTGGGATGCTGACACATTTATTCCAGCACATTCTGCATGTTCCAGCCATAGCTATTTCAGCTGCTGTTCCTTCAACACTGGCTCCTGGGACAGCTTCAAAGAAAGCTGCTGGTCTCAAATTGGTCCAGCATTTCAGACTGTTCCAAACAGGACTTCTGCTTAAGCCTGAAATTTCTCAACACTTAGAGACTGGACTACAAACATTATTGCTAGCTTGCTTAACCATTTTTTCCCAAATTTCCCAATTTATTTGGGCTCCCATAAAGGTAATCTATGCCACAAAATCATCAGGAAGCAATCTTCTTTTCTTTCTTTTTTTTAATTTTATTTTTAATTTTTTTATTTTTTAGTTTTTTGAGACAAAGTTTCTCTGCATAGCTTTGGCTGCACTGAACTATGTTTTGTAGACCGGGTTGGCCTCGAACTCAGAGATCTGCCTGCTTCTGTCTCCCAAGTGCTGGCATTAAAGGCGTATGCCACCACTGCCCGGCCAGCAGGAAGCACTCTTAAGAGAATGATGTCCTATTTCCCTTAAAGGGGGTTGAGTAGGTTTTTTGTTGTTTGTTTTGTTTTGTTTGTGCTATGGATGTTTATTGTCATTAGGGGATGGTTGTAAGTTGTTAATAGTCTTATTAAAAAAAAAAAAAGAGCTGGGCGGTGGTGGCGCACGCCTTTAATCCCAGCACTCGGGAGGCAGAGGCAGGTGGATCGCTGTAAGTTCGAGGCCAGCCTGGTCTACAAAGTTAGTCCAGGACAGCCAAGGCTACACAGAGAGATCTTGTCTTGAAAAACAAAACAAAAAAACAAAAACAAAAAACAAAACAAAAAAAGGTATTAAAAACTTAGACTCAGGATTTATTTCTTTTCTTTTTCTTTTCTCTGTCTTTCTTAGGAAAAGGAAAGTGGTTTAAAAAAAAAAGAAGGAGGAATATAGAAATATAGGACTAATAAGACAAAATGTAAGCCGGGCGTGGTGGCGCACGCCTTTAATCCCAGCACTCAGGAGGCAGAGGCAGGCGGATCGCTGTGAGTTCGAGACCAGTCTAGTCTACAAAGTGAGTCCAGGACAGCCAAAGCTACACAGAGAAACCCTGTCTTGAAAACAAAACAAAACAAAACAAAAAAAAGGCAAAATGTAGATTATAGTATCTACTTTTCAGCTTAGAGATATTGTTATATTTAAATAAGGTTATTTTGATACATTGGTAAAATTTTGGTATATTTATATTTTGGCATATATACACTCTGGCATGAGGTAGCATACTCATACAATTCATTTATAATACAAGGTTTACTTCTGGTACTTTTAAAGCTATGATTACAAACTGTTTAGCAATGCAAGTTAATTGTTAGTTGATCAATTCATGGTCATGTGAGATTCTAGTCTAATTTTTCACAGGAATATATCTCCTAGGTTTAACAGATAGATATGATTATGCAAAAATAAACAGGTAGGTAAGGTCTTCAAAAACCTCAGACACCTACAGTACATGGAATTCAAAAAAATTTTTTATTATTTTAAGGATTCTTTGACAATTCTTAGCAGCACCTAGCCTACCTCAAAGAAGATTATGACCATCGAAGAACCTCCATATGGAGATGGCTTCAAATGCGGCAAGCCAGCCACCCGGGCAAAGAAGTGTCCTCATTTCTTCCACAGACAAAATTCTGCCTAAAATGGACAAGCTTGGATGCAGGATCAGTCCACTGCTGAGCTCTGCCAAGACCTCAATAGTTCCTGCTTCACAAATATGTCTGTCAGATACACTGGGCCAGAGGGCTGACGATGACGCTCTGACACTAGAGGGTTTTTGGTGGCTGTCCAGGCAGTGAACTGTCTGTTATTTTTGAATTTCAGAAGCTGCTAACCTACACTTTCTGCTTACTCAGATAATTAATTTTATTCCTTCTCAAGTCTCTGATGGGGTTGAAGACCAGATAGTTATAGTTTTACAATTTAGCTTAGTTTCTTAGGAGTTAAGAAGATGTTTTAAGGTCTACTTAGACACTTTTAGATTGACAGGTACAAGATATGAAAGAAAATAATTTAGGTACAAAACTTTAGACTCACCAAGATAGGATAAATAATCCTTCCTTCAAAGTTGCCAAATATCTTTTGACTAGACATTATGTATGCAAGTCTTACCTACTGGTTTTTATGATTGTTTCATAAATATTATTACTTTAGAGAATGTTCCCCCAATTATTCCTGATTGACTAAATAAAGATGCTGAAGCCTAGGACTGGGTAGAAGAGAGGGAGGCAGAATTTTAGGTGCCCAGGCTTGGGGTTGAGAGAGGAAGGGGAAGCAGGAGGGGAGGAGCAGGAGGGAGGAGTGGGGGGGGGAGGAGCAGGGGGGAGGAGTCACCATGAGGTAAGATGGTGATGAGCACCTAGCTGCAAGGACAGACTGATGGAGCAGAAGCCACTCTTGGAGTCATCAGATTGGCTTTTATGTGGGTTTTAAAGGTACTAGGATCAGAGTGGCTCAGAATCTGCCCAGCATAGTGCTTACAGATTAATAATAAATCATTTATTTATTATATATTAATGACTGATTAATAATTAATATAAATTATAATAACTTCACATATTATTTAGTGTAGACTATTCTTCTCAACACTGACCAAATATCACCACCAGCTCAGTAATTAACATAACGTTTAATATAAGAATCTAGCCGGGCGTTGTGGAACACGCCTTTAAACCCAGCACTCGGGAGGCACAGGTTGGAGGATCGCTGTGAGTTCGAGGCCAGCCTGGTCTACAAAGCAAGTACAGGACAGCCAAGGCTAACACAGAGAGACCCTGTCTCAAAAAACAAACAAACAAACAAACAAAATCTAGTCCATGGTAAATGCTTTCAGTTGTTTGATTAAAGTCTCTATGTTAAGAACGGAGACATGCATCGAGGGTGAATTTCTACTTTCACAACCAGACCCTGCCTCTTCCTCTTCAGTGTGGCTCACAGAGCCAGGCCAAGCACCTGCTAGCAAGTGGATGCCTACAGACAGGGAGGGCGGCAGATGCTGCGGAGCCCTACCTAGAGCTGCTGGCTACGCCGCTGGGTGGCTGAGAGCCAGGGATCTCCCCACTCACCTCCTCTCCAGGGTCTTGTACGCGTTGTTGTGTCTGGAAGCCGCAGCAGCGCTGATTCGGGGAGGCGGAGCCTTGGATGCTCTGACTGTGTGCAAGGAGCTGTTGGGCCGCGCTTCATCTCTGCTTCCCAAGATGCCCTCCTTGTGGGGAAAATGCCAGAAAAAGAACCAAAAGAGCTGCCTTACTGCCCAATATGCCACCCACCTGCTTTAGAGCCCGGCCTGGTCACAACTAAAGCCTCAAAAAGAAGCACTCAGTGAATTTAGCCACTGCCTTGAGTGCTCTTTCGGACCCTGTCTGAGGGCAAAGAAGAAGGCTCCAACTGTGAGCAGAAACGCAGCTCTGAGGTGACATTGAAACAGCTTCGAGTGGCTGCTCTGAGTAGTCGTGGACTGGAGTCGGCAGCCAGCGCCCAGGACCCCAAAGCCTCACGTGATGCAGATGTGCGCAGGCAATAGACATGGCTCCTTCTACCTTCTTCAAACTCAGAAAAGATTGGACGAGAAGAATGAGGTCACTGCTCCCTGGCGGGAGGCCCAAACTCAATTGCCATAGGAAGAAGCTGCCTGCTCTCTCCCGGCTGTCGTTAGAAACCTGACTGGGCTGGATCCACCCCCCTAAGTGTGAAGTCTTCCTTGAGGAGGAGTTTGAGGCATCGCTGTTGGAATCTTGTTCCCACGGGCTTGAGGCGTGGCCTCTGTGGACCATCTCCATGGGGGAGGGTTTTGCTTTGTTTTGTTTTCTTCCTGCCTTACCCTCTTTGGAGAATGGCTGGAACTGATTGTTCCTAAGTAACTCCTCCCCTGATGAGGTTGGTCCTGTGACCCATGGTCTACTTAGTAGCAAGTCTACTTCCAAATGGTTGACTTTGCTCATGACACATTTTGCTTTTTCTTCCCTTCCCTTCCCTTCCCTTCCCTTCTCTCCTTGTGTGTGTTGAATAAAATCTCATATTTATCTCTTATCTGCTCATTACACGTGGTTGAATGGGGAAGCTCACGGTGGACCAGTTGGGTGTTGGCTGTTTAAGATGCTCTTTTTTCCAGTATGCATCTTCTGTCTCCCCAACTTCCCTCTTCCTTCCCCCTTTCCTTTTGGTAGGCTGGTTCTGGGGACTGAACTCGAGGTCAGTTACTACCCCTGCCCTACCCCACCATCTATGTGAAGAGCTTGAGGTGTGAGAGCTCGAGGCGTGGTGGCGCACACCTTTAATCCCAGCGCTTGGGAGGCAGAAGCAGGCGTGTGCGCTAAGTGATAGAGAAAAGAATGTTTTTGTAAGGAAGCCTAACCAGAAAAGGTGACCTTAACTCTGAGATCAGGAAATGACAGGAGTTAGGCTAAGGCAGGCAAAACATAAGGAAGAAGGCACATCATGTCCGCAGACCCGACTGGGCACCCAAGATAAAAGCAGCTTCATAGAAACTCACAAAGAGCCGCTCTGCTGAGGGTTTTAAGGGGTGTCAAGGTAAAAACTATCTTTTCCCTTGATGTAAAAGAAGAAATCTATGAATCCCAGCATTTGGGAGGCAGAGGCAGGTGGATCTTTGAGTTCGAGGCTAGCCTGGTCTACAGAGCAAGTCCAGGACAGCCAGGGCTGTTACACAGAGAAACTCTGTCTCAAGAAACTAAAGAAGAAGAAGAGGAGGAGGAGGAGGAAGAAGAAATAATCTAGGATTCAATGCATATAAGATTGGAGCCCGTCGCAATTCGTAAGGAGACCATTTAGGAAGCAAGCGTTCATCTGCTCAGGCATGAAAGGCCAGTGGACCGGAAGACGATGTTGGCAGTTGAGGTGCGAAGAAGGCAGCGGACCCCACAGCATCCACTTAGGAGATGCTACTTCGTGTTGTGGGGCGCTAGGGAGAGTGGGATCAAAGCTGGCTCCCTCTTTTCTGACTTTAGCAGCCAGCGGCACCACAGAGCACACACGAGACAAAGATGTATGAATTAGCTTGAGTGACGCTGGAGTCCCTACAAACCCTCCAGCTGGGAGCAGTCAGTGTATAGCTCTGGGGCCTGAACTGGGAGTCTTGCGTTTGGCGCCTGTCAGTGTGGGGTTTGTATTAGTTACTTTACTCATGGCTGAGAGGAAGCAGAGAGCAGAAGGCTGTGCTCAGCTCAGGTCTCCTGTTTACTCAGTCCAGGACCCCGGCCAGTGGAATGGCGCCACTCACATTTAAGGTGCAGCGTCTGCCTCCCACTCGCAAGCGCGCACGCATACACACACACACACACACACACACACACACACACACACACAAGGGCGTGTCTCCTAGATGATTCTAGGTCCTGTTACATTGACAGTCAATACTAACTCTGACAGGAAAGAGCTCCCAGAAAGAACATAGGAGGGGAGGATGGGAGGAGCGAAGCACAGAAGACTCAGGAGAGAGCCAATGTTAGGAAAGTCAAAAGAGTAATCAGAGAGGTTGGACAGAGCCCAGAGAACGCGTAGCGTGACAATCAGGGGACAAGCAGGGTAGGATCCGAGGAATTTCATCTGGAGCGTTCCCTGCACTCAGGCACAACCAGGTCTTTTTGTTTGTTTGTTTTGTTTTTCAAGACAGGGTTTCTCTGTTAGCCTTGACTGCCCTGAACTCGCTTTGTGCCACCACACCTGGCACAATCAGGTCTTTGAATGTCCTGTTCTCCCTCCCTATACTGTTGGCTAACTCAATCAAATATTCCCAAAGATTAAGAAAGACAAAGGCAGGCCAGGCAGTGGTGGCCCATGCCTTTAATCCCAGCACTCGGGAGGCAGAGGCGGGAGGCTGTCTGTGAGTTCCATGCCAGTCTGGTCTACAGAGTGAGTCCAGGACAGCCAGCACTGTTTTAAAGAAAAACCCTGTCTCGAAAAAACAACAACAACACAAACCAAAACAACAAAAAGACAAAGGCCAGAAGTGACCAAATACATGACCTGGGTTATTGTGACAAGAACAGTGGATAATGGTAAGTAGCTGAGTATGTGGCCACAGGTAATGGTGAAGGGTTAGCTGGCAGAAGGGAAGCTTCAGAGTCAACCAGTCAGTCAGTCCCCCCACCTATCCGTGTGTGTGTGTGTGTGTGTGTGTGTGTGTGTGTGTGTGTGTGTGTGTCTTGTGATCCAAAGATCCTCACAGACACAGCAAACTAATTTGCCCTTGAAAATATTGACACCGGACAGCTGGGCGTGGTGGCACACGCCTTTAATCCCAGCACTCAGGAGGCAGAGGCAGGCAGATCGCTGTGAGTTCGAGGCCAGTCTAGTCTACAAAGCAAGTTTAGGACAGCCAAGGCTACACAGAGAAACCCTGTCTTGGGGAGGGGGGGAGAAAAGAAAGGAAAAGAACATATTACCACCGGGGCTAGAGACAATGGCTTAGTGGTTAAGAGCACTGGCTGTTGCAGCAAATGACCTGGGCTCAGTTCTAAGCACTCATACCCACGTTCAACTAGAGTCCCAGGGCGTCCAGTGGCCTCTGCTGGCCTCTTCATGGACACCAGGCACTGTACCAAATACATCTACGTACACGCAGACACTCACACACGCACATAAAATCCAAATAAGCACATCTTTAAAAAGGCAACATATTAACACCAGATGAGCAAGAGAAGAACCTCTAGAACTAGCCCCTCCCCTTGAGGCAGCGGCTTATGTACTCCAGGCTATCCTCAAGCCCAATATGTAACTGAGAACGGCTTGACATCAGCGGTTCTGGCATGCACTACCACACTGGGCTTATGTGGTGCTGGGGAATTGAACTCGGGGATTCATTTATGTATGCCAGGCAAACACCACACCCACAGAGCTGCACCCCTAGCCCAGGAATAGGCTTTTAAGAGTTTTAAAATTATTCTTGGGGAGCCAGAGAGATGACTCAGTGGTTACGAGCACTCGCTGCTCCTCCAAGGGTCCTGAGTTCAATTCCCAGCACCCACGCGGCAGCTCACAATGGTCTGATACTGTCTTC
This sequence comes from Acomys minous, assembly GCF_964271855.1. Classification (NCBI taxonomy): domain Eukaryota; kingdom Metazoa; phylum Chordata; class Mammalia; order Rodentia; family Muridae; genus Acomys; species Acomys minous. The sequence continues at coordinate 58,369,340 of NC_140492.1, forward strand.
TGGTGTGCAGCATGCACATGCAGACAAAGGGCCCATATACATAAAGTACGGAAATGAATCAATCTTAAAAATATTTATCACTCTTAGCTGGCAGTGGTGGTGCGCGTCTTTAATCCCCGTACTCAGGAGGCAGAGGCAGGTCGATCTCTGTGAGTTCAAGGCCAGCCTGGTCTACAAAGAAAGTCCAGGACAGCCAGGCCTACACAGAGAATCCCTGTCTCAAAACAAAACAAAACAAAAAACAAATAAAACTTTACCATTCTTAGCCGAGCAGTGGTGGTGCACTCCTTTAATCCCAGTCCTTGGGAGGCAAGAGGCAGGTGGATCTCTGAGTTTGAGGCCAGTCTGGTCTACAGAGTGAGTTCCAGGACAGCCAGGGCCACACAGAGAAACCCTGTCTCTAAAAACAAAACAAAGAAACAAGTAAAAATATTTATCATTCTTATTCTAAGTGCCTGAGTGTTTTGCCTGCGCGTATGTGTGCGTACTGCGTCAGAAGCTAGGAGGCGGCTCCGCATCCCAGGAGCTGGAGGTTAGGTGGTTATAGGGCTGATGTGGGCACTGGAAACCAAACGAGAACAGCTGCTCTTAGCCAATGGGGCATCTTTCCAGCCTCGAGCCCCAACACCTTAAGAAATAATCAGGAATTCCTGCACAGAGGCTTTCGTCGCAGTACTTCTTACCTGCAAAACCTGTTTTAATTTGCACAAATTTTCCTTTTGGAAAAAAAAAACAAATCACAGACTAGGGAGGGTTGTAGCTCAGCTGACAGAGTGCTGGCCTCGAATGCACAAAACCCTGGCTTCCATCACCGGCACCACATAAACCAGGCATGCAGGCTGCAACCTCAGTGCTTTTGGAGCTACAGGCAGGGGATCTGGAGTTCAAGGTCAGTCTGCACTACACACCAAGAGCAGACAGGACCGCATGGGGTCAGGACCACATGGGGTCAGGGTGGGGGACAAGCAGCTGTTCCTCTCTGAGGCTTGGCTTCTCCCAGTCTGTGCTAACAGCTTTTGATTGTGTATCTGAATTATTTATTTATAATTAATTATTATTAATGACTCCTCCCCCCCCCCCCCCCGCCTGTTTCTTTGGGTAGCCCTGGCTGCCCTGGAGCTCACTCTGTAGACCAGGCTCAGAGATCCACCTGCCTTTGCCTCTCAAGTGCTGGGATTAAAGATGTGCACCGCTGCTGCTGCTGCCACCATCACCCGGCTTTGTATGTGAATTTTTATTGTACACTTATTATATTCTTTAAAAGTTCATTGAAGCATATTTATGCTAAAAAAGCATGCAGCTCCTCCTCCACTTCCTGCCAACCATTTACAACCTAGAGCCAGATCTAGCGTGCTGGGGGACAAACTGCCTGACAGCGACAGCGGTGAGCATCTTCAGGTGCGGGGGCTAAACATTTTACAAAACTGTAGAGTTTGGCTCAAAGCTGCCTGGCAAGGAAGCAGAAAGAAACACAGTTAAGTTACATAATTTTCATTGTCCAACTAAGATGGAGAATTCCAGCTCACTGTGTGGAGGCAGCAGTGGCAGCGATCTGGAGTCAAGCGGGAATTCTCTATGAGATTCCTCATAGAGAAGGCATTGAGGGAAGCTGCAGGCCAGCTCTAACAGTCTATAACGAAACCATCTTAAACGCAAACACCTGGATGGCTCTCTCGGTGAAGTGAGAGAGCAGCTCCTAAGCAAGGCAAGTGTCTTTGGGCCAGTCTGAGGTGGGGGAGCATTGTCTGAGCACTACACTCACCTCAGAGTCCTCCACCTCCAAAGCCCTTCCCCAGAGCCTGCTTCCTCGGCTTTGCCACAAAGGCTCCCTCCCTCCCCTGCATCCAAGCTTGAGGCGGAGAAGAAGAGGTTGTAGCCCAAAAAGGCCAGCTGTAAGCTAAAAATTTCTTTGAAAATTTGCAATATATATATATATATATAACCCATGAGTTTTACAGTTGGTTTCATAATGTGTTTATAGCAAAATAATGTGTTTTCTTCCTTTAAACTTAGACCAAAATTGGTGCTCCAAGAGGTTGAGCGGTATTTATCCAATTGGAGCATCCTTTGGCAGGAGATGTTGGACCATCCCCTTCAATTCCCCACCTCCACAGACACATCATGTTAACTTGATGTTGGGCCAGGACTCTAGAGGGCTGAAACTGCTTCTTTTCCATTGTTATCCACCTTGGAACAGAACATTGTACATTCTCCTGACAGCTGGAGGAGGGGCTACATGCGCTTTGGCTGGCGTGTGTTTCTTTCCTCTCCTTTAGTTCTCAGTAGCATTTATGAGCTGAACTTAACTATCTAGATAGTAGAGCAAGCGTCTACTCACACAGGTACAAACATCAGAGTGGCAGCACAGGCAAGAACCAGTATTTATTGTTCAAGAGGGATGTATTAAAGACTGGACGTGGTGGCTCACACCTTTAATCCCAGCACTCGGGAGGCAGAGACAGGGGCGTTGCTGCGGAGTTCGAGGCCAGCCTGGTCTACAAAGCAAGTCTAGGACAGCTAAGGCTACACAGAGAAACCCTGTATAGAAAAGAAGAAGAAGGAGAAGGAGGAGGAGGAGGAGGAGGAGGAGGAGGAGAAGGAGAAGGAGAAGGAGAAGGAGAAGAAGAAGAAAAAGAAGAAGAAGAAGAAGAAGAAGAAGAAGAAGAAGAAGAAGAAGAAGAAGAAGGATCTATTAAGCCCTAGCGTTTCTGACTGGCTGTCACCTCCCTGATGTCCCCAGGAGAACATGCCTGGGTGGCACTGGGCAGGGCTGACCTCAACTCAAATGACAAGGCTCTGAATGAGCGGGTTTGAAGGTTCCCATTTGGCATACGCGCTGCATAAAACATGGTGAGAAATTTCACGTGCTGAGTCGCTTGACCTTGTCTGCTCAGTCACTAGCATGGGGGCCCTGTTCCTGCCCAGGACTTTGGGATATTAAAAAAGAGAATTGTGGGATTGGAGAGATGGCTCAGTGCTTAAGGGCATGATCTTGCAGAGGATGCAGGTATCCTTCCTCATACCCACAAAGCAACTCAGGAGCAACACCAGTTCCAGGGATCTGATGCCCTCTTCTGGCCTCTGAGAGGTACTGCATGCACCTGGTACCTAGGTACACACTCAGGTATTCACACATACATAAAATAAAGATAAATAGCTGGGTGTGGTAGCGCACACCTTTAGCGACAGCATTTAGGGGGCAGAGGCAAGTAGATCTCTGTTGGTTTGAGGCAAGCCTGGTCCTCACAACCAGGGATGCACAGAGAAACCCTGTCTCGAAAAAGCAAGAAAAAGAAAAAGAAACCAGTCTCTAACAAAGTGCCTGAAGCTGACGCTGGCCAGCTCTTCCTCAGAAGAGACTCTGAATGGCCAGAACAGTGAAACTATTTTAAGAAATACTCTCTGTCAGCAAGCCATCACAATGAGTAAGCTAGCTACAAATTACATCCCTGAAGAACAAGAAACATTGGGTTGAACTCACCCATATCACTTGCTTTTGTGTGTGTGCGCGGGAGGGTGGTGGTGGAGGGGGCGTAGGGGCATTGGAGGGTGGTGGTGGAGGGGGTGAGGGGGTGTTGGGGGTTAAGACAGGGTTTCTCTGTGTATCCTTGCCTGTCCTGCTTTGTAGACCAGGCTGGGCTTGAACTCACAGAGATCTGCCTGCCTCTGCTTCCCGAGTGCTGGGATTAAAGGCATGTGCAAAGAGCCATTTATGGGGGTTTGGTGGAGCACTTCGGTAATTCCAGCATTCAGGAGGCAGAGGCAGGCAGAGCTCTATGAGTTCAAGGCCAGCCTGGTCTTCAGAGTAAGTCCAGGACAGCCAGGGCTTCACAGAGAAATCCTGTCTCAGATAATAACAACGAAAAGAAGTCACTTACACCTTGGCTCAACCAATACTTAAAACAAGGAGGCTTGTCCAGTGGGTTGTGCCAGTGGGAGGCCAGAGGAGGAGAGTCCTGGGCAAATGTTTATCCCCTCCCTTGCGTGGCTAATGGTTGGCAGTAGCCACAAGAGAAATGGCTCAGAGGTCAAGAGCACTGGCTGTTCTTCCAGAGGTCCTGAGTTCAGTTCCCATCAACCACATGGTGGCTCACAACCATCTATAATAAGAACTGCTGCACTCTTTGGGCATGTAGGCATATACCCAGGCAGAATACTGTATAAATAAATAATTAATTAATTAATTTTAAAAAGCCAGGCGTGGTGGCGCACGCCTTTAATCCAAGCACTCGGGAGACAAAGGTGGGCGGATCGCTGTGAGTTCGAGGCCAGCCTGGTCTACAAAGCGAGTCCAGGACACCCAAGGCTACACAGAGAAACCCTGTCTCGAAAAACCAAAAAAAAAAAATCTCCATTACATTTTTGTTTTGTGCACATTTGTGTGGCCGTGGCAATGTTCAACTTAGCAGGACCACGGAGGCCAGAGGGCAACTTATGGGAGCTGCTTCTTTCCTTCTACCGTGTGGGGCCCTGGGACTGACTTCAGGTTTATCAGTGGTGACTTTTACCCACTGAGCCACCTCATCTGCACCCTAGTGCCACATTCCTTCACAAACGTCCACAGGCCTGCTGGGTCGCCTCCTCCTATCTGTAGGATTCTTAGCCAGTTCTGACTATGACTCCTTCCGGCCCCTGCAGGCTTGAGTGTGGTGACCCGTGTCCCAGAGAGTTCATTTGTTGCTTTTTGCTAAGCCTGACCACACCTTCCTACCTGGTCCTGTCGATAAATTCTCCAACTTGCTTTCTGTCTGCTCCGGCTTCCTGGCATGTCCCTGAGATGACGTCATTCCCAGGGCTAATCCCGTAGCAGTGGGAAGTCTTTCAGCCAAGAGACAGAATTCCTGAATGAAGCCCTAAGCAGGCAGCAGTGAGAATGTCACTTTCTGTTCACTCACTGTCATAACCTCGGACTTACTTGGGGGAGGCAGCTAAGGTGGTCCGCCTTTTCCCCTTCCTGGGGCCCAGCGCTAGGTGTGAGGGACAGAATGTGTCGGAAGCAGATGAGGGAGTGAATGTGTGCTATTGACATGCTCGAGGGCACGTTAAGGACTAATGCGTCAGACCCACGGGACTGACAAAGCCTTGCCTCAGTCCCAACATGAATGTAGACAGTGTGTGCAGAAAGCCTGAAGCTCAACTTCCTCCTCCCAGACGTTTACAGTCTGAGGCTGCTCCCCTACAGAGACCTCCAACAGAGCCCCCCCCCCTCAGCAAGTACATGATAAACTTGCTGAGTTTCCCCGTGGTGTAGTAGGTACCTCCCTCAGGGTGACCACAACCCACTGAAGCCCAGCCTTTCTGTATGCGTGTCTGTTGTTTCTCAGCGTATCATTTCATTTCATTTCTTTTTAAAAAAAGAGTTATCTATTTATCATTTATAAAGTATTCTGCCTGCAGGCCAGAAGAGGGCACCAGATCACACTGTAGATGGTTGTGAGCCACCATGTGATTGCTGGGAACTGAACTCAGGACCTTTGGAAGAGCTGCCGGTGCTCTTGCGTCTGTCATTTCCTACTGCCTGCGTTACCCGAGTCAGGTTCCTAGACCCATGCTGCGTAGGACAAGGCAGCCAGTGCTAGGTGCTGCTTTTATGTGAGACCGGTAGGACCGACCCTTCCTCCCCTCACCACTTCCACTTCATGGCCCTGTTTCCGTCATATACCAGGAGGAGGGTGTTGTCATTTGGTACTCAGCCAGATGGCTTTGCATGTTGGGAAAGAATTAGAGGCGACTTTCTACTGGGCACAGTGGCATACACCTTTAATCTTAAGCACTCTGGAGGCAGAGATGATGAATCTCTGAGTTCAAAGACAGACCGGTCTATATAACGAGTTCTAGGTCAGCCAGGTCTACACAGATAGACCCTGTCTCAAACAAAACAAACAAAAAAAGGTGACGTTTTGGCAGAAGGCTTTGCAGAGCTCAGAGGCTCCCATCCCTAGGCTCCAGGGGTCTTTGTACTTTGGATGACCACCAGTGGCATCTTTCATTCAATTTGTTGCTCTTGGAACATTGTGAACTTGCTTATGTGCTTGGCCCTGTTTGTTTTGTTTTGAAGACAGGGTGTCATTATGCAGATTCAGCTGGCCTTAAACTCACACCTCACACCCGTCTCTGCCTCTCTAGTTCTGGGATTAATGGCATGTGCCCCCACACTTGGCTACATTTTTTGTTTCTGAGGGGGGTGAAAGTCGAGATTAGGCCTCTCTGTGTAGCCCTAATGGCCTAGAACTCACTATGTAGACCCAGCTAGCCTTAGACTTGTAGCAATCCTCCTGCCTCAGCCTTCCAAGAAATGGTACCACAGACGCAAACTGCCATGCCTGACCTTGGTTCACTTTTTTCTTGTTTTTTGTTTTTTGTTTTTCCAGACAGGGATTCTCTGTGTAATCTTGGCTGTCCTGGACTCACTTTGTAGACCAGGTTGGTCTTGAATTTACAGAGATCCTCCTGCCTCTGCCTCCCAAGTGCTGGGACTAAAGGAGTGTGCCACCACACCCGGCTTTGGTTCACTTTTTGATCTGTGTGAAATAGCCCCACTGGCTGGGTGTGGTGGCGCACACCTTTAGTCCCAGCACTCGGGAGGTGGAAGCAGGTGGATCTCCATGAGTTCGAGGCCAACCTGGTGTACAAAGCGAGTCCAGGACAGTCAGGGCTGCACAGAGGAGAAGGCCTGTCTCAAAAAACAAAACAAAACAAAGCCACACTGCCTCTTGTAGATATGTGGAGATTCTAAGACCCCGCCCCACAAGAGTCTGACTGCTCCCCAAAGTCCCAAGTTAGATCACCTGCGTGTGATAAAATAGAGAAGGCACTTAGACCCCAGCCCCTCCCCCCTCAACTTCCCAGGCCTTGTAGTGGGCATGGCTTCTCCAAAGAGAGCTGCCACCATTTTCTTCCCTCACCCCATGCTGCTAGCGCGCCTATGACGTCACCCCCTCATCTCCGAGCCAGGCTGTGGCTGCAGAACCGTCTGCATGTGGAAGTGGCTGGGCAACAGCACAGAAGCTAGAGAGAGGAGGCTCACGGCCCTCAGCCAACAGTTCCAGCTGCTCTAGCCAAAAGGTGAGGAACCAACAACACTGTGAAACCAACAACACGGGAACATCGGCGACCTGTCCCCACTGAGCCCAACCTGAAGCACGGCCGTGAGTGGGTACGAACTTGCTAGTGGCTCTGCTGTAGCCAGTAACTGTCGAGCTTGCTACGGTCCCCTATGGGGGCCTCCCACAAGGCCAGGCAGGCAATTGCACTCCTTCCTTCACCCACGCATGGTGGACGGGCACGCAGGGTGACCACAGATCTCACCAAGAAAGTATCTTTGCAAATGCGCCCAACCCCTTTCTCCTTGTCTACTCGAGGAGTTCAAGACATACAGAACTTGGACTGGAGAGATGGTTCTGAGGTTAAGAGTACGGTCTGCTCTTCCAGGGTCCTGAGTTCAATTCTCAGCAACCACGTGGTGGCTCATAACCATCTATAATGAGATCTGGTGCCCTCTTCTGGTGGGCAGGCATACATGCAGGCAGAGCATTGTATACATAAAAAATAAATCTTTAAAAAATATATACATATACATACATAAACACACACACACATACATACATACATACATATATATGTGTGTGTGTAACTGAATGCTGAGTATTGGGCTCTGATCCTCTGCAAGAACAGTGTGTGCTCTTAACCACTGAGCCATTTCTCTAGAATCCAAGATATGATTCTTTAATTTTTTTCCTTTTCTTTCTGAATGAGCCTAGGCTCCTCTGTGCTAGGTGCATGGGTTACCTTTCTATTGCTGCAATGAAACATCATGACAAGGGCTGGGAAGACAGCCCAGTGGGTAAGGCTCTGGCTGCTCTTCCACTAGACCCAGGTCTGATTCCCAGCACCCACATGGCAGCTCAGAGAACCTGATACCTTCCTCTGCCCTCTACAGGCACTAGGTATACACACAGCTATGGCCTTACATGCAGGCAAAATACCCATACACATTTAATTAATTAGTTAAAGCAGAACACCACAACCTAGGCAACTTAGAAAAGTGAGCACTTAATTGGGCTTAGGGTTTCAGAGGGTTAAAAAGTCCCCGACGGTGGAGCAAAGGCATGGAGGCTAAAGCCACTGAGAACTCACATCTTGTCTCAAACTTCAGTTAGGCCCGATGTGGTGACACAAGCAGGAGACAGAAGCTAGGAATGACAAAGCCCACCCTGAGTAACACACCTCCCCCAGCAAGGCCACGCCTCCTAATCCTCCCCAAACAGTTCCACCCACTGGAGACCAAGCTTTCAGACAGATGAGCCTTTGGGGGCAGTTCTCATTCAAAACCGCACACTAGGAAAGTGCTCCACCACTGCACTGTAACCACATCCCTAAAACTCCATCTTATACAACAGTTATTTATCATGTGTGCACATGTATGTATGTGTGTGTGTGTGTGTGTGTGTGTGTGTGTGTGTGTGTGCATTCATCACAGGGCATGATGGCGTCCACAGGAGTCAGTTCTCTCCTTCTACCACATAGGCCCTGGGGACTGAACTTAGGTCCCCAGGCAACAAATGCTTTAACCTGCTGTGCCATCTTGGTGGCCCCTTTCAATTCAATGTGCGCAGGAACTCTGCATATGACCACTGATATGCCAGATGCCACTGACATTAGTTCTCCGTTAGAGGGGGACCCCAGAGGCCCTCCCTCCTTGTCAGACTCTGGGACTTGAGTCTAGCATTGACCAGGCTTCAGGCTGAAGGTTCATCATGCAAAGCAGTGATTTTTTTTTTCCTTCTTCTTTTTACTTTGTCTTCTAATCCAGGCTGGCCTTGAACTCCTGACCCTTCTGCCTCTAACTTCCAAGTGCTAGGATTACATGTGTGCCTCTACCGATACCCAGTCCTCTTTCTCCTTTTTTGGGGGGGGAGGGGGGAAGAGGAGTTGTTTGGTTTGTTTTTGTTTTTGGTTTTTTTTTTTTTTTGGATTTTTGTTGCTGTTTGTTGTTGTTGTTGTTTTAAAGAAAGTCCTGGCCAAATTCTATTTGAAGACTCTGCTGTATGTTCAGGAAGGACAGACACGGTCACCCCTCCCTGCTTTCACGGTGCTCCCTAAAGTGATAAAAATGCCCTGAGTTCCACAAATGTCCACCTATGCAACACTAAACTTGGACTGGGTGCAAGGCCTGCCCGCATCTCTGACCCTGTTTCCTTACTTGCAAGCCAGAGTATAACAGCAGTGCCTTACACGCCCCAGGGAGTCTGCATTGGAGGTTTCTCCCCTTCCTTCCATTTCTGTGTCTCGTCAACAGCAAGTTCCCTTCCTGCACTTGGGGAAGCAGGCTCAGGGAGTGGGGAAGGGTGGGGGCTGGGGGAAGGGGGGTCATGCCTGCAGCTGCACCCCCACATCTCTGCAGATCACCATGGAGGAAACTGACTGGGCCAGAGCCAGGACTGGATGGAGAGTGGGCAGGTGAGGCAGCCAGGGAACAAACTGCAAGGAGGCTGCCAACTATGGAGGGCCTCCTTCCCAGCGGTGTCCTAGGTGTCCCTTGGCCTCACCCTAAACAGCCAGGGCCAAAGTCAGAAGTAGGGGCAGGTATGATGGCGCCACGCCTGCAGACTTACCTCTGCAGCTCCAGGATGGCTGGGTGTAGAGCTCCGCACACCTACAGCCCAGGGCTGGTACCACTCCAGCTGCCCTGGGCCTGCAGGTGGGGGTGGGGGTGGGGGCGGAGGCGGGGCGGGGCTGAGAGTCTGCAGTTCTAACTAGACCCCAGCTGGGCAGACTTTGCTGCTGCAGCTGCCACTTTTCACCTTCATTGCCTCCAGGTGGGTGTTAACAGCTGTGACAAAACACCTGGGGAAAACAACTTAACTGTAGGAAAGGTTGGTTTTGACACATGGATTCAGGTCACTGTGGCTTGGCTCCATCCCTTTGAGCCTAGGGTAGTGCAGTGCAGCACAGGGCACAGCGTATACCAAGGGAGCTGTTTCCTCCGGGCAGCCAGGAAGTAGTGTGGACTGATGTCCCAACATTCCCTTTAAGGGTGAACACCCATGACCTGACTTCTTTCCCTCAGGCCCACCTCTTAAAGGTTCAATCGTCTCCCAACAGTGAGCCAAGCCGTTGGCACATGGGTCTCTAGGGGAGATTTAACATCAAGATTGCCCAGAAGGTGAGGCGGTTGCCACTGAGCCTGCCAACCTGAGTTGAATTCTTGCCTTGGGATCCACTTGGTGGACAGAAAAAACTGACTCTCAGAGTTGCCCTTTGACCTTCACATGTGTACCACATTCACACACACAATAATAATGATGGTGATAAATACAAATTCCTTTCAGGTAAGATCTTACCTGGCCTGGAATTGTCCATGTAGAGGAATTCGCAAAGATCCACTTACCTCTGCCTCCCGAGTGCAGTAATTAAAGGCACACGTCATCCCACCTAGTTAAATAAGTTTTTTTGTTGTTGTTTGGTTGTTTGGGGTTTTTTTTTTTTTTTTTTGAGACCGTTTCTCTGTGTAGCCTTGGCTGTCCTAGACTCTTTGTAGACCAGGCTGGCCTCGAACTCACAGAGATCTGCCTGCTTCTGCCTCCCCGAGTGCTAGGATTACAGGAGTGCGCCACCAAGCCCAGCCTTTAATAAGTTCTTTTTTTAAAGACCCAAAACATAGCTAAGTGGAAAGAGGAGCTCATTCCTCAAACACAACCTTCTCTTGCCTCTCCTCTGAGGGCCCATGATGAAGGCCTTCCAGACGATGATTCTGAGACAGTCCAAGGCCGAGTCAGCCCCTCAAATTCACTGTACTCCGTGCCTTGAAGCCAGCTGTTCTAAGCTGTTCCAGGGTTCAGGGAATAAAGTGTAAAGAAGGGGTTTAGGATGTTCTAGAAGGTAGAGGTCAAGTCAAGGTCAGGACGAGAGGGAGCTGTGGTGTGACCAGGGAGTGACAGCATCTTGCTGCACAGGGTCCCAGGACGGCCTTTGTGCTGTGTGTAGCCGTGGTTTACAGCTTAGCGTTGATTTTCGGAAAAGAGCCCGCTCCTCCTCCCTGCTCGCCCTTGTGCAATTGTTCCGTGCGCAGTTGCAGACACTTGTACTAATTAGCAAATCTCTTTTTTGTGTGTGTGCCTAGTTAGGGCCCCGAGTGGGGAATCTACAGATTGAAGAAAACTCACAGTGCAAAGGAATGGAATCCACAGCCACCCCAGCCTCCTGGTCTCTGGTTTGAGTCTCTAAACAGGCAGTGTGGGGTGTTTCCTTTGAATCCTCAAAAAGGCAGTGTTTCTGACTCACTGAATGGCCAACTGCACGGCTCATGAGGGAAGTTGCCATCAAAAGTGCAAACTCAGTCTCCCAGGAGTCTCTGCTCCTTTCTCCTCTTCTAGCCTTCACCACTCCAGTCCAGCCCAGCTCCTGGCCCGGCCCTCACTGGCCTGCTCCGACCCCCTCCCCACCTTCCTTCCTCCCATTCTCACCAGGGCCCGTTATCATATGAAGAAGATCTGTGTCTAGACACAAGGCTGCACAGCCATGGCAAAGTCACCCTCCTTCTCCGGCCTCAGTTTTCTCACAAATGGGAAAATGGGGTTGTTTCCTCAAGGAAAATGAGAAACCCTGCAGGGAACACAGAAAATGTTTGGTTCATGGGATGCTGTTATGCTGTCTGGCCTAGCCTGGCACTATATAGCCCAGGCTGGATTCAGAGTCACATCAACCCTCCTGTTCAGCTTCCTAAGCGCTCATGTCACAGGCATAGGCCACCATGCCCACACTGTCAGGTTTCAGACTATGACGTCAGGAGGGCAGGGGGGCCGCCATGGCTCAGGGGAGAGCTGATGCCAGCTGAGGGGTGGGGACTCCTTGGACCACTGGGTCACTCACTGTTTTACTTGTGTTGGCAGCGGCTGTAAGGAGCAGCCTCCAGCTTTATGGTGATTCCCCCGGGGTCTGGAAACTTCTCCACTGGGTATGGAGTGGACAGGCATATTATGACCAGCACCTGGCTGTGACCGGTCCATCCTGTGTGTGAGTTCAAAGTTCTCTGTTCCTAAAACACTGTGAATGAGGAGCCAGGCTGGTCTTAGGCTGACAGTGCCCATGTGAAGAGAGATGTCTGTATGTCAGCCCTAAGCTGGAAGAAACAACTGTGGAACCGTGACTGGACACTTTCTGAGGAGACAGACCCCGCCCACAAGGGTGAGTGGGCAATGCCTGGCTCTGTTGCCACCTGCTCTGTCAGCAGTCAAGTGAAAAATGGCCTTTTAAGCCATCCATGCACGTGCGTGTGCACTGTGCCGCATTGTGTGGTAAGAAACCAATATATTTCACGAGCTGTGCCCCATTCCTTCTCAGAATGGGTCTTATCATGTTGTCCAGGCTGGGAATATACCTGTATGCCACTATTGCTGGCTCCCTTTCAAAACTGTATTTCAAAGGTAGAAGAATTACACACCCCACTGGGGAGAACAAAGAAATGAGAAGTTCGCATATGCCTAGATTATGCCCATATCTCTCTCTCTCTCTCTCTCTCTCTCTCTCTCTCTCTCTCTCTCTCTCTCTCTCACACACACACACACACACACACACACACGCACACACACACACACACCCCTGGCTGGGTATGTGGTGACTCGGGACCCTCTCCCAAGCCCAGAAGCCCCCACCCGCCAGAAGCTAGGCAAGCACACGGGCTCCCCTTGCAAGGCTTCCCTGACCACTGTCTATACACTGGGTCCAGGTTCTAATACACTGTCCCAGGGGAAGGTCACCTCACAGCCAGCACCACCAGGGCCGTGCCACACACAGAGACATCACCATGAGGTATCTTCCAAGCCTGGCAAGTCCTCGGATTAATTACACTGCTGAAATCTAGGTGGAAAAGTCCAAGTTGAAAGGCCTGTTTACTTTTTTTTTTTTTTTACCAAGTAATGTGACCCCTTGGTTAATGTTTATTTTATTGAATAATCTAGTTTTAGTTACATCAATAAAGACTCAATGCTACTTTTTACAAGGGGGAAAAAATTCAACTACAGGTTTCTCCCTGGTCCGTTGGCTCTACTGCCACCTAGTGGCACATCCCTAGAGTGCAGCTGGCCATCTGGACATCCATCACTGTCCCTGCCTGGCTAGAGTCCAGGACTGGCTTACAAGAAAGTAAGGTAGCCAGCCTGATGCAAGTCTTCTCTCTGAATTTCAATTTCTATGCATTAAAACAGAAACTGCTCCATGTGGGGGGTGGGAGGCTGTTACAATCAAACGATCTACTACCATCTACTACCTAGACTCTGTAACTATTCAATGTCTTGCTGGAGAACTTAATCTCCTTATGGAGTGGTTTTCCAGCTTTATTTGTGTGTAGGTGGTGGTGGTGGTGGTGGGGGGAGCAGTGGGCAGAAGAGATGGCTCAGTGGTTAAGAGCACTGACTGCTTTTCCAGAGGTGCTGAGTTCAATTCCCAGCCACCACAAGGTGACTCCCAACCATCTGTAATGAGATCTGGTGCCCTCTTCTGGCCTACAGACATACCAAATGTGCAGGCAGAACATTGTGTACATAACAAATAAATATTTAATTTTTTATTTTATTTTATGTGCATTGATGTTTTATCTGTATGTGTATCTGTGTGAGGGTGTCGGATCCTCTGGAACTGGAGCTACAGTTGTGAGCTGCCATGTGGGAGAGAGGAACTGAATCTGGGTCCTCTGGAAAAGCCGTTCATATGCTTAGCTGTTGAGTCATCTCTCCAGCCTCTTTCAGCTGTTTTTAGTGACCTCCTGGTCTCATGATTTCTTTTACTGACCCAAGTGAAGATGTTACAGACCACACAGGGCCCCCTTAGTCAGGCACGGTGAACCAGAGGTTAGAGAGATGGACGACAGATCAGGAGGGGCAGGGCAAATCCAGCAGGTGACACTAACACAGAAACAGAGAAAGTCAGCCATGTATACGAGTACTGGCAAGGGCTGCCTGGGTGGTCCAGGGAAGACTAAGTTAGGAAATATTAAGAACAAGTAACTTAGCTGGGTGGTAGTGGTGACCTCCTAGCACCCGAGGCAGAGGCAGGGGGTGATGAATCTTTGAGTTCGAGTCTAGCCTACAAAGTGAATTCCAGGACAGCCAAAGATACACAGAGAAACGCTGTCTCAAAAGACAAACAAACAAACAAACAAACAAAAAACACTTAAAAAACAAAAACAGAAAGAATAACTCTGCTGTAGACAACTGAAAATTCTAGGCCTACAAAGTGAGTTCCAGGACAACCAAGGATACACAGAGAAACCCTGTCTCAAAAAAAAAAGAAACAAAAAACAAAAACAGGAAGAATAACTCAGCTGCAGACAAGTGAAAATTCCAACTTTATCAAATCTATAAAAGTCGAGCATGGTGGCACATACCTACAATGCCTGTAAACTTGAAGGCTGAGATGGGTGGATCTGGAGTTTGAGGCTAGCCTGGGCCACACAAAAAGACACTAGCATAAAAAAAGGGGTGCAGAGGCTGGGCAGTGGTGGCACATGCCTTTAATCCCAGCACTCAGGAGGCAGAGGCAGGTGGATCGCTGTGAGTTCGAGGCCAGCCTGGTCTACAAAGCAAGTCCAGGACAGCCAAAGCTACAGAGAGAAACCCTGACTCGAAAAACCAAAAATAAAAAAAGGGTGCAAAGGTAGTTGTCACTCAAGTGCCTGCCACACAGACATGAGGACCCGAGGCTGAGCCCCAGCCCTTGTATATGGGCACAGCAGCATGTACTACAATCCCATTGCTGAGGAGGCAAGGACACGCGGGTCCCCGAGCTCACAGGCCAAGCAGTGTAGCCAAATCAGTGAGCCCCAGATTCAGCGAGGGAACACAGCTTAGCGAGGAAGAGAGAACCGCCTCCATCAGACTGGCCTGTGGGCATGCCTATGGGAAGGACATTTCCTGCATTGCTAGTTGATGCGGGAAGCCCCAGTCCATTGTGAGCAGTGTGGGCCTGGACTGTCTCAGAGCCAGGAAGCAGGGTTCCTCCGTGGCCTCTACTCCAGTCCCTGCCTTGAGCTCCTGCCCTGCCTTCCCTTGACGGACTGAAACCTGAAGGCTAAATAAACACTTTTCCCCAAGGTGCTTTTTATTCAGTGTTTCTATCACAGCGACAGAAAGTGAACCAGGACACAGACCTATAAGGAAGGTTAAAACGCAGAACGGAAAACTTGACAAAATCAGAACACTGAGCAACCCAGTGCTGTAGGAAAGGAGCATTATCTTTTGAGACAAGAGTCTCACAGTGTCGCCCAGGCTCTACTACAGCCCCCAGCAGCTGTGCACCACATCTGGCTACGTGGGAGGTTCTGATACATCTTTACTATAGTTGGCAGATGAAGTTAAATGAAACACGTGAATTCCACCTCAGTAACGAGTGTGGTGGCCTGCAGGGTGCACGGATCCCTGCAGCTGCCCTCCACACCCGCGGGACATTTACCACACTGAGCTCCTTCCATCCTAGCCCACCAGCCATGTCAGCACTTCTCGCTGTTTCCTCTCCAGGAGAGCTTCAGCGAGGCTGGGGCTGGGGCCTCTAAACAGAAGCCCAGCGAAGCTCTCCCAGGGGAGGTTGTCCAGGCACAGGAGGGGGGCTGAAGCCAGGCCCTATCAAGCAGTTGAAATGACCTTTCGAAACGCTGTGAGGCAACAAAAGGCCGACGCTTTGGTGCTTCCCAAGTTTGTGTGCTAGGATGTTAACACCCAAGGCAACAGTGTTAAAAGGTGGTGCACACGTTTAACCTCAGCACCCGGGAGGCAGAATCAGGTAGATCTGAATTTGAGGCCAGCCTGGGCTACACAGAAAGACCCTATTTCAAAACAAACAGAACAAGTGGTTGGATCACGAACTGGTTAACACTGATTATGAAAAGGCTTGAGGTCATTCTGTTTTGAGGCAGGCTTTCTCTATGTAGCCATGGCTGTCTTGGAACTAGTTCTGCAGACCAGGCTGGCCTCGAACTCAGAGAGATCTGCCTACCTCTGCCTCTCAAGTGCTGGGATTAAGGCTGTGTGCCACCACTGCCTGCCATCATTCAGTCTCTTATGCTATCTATCTATCTATCCATCGATCCATCTATCTATCCACCCACCCACCTATCTTTCTGAGACAGGGCTGCATGTAGCCCAGGATACCTTCATATTCTATATAGCTAAGGGTACCCCTCTACTTCTGCTCTCTCCTTCTTCCTCCCTCGATTCTCTACACAGTCTTGTCTTCTCCCATGTGTTGATACATCAAGAAGGCAGATGCAGCCTCTCCATCTTGGGCTTCCCCCATCTCCAGAATTGTTTTTTTCGGACACAGGTCTTGCTATGTAGTCCTGGCTGGCAACAGGATGACTTCAAACTCACAACAATCCTCCTGTCTCGGCCCCCTGAGTGCTGAGATTACACCTGGCAAATACGCCTTTATCCTATCTAGAATATCCGTTACGGTCACATAGCTCAGGCTCCAGGGTCTGCACACGGCCTCTCAGTGCCCTTTGCTTCCAGGCAGTGTCCCTGCCATGGGGACCCAGGTGCCCCACCAAGAGCTTCAGTTTCCACATCTACCAGAGGACAGGGGGTTCGGTTACCCCTGGGCTGGTGCACACCCCTCACACTGAACTCGAGCTAGGCACACAAAGGAACTAACTCCCAGGGCTCCAGTGTCAGGCAGATATGGGAGCTCCCCAATGTCCTGCCAGCTCCTGAACGGGCTGATACCAAAATCAGATACAACCCCTGCCTGGCCTGCTCTGTGGGGCCTAGTTCATGTAGAACTGCTTTAAAGCCACCTGGCAAGAGGTTGTCACTGGCTTCCTGCTCACATGCCAGGGTGTCACATACCAGCTCCTGTGTAGGAAGGCATTGGAGAGGAATTTGCAGCCTTACCCGCCTGCGTCCCTGGGTAACTGAAGCAGCAGTGTCAGCAGTGTTCACCTCAGGCCTTCCCACACACCTGTCTCACAGCAACCTCCACCAGGCGCAGAGCCTCACTTTATCCTTCTGAGGTCACCCTCCCAAGATACTGAAGAGGCAGTGGAAGTGGCAGCCACAGGCACTTGGGAAAACCACACAGGTTCAGGGGACAACCTGTCAAGAATTTGGAAATCTGCACTAATTGGCTATGAGGCATTTCCCTTCTAGTCTTAACTACTCATGGCTTTTTGTTTTGTTTTTTTGAGGCTTCTCCCCCACTCCCTTGGGCAACGGGGGGGGGGGGTGTGGTGTGAGGGAGGGTTCCTAGGCTTGTTGCCTACGCTGGTCAGTAATTCATGGACTCAGTGATCCTCCTGTCTCACAGTCTCCTGAATAGCTGAAGTACATATCCAAATAGGCACTACACCCAACTAATCTTTCCTTATTGATTGAGACAGGGTCTAACTCTGTAGCTCAGACTAGCCTTGAGCTCTGGATGATGATCCCGCACCTCATCCTCCCTAGTGCTGGGATCATAGGCACGAACCAACATACCTGGCCAGTTTGTCTGTAAAAGGAGAGAAAATCATATTTAAGCTTCTAAAGATCCTGGAATCCTTCCTTTGAAAGAACTAATTCTACTTAGGGTTCAGTAAGTTCTGAATCGAAGCTACTAATGTGACAGATGTGCGCCACATCTGGTAACATGGGAGATTTTGATACATCTATAATATAATTGACAGATGAAATAGAACAAATTACAGTAAGGAAACCACCTGAACCCCACCATTTAGAAAGTTATATAATGTCCTATAAGTGTGCACTGACCCCTGTAGCTATTCTAAACACATACAAGACATTTTCTTGCACACTGAACTAGTTCCAGACTTACCCTTCACCATGACGGAGGGGAAAGGCTTTGATGAATTAGCCCTCATCTGAGCTGCAGGCAGGTAAGGGGAGAACAGAGCCCGCTGTTCTCTAGCAGTCTGCACCCGGCACACTGACAGTGCTGGTGTCCTCTTTGGGCTTGACTGCTAGTTACGATGTGACAGTCCCACTGAGGTATAATGTGTTACATAAATCTACATAAACGTAGCCATATAAAGCCATGATTCCTCTCCTTTCCCTACACCCACTTACACACGCACGGTCAGTGAAGCAGGAAAGCACAGGGAACAGCTCTGCAACCTGTGACGCTACTGGGTTTGGGCTCTACACACACCCTGCTTCTAACAATGCATGTGCCATGGACACATCACTTTTAAAAACCCATTTGTCCATCAATAACTATTCATGCCAGGTGGCGGTGGCTTACACCTCTGACTCTAGCACTCCAGCACTTGGGAGGCAGAGGCAGGTAGATCTCTGTGAGTTTGAGAACAGCCAGGGCTACACAGACAAACCCTGTCTTGAGGGCGGGGGGAGTTGCTTCCACATTTCAGCTATTATGAGCAAAGCTGTATACATCCTTTGAAACTCTGTTTTCCATTCCTTCAGGTATTTACTCAGAAAGTGGCAATATTGGACCATATGGTGGTTCTATTTCTCCTTTCCCTTGAGACAGGGTTGTCCTATGCAGTCCAGTCTGTCCGCCAAGTCACTAAGTGACCTCCTGAGTCTTGGGTTACAGGGCAGGCCAGGGTGTCTGTGTGTGTGTGTGTGTGTGTGTAAGTAATCAATCTCAGGGCTTCTCTCCAGCTAGTCAGGCACTCTATCCACAGAGCCACACCCTTCAGTTCATGGGCCAAGGGATCCTGTTGTTTCAGCCTTGTGAAGTTGGGATTATATGCACATACCATTTATAGCTCTGACTCATCTTTCAAAACAAATGCCATAAGTCTAAGAAAACCTATTATATTCTATTAATGTCAGTTTAGGAAAGAGGCTTTTCTCTGGAGTAGGGGTAAGGCTTTACTTTGTAGCTCACACTGGCCCGGAACTCACTATGTAGCCCAGGCTGGCTTCAAACTTGTGTTCCCCTGCCCGCCCCCAGCACCTGAGTGCTGGGATTATAGGCATGGACCACCACTCTGCGATCAAGCCTGTCATCTACTGTATCTTCTTGTGGCGTTAGGAACAAAACCAGGGCCTGACACGTGAAGGGAACTCTCTATGAGCTACAACCCAAGCCCTAGGCTTGTGATTTTTTTTTGAGACAGGATTTTTCTGTAGGCTTATGATTTTTAATTACCACATTTTGATAATCAAATAGGTGTTAGAACAAATAGAAAGAAAAATCTGCATGCACACAGATAACTTTTGCTTCTACCAATGTTATCTTTTTAGAAACTATGGCAAAGCCAGGCATGGTGGCTCATGCCTTTAACTTAGCACTCATCTATGCGGGTATCTATGAGTCCAGCCTGTTCTACATAACCACTTCCAGGATCGGCCAGGGCTACATGAAACCCTGTCTCAAAAAGACCCAAACCAGAGAGCTGGAGAGATGGCTCAGCAATTAAGAGCATTGTCTGCTCTTCCAGAGGTCCTGAGTTCAATTCCCAGCAACCACATGGTGGCTCACAGCCATCTATGAGTTTTAGAGTGTATGCAGACAGAGCATTCATATAAATAAATTGAATAAATAAATCTTTTTTTAAAACTTGTTTAAAAAAAAAAAGAACTAAGGCTGGGTGGTGGTGGCCCATGCCTTTAATCCTAGCACTTGGGAGGCAGAAGTAGGCAGATCACTGTGAGTTCGAGGCCAGCCTAGTCTACAAAAGTGAGTCCAGGACAGTCAAGGCTACACAGAAAACCTGGTCTCAAAAAACAAAACAAAACAAACAAACAAACAAAAAAGAAGGGCTGGAGAGATGGCTCAGAGGTTAAGAGCACTGGCTGTTCTTCCAAAGGTCCTGAGTTCAATTCCCAGCAAACCACATGGTGGCTCACAACCATCTACAATGAGATCTGGTGCCCTCTTCTGGCAGGTAGATGCACATGCGAGCAGAATATGTATAAATAATAAATAAATAAATATTAAAAAAAAAAAACTAAACCAGAGGGGGGGGGAGTCTTTTCTAATTTTAGTATCTTATTTTTCTTTTCTTTTCTTTTTTTTTTTTTGGTTTTTCGAGACAGGGTCTCTCTGTAGCCTTGGCTGTCCTGGACTCACTTTGTAGACCAGGCTGGCCTCGAACTCACAGCGATCCGCCCGCCTCTGCCTCCCCCGTGCTGGGATTAAAGGCGTGCGCTACCATGCCCGGCTTAGTATCTTATTTTTCAAAACACCAATATTAGGCTACTTTAAAACACAATATGACATGCTTTACTTTCTCACACAAAATCAGATATTTCTATGTATGGATCATCTTAAAATAAAGAATCTTCTGGAAATAAACACAACACTTCCTTTATTTATTGTATAAGTTTGGCAAACAGCACAAAAATCCAGCAATATTTTAAACATGTAAAAAAGTCAACTGTTAAACAGTACTGAGTGTAGTTTAAAACATTAGAAATAATGAGCACACAGCTAAGATTCTGCAAGCTACAGAGAGCACTTGGCTTCTGAACATGTGCCATGAGACACACACGAAGACACAACGACATAATTTATCTTTACGAAAAATCACAGCCAGGCAACAGAAAAGCACATCAATGATGGAGGTACCGGCCCATGTGTCACTGCAAGTGCCCTACACATGGAAACGGTGCATCTCGTACCATGAAATGCCATGTGCACAGAGCCAAGCAGAAGAAATTGAAGCTTGCTGCTAAGGTTAGCTACTATTTGAGGATAATGTTCAATTAAAACTTTCTATATAGTGATTCCTAGATCATAATAATGTATTGATACCACTGCAAATCTCAGAAGCTGAGACTCATTGTTGGCAGTATAAAATTTCTGACCAGTATCAAAATTTTGGTGAAACACAAACTGAAGGCATTTTCTAGTGTACCCAGATGGTACAGGCATCTATGAACAGGGGGGAAAACTTCACAATAAGTTTCTGCTGAGCTTTGTCAAACCAAACAGCTCAACTCTAAGGCAAGATAAAATAACCCTACAGCAGAAGTGGGTCCTACCAAGTAAATACAGAGTCTCGTCTTGGGCAGAACTCCCCCACATAAAGATCTGAACAGTTGGCATTGAGAGAGAGGAGCACATGGAAATTAACTAACACCCTGACATTCAGTCACTCGTTCAGAAGCCTGACCAGTCATCTGTTGGTATATCTTATTAAATTAACTTTTTGGAATCAGCACCAGTCCCCAAAACCTCAAATTATAATATTTATTCTTCATTAAAATGTATCTTTTTGTGCTATATGAACACAACTATACCTAAGATAAAGAAAGTTGATTTATTCAATTTACCATATGTTTTATGTATATTACACAGCAAATGAATTTCCTTTTACTTGTGCTTCGTTTTGGGGCATTTGATTGAAGAGAAAGTTACTTCTGGGGATTACATCTTGCTGAAGCATTCCTTGGCATTGGTCCAAACTTGAATTCCCTGAAAACAAAAGAAACTTTATAATGTGGTTCTATACAACAGACCTACAGCTAACACTGTAGCACTGTAACAAACTGGGCATCTGTTTTTGATTTGTTTTTTTTGAGACAGGATTTCTCTGTGTATCCCTGGCTATCCTGGAAAACACTTTATGGACCAGGCTGGCCTCCAACTCAAGAGATCCATCTGCCTCTGCCTCCCGAGTACTGGGATTCAAGGTGTGCACCATCAGGCTCGGCCTGGCTGGGGCATTTGTAAACATCCCCCGAACGCCAGGAAGACTGAGGTATCTACTCTCACACTCTTGTTCAATATGGTCTTGAAATCAAGAGAAAGAAATGAAAGGTACACAAATGGTACCGAAGAAGTCAGATCATCCCTATTTGCAGATGATACAACCCTGTGCTTGAAAGACCAAGACTAACAACCTGGGCTACACTATTAGGCCCTATTCTGAGAAAAGGAACCAAAGAGCAGGTGAGATGGTTTACCAGGACCCATATGCACACATCCTCTCCCAATATGTGAATAAGCATTAAAAAAAAAAAAAAAAAAAAAGGACACAGGGTTTCTCTGTGTAGCCTTGGCTGTCCTGGGCTCACTTTGTAGACCAGGCTGGCCTCGAACTCACAGAGATCCACCTACCTCTCCCTCCCAAGTGCTGGGATTAAAGGCGTGCGCCACCATCATGCCTGGCTCTCCTTGCCTTTTAAGGAATCCGAGACTATTGACTTTTTCCTGGGCACATCCCTAAAGGATGAGGTTCTAAAGATCATGCCAGTGCAGAAGCAGACACGGGCTGGCCAGTGACCAGGTTCAAGGCATTTGTCGCTATTGGGGACTACAATGGACACGTTGGTCTTGGTGTTAAGTGCTCCAAGGAGGTAGCCACTGCTATCAGAGGGGCCACCATCTTGGCCAAGCTTTCCATCGTCCCTGTGTGGAGAGGCTACTGGGGGAACAAGGTTGGCAAGCCACACACTGTTCCGTGCAAGGTGACAGGCCACTGTGGCTCTGTTTTGGTTCATCTCATCTCTGTCCCCAGAGGCCCTGGCACTGTCTCTGCTCCTGTGCCCAAGAAGCTACTGATGAGGGCCAGTATTGATGACTGCTACACATCAGCCAGGGGCTGCACTGCCACGCTGGACAACTTTGCCAAGGACACCTTTGATTCTATCTCCAAGACCTTACAGCTAACTGACACCTGACCTCTGGAAAGACTATGTTCACAAGTTTCCTTATCAGAAATTCACTGATCATCTTGTGAAAACCCACACTAGAATCTCTGTTCAGAGGACCCACGCTCCAGCTGTGGCTTTCACACAGGAATTTTTAATACAAGAAAAATAAGGTGAATTAAGTCTGTTAAAAAAAAGAAAAGAAAAAAGACCCTGTTAGGCACCAGATGTGGTAACACATGCTTATGATATTAACACCTGGGAAATGGAGGCAGGAGTGAGAGTTTGAGGTGAGCTTGTTCAGCAAAGTGAGTTTCAGCCTAGCCTGGGAATCACAGTGAATGTAAGTCAAACCTAGGTCATATAGTGAACTCAAGACAGTTTGAGCTACATCTATTATTTGTTAGAGCATCTAACACTTATGAGAATGTATTTGAAGGTCCTGCTCAAGAACAGCATGTATGTAACCAAAGTCTTATTGTGTACACTTTCCAACACAAATTATCAACAAAGTGACTGACATTGGACTATAGGAGTTCTTTCAAAATTAAGTTGTGGAATTAGGAAGAGTTAGTAAACGAGTAAGAGAATTTACACAAACATATAAGCTCCTTCTTACTTATTTATATATATCTCTCTGTGTGGCACATACAGGCACAGATTGCATGGAGGTCAGCAGACAACTTGCAGGAGTTGGAGTGAGGTCTGTGGGACGTGGGAATCATAAATTCACGTCGTCGGGCGTGATGGCAGCACCTTTACCCAGAGCCATCTCACTGGTCCTTTATTTTCTGAGCTGGGTTCTCGAAGGTCTCAGGCTGGGTTCTCACACCTCTAGGTTTACGCAGCACTCTGCTAACTAAGCTACCTCCCTACGTCACGCACCCTCACAGGGCAGGCTACCTTTTTGCACATGCTGATCTGCATAACAGCATAGCTGATGAGGGCTTCCTTTAGATCCCGGTTCTTTTGTTCTTTGAAGCGTTCGATATCAGCCCATGCATTTTTCACAAATTCTCTGAAATAAAACACATAGCCATGTTTATTCTTGTTTAAAGAGACTGTATATTACACCCTAACCAACCAGTTTGTTACAGCCATTTTCTCCAAACTGAAACACCTTCTTTCTACAGGGGAGAGAAACTAATGCCACTTGTAAAGCTGTGGACTTAGAAAGCCACAAGACTTACAAGGCCCCTCACAGCGTCACAAAAGCAGTGAACAAACACCAGGGACAGTGTCACTTCTGTGGAGCTGCCTGAAGCTGGGAAGGAGCTCTAGGGTTTGAGTGTCATAAGCCACCCATCGACTCATGCTCCTGTAAGTAACCCCAATGAACTCACTGGCTCACTGAATAGGGCAGCTGTCTCTTTGGTGTGTCACCTGAGCCCTAACTGGAGTAAACAGACATCTGTTCATATCTGCTCAGGTAAGTTGTGCCATAGTCTTTTCAAACTGCCTATGTAGGGGCTGGAGAGATGGCTCAGAGGTTAAGAGCACTAGCTGCTCCTCTAGAGGTCCTGAGTTCAATTCCCAGCAACTATATGGTGGCTCACAACCATCTATAATGAGATCTGGTGTTCTCTTCTGGCAGGCATACATGCAGCGCTGTATACATAATAAATAAATAAACAAACAAACAAACAAACAAACAAATCTTTAAAAAAACTGTCTATGCACAGGAAAAGCCATTGTTTGCATAAGATAGCTAGTTTTCCTTTTCCTACAAAGTACGTGAGAGGAAAGCAGAGGTATCTGACTACTCTCTTATACTATGCTTACTATTTCTGTGTACATAAATACTTTTGGTCACAACAGCACTACCTTCAAACAGATATGGATGGCTCCTTGATCTACTCATAGCATTATAGGTGCCACAGGAAATGCCTGCCTTGGTTCAATGGAACATATATATTGATAATGAATCCTGATTAGCATATACATGTTTAAGTGACAACCTGGGGATGCAGAGTTGGCTCAGAGGTTAAGAGCACTGGCTGCTTCTACAGAAGCCTGGGGTTCCGTTCCCAGCAATCACATGATAGCTTGCAACTGTCTAAAACCCCAGTTCCAGAGGATCTGACACCCTCTTCTAGCTTTCATGGACACTAAGCACGTACATTATGCATACACATACCTGAGGCAAATCACTCATACACATAAAAATGAATAAATAAATAAAATAATAAATAAAATGACAACCTGGGTCTTAAGATGACCCTGGATGCAGTGGCAGGTCCTTGGAGCCCCAGCTACTAGGGAGGCTGGAATTGAAGGGGAACTGGACCTTGGGAGTTCACACAAGTTTGGGTAACAGTGTGACTAAGCCCCCACCATAGCCAAATAAATGAATGAATGAGTAATTCCTACAGGCATCTTTTAATTATATTAATGAAATTATATTAATTATATTAAACAAATTATATTAATGAAAACTGACTTTGTCTAAGAGCCCACAGTTCCAAAAATTAACAAAGCTACTTAAAAAAAATATCTATATCTATATTCCACCACCCCCTATGCATGCCTTTTTTTCCTCCAAGACAGAGTTTCTCTGCCCTGGTTATCTTTGAACCCATTCTGTAGACCAGGCTGGCCTCTAACTCAGAGATCCGCCTGCCTCTGCCTCCTGAGTGCTGGGAATAAAGGTATGCACCACCACTGCGTGGCTAAAACAACAGATTGTCTGTATTAACCTACTTCCTCATTTAGAAGAAAACAGAAAGAAAAAGAGCAAAGCGATGAAAGCAGAAATATTTATGGAACAACTATATCCCAAGCCTTTATACAAGGTATGCCGGGAGTCCAACCTCAGTTACTGACTCTGAAGGTCCCATAACCCGCCAGGACCAGCAGCACACACAGAACTATCCATGCTGTGGTGGACGGGAGGCTCCACTGTGAAGCAGCACTGTGCTGTGTCTGCAGGATGATCAGGCTTTGTTAAATGGGGTTGAAGAAAGGGTTCAGAGAATGTGCAAAGAGTAAAAACCATGAAGTATAGGACCATAAGGTTACAAAGCTGATCGCCCTCCCTGTAGTACACAACTACTTCTAGAACATCGTTTGTTAGCTCCAGCTGTGCGTGCGGTCAGCACACAGATGTGTGCAGGGAAGCTCACAACGCAAGGGCTGTCACCCCAGAGCACAGCACCCACCCTGGTTAAGCACCACAGTGTTTTACCTGCCTTCCAGGTTCTTAGACTTCAGCTGCTGCTCCCCCTCACTTATCTGCTCTTCTAGCACCTTTATTCTGGCTTCTCTCTGCTCTGGAGTTTCTTGACCAAAGAGTTTGGTAGTCATGCCCTTCAGTGAGAATGTTCTCACAGTCTAGAAGGAAACGGAAGCAGATGAACAGACAAGGTGTGGCACATGCAGAGGTTCCAGCATGCGCCACAACACAGGTGAGTCAGGGGACCCGTAACAAGTGATGACACGACAGCCACTGTCTGCTTCCACCAAAGCTGGGTATCTAGGGGTCAGTCAGAGGCAGAAAGTGGACTGTGGTTTCCAGGGCTGGAGAGAAGAGGACTGTTCAGCAGGAATAGTTTTAGTTTCAAAATATACAAACATTCTACTGGTTGTAAACAACGTAATTATACCCAACACTACTTGAAAATAGTCATAATGGTACTATCTTTTTGGAAATAGGTGACTTCAAACTCAACAGAAACTGCCTGCCTCTGCCCCCAGCTGACTTCCTGAAAAGTGCATGAGACTGAAGCGTGTCTCTGTGCGCCATGTGGCTGAGAAGCAGGGCACCCTCGCTGCTTCCCTGTTCAGAACCTGTCTCTCATCATATCAGCTAATGGACTCTAGCCAAGTTGCTGGACGGCACAGAGAGGTTTAGACATGTACATACCACACCATAAGCAGTAAAGAATACAATATATTCTCTTCTTAGGAGAGATGTAGATTATGATTGGGTAAGGCTTTCCAAAGCCAACTACGTTTTAAAAATATTTTAATTTTTAAAATTTATGTGTGTGAGTATGTGCATGGTCATTCAGGTGCCCAAAGAACCCAGAAGATGGTTCCAGGCCCCCTGGAGCAGGAGTTGGATGTGATTGTGAGCTGCTTGATTTAAATGCTGAGAATCAAATTCTACAAGAGCAGCAAGCACTCTTAACCACTGAGTATTTCCCCAGCCCTGAACTTAAAAGTCCTGTAAAACATCTTGACTTATTAAACAGGACTAAAAGGACCACAGTTTAGATGGCTGTTATTATTTTTTTTATATATATAACACTAAAGAAAACAAAAGAGGCAGGAGAGATTGCTCAGTGATTAGAACATCGGCTGTTCTTTCAAAGGATACAGGTTTGGTTCCTAGCACCCACATCAGGATGGTTGGAGGCTCACAAGCACCTACAAAAGTTCTAAGGGCTCCAATGCCCTCTTCTGGCTTCTGGAGGTACTGCACTCAAAGAGCATATGCACAAGTACATGCACGACGCATACACAGGCAGCGCCTAATGAGTCTTTTTTAAAAAGGACGTCAAGACAGTGTACTCTAGGCAGTAATTTTTAATCTGTAATAAACCCTCCCCACCACAAAAAAAAAACCATAAAAAATTGTAAAATGCCTCCCTCCTGAGTCTCCTGAGGCACAGGCATCTTATGCATTACACCTGCACCCCTGCTACACCACACCAGAAACCTGCAGAGCACTCACCCCAGTGGCCAGCTCCTCGCACTGCTGTTTCTTGGAAGCCAGGTCCTGAGCAGCAGTCTCCAAGTCATACTGCATAAGCTCATGCTTCCTACACACAGCCCTTGGGGGGAGCAAGAAAAACCATTAAAGGTTTGTGGGTTTGTTTGTTTTTAAACATATCAGAAATGTGTTCAGAAGCCCTGACTAGGTTCAGGGCTTTTTGTTGTTGTTTTGTTTTGTTTTTGTTTTTTCAAGACGGGTCTCTCTGGGTTCAGGGCTTTTGTGACCATATTTTCAAGTTTAAAATGTGGTAGTCCAGCCGGGCGGTGGTGGTGTATACCTTTAATCCCAGCATTCGGAAGGCAGAGGCAGGTGGATCACTGTGAGTTCGAGGCCACTGACAAAACTCTCTGTTCCTCAACAGGATTCTTTCTCCTCCCTCTCCTGTGCCCCTCAAACTTGGAAACAGGATCTTGTTACTATGTGGCCATGGGTAGCCTGTTACTCACTCTGTAGACAAGGCTGGCCTTGACCTCACAGAGATCTATCTGCCTCAGCCTCCTGAGCACTGTGACTAAAGGTGGGCACACCATACCCTGCCTCCAACAGAATTCTTATGTTGCTTTTCAAAGTGACAGAAAAACCATAAGCTAACCCTTTTAGGAAAATGATTTTTCTAACTTGAATTAAAAATAAAAATAAAAATAAATCAAAAGCCAGGCATGGTGGCACACGCCTTTAATTCCAGCACTCGAGTGGCAGAGGCAGGTGAATCTCTACAAATAGAGTTCCAGAACAGCCAGGGCAATCCCACAGAGAAACCCTATTTCAAAAAACCAAAATAAAACAAACAAACAAAAAATCAAGGTGGGCAGTGGTGGTGCATGGCTTTAATCCCAGCAGGGGCACGGGAGCTCTGAGTTTGAGGCTGTAGAGCAAGTCCCAGGACAGCCCGGGCCACACCAAGAAACTCTGTCTCAAAAAACAAAAACAACAAACAAACAAAACAAGCCAAAAAAATCAAAGAAAGGAAAAAAAAGTGGTAGTTTGAAGAAGAAAGGACCCTATATGTTCATATATATGAAGGATTGGTGCACAGTTGGTGAAATTGTTTGGGAAGGATTCGGAGGTGTGTCCCCAGGGGTGTGTTTTGAGGCTTCAACAGCCTCTGCCATTCCACTTAGCTCCCTCTCCAGCTCTCTGCCTGCTGCTTGTGGATCAGAAATGAACTCTCAGCTACGGCTCCACCGCCATGTTTCCACCATGAGGTTCATGGACTAACTTGCAAAACTGTAAGCAAGCCCCAGTTAAATGATTTCTTTTGTAAGCTGCCTTGGTCATGGTGTCTCTTCATAGACAGAAAAGTAAGACACAAAAGAGGGAGGGAAGGGGAAACATACTAACTTTTTCTTATCCAGGAAGCCTATCTAGAGAGAACTCAGTTTGTCTCTATAGGGCTCTATACCAATCTTCAAACTGGAAAAGAGCAGGAAGAAACAGACAGGCCAGAAGCACTAACAGGAAGCTCTGGTCAAAAAAGGCTTTAAGGGCAGAACTTCTCACTGTTAGGCCTGACAGGGAGTATACTGGGGGCCTCAGTACAGGGTCTGACAGAGAGAAATCACTTAAAAAGCAGCTACTGTCTACATCTGCGGGGCAGCTGTTAGATACTCACCGCAGTGCTTCTGCATAGAACAGATACTCCTTTAGCTGATCTGCATAGTGCTCTTCATCTTCCAGAATATCATCAATAGAAGAAGCATACCTGAGTAAGACACAAGGCATCAGTAACTCCAACTGTGTCAAGAAGCATTAATGTTTTAAAGAAGCGACAGCTTACAAGCACTTATGACTCCATCTGGGGGATCCTACAGCCCCTCCTGGTCTCTGTGGTCATCTACACACACACACACACACAATCTTTTTTGAGACAGGGGTTCTCTGTGTAGCCTCATAAATAATTTTTTTAATCTTTAAAAAAAAAAAAGCTCAGCTGGGCATGGTGGCACGCGTCTTTAATCCCAGCACTCGGGAGGCAGAGGCATGTGGATCGCTGAGAATTCAAGGCCAGCCTGGTCTACAAAGTGAGTCCAGGATAACTAAGGTTACACAGTGAAACCCTGTCTCAAAAAATAAAAACAAACAAACAAACAAACAAGCTCCTTTTCTTCATTATTCTCCTAAAAGCTACAATTTTAGTTTTGGGGTTTTTTTTTTTGGTTTTTGTTTTTCCAAGACTTGATTTCTCTGTGTAGCTTTGGTTGTCCTGGACCAGGCTGGCCTCTCCCTCCCCAAGCACTGGGATTAAAGGCATGGACCACTGTGCCCAGCTTACAATTTTAGTTTTGACTATGATGTATATAAATGACCTAAATTGGATTACTTTTTATATAAAGTGTGAGATTTGGCTCAGAGTTTTGGGTGTTTTTTTTCCCTCTTTTTCTGTGTAGGAATCTACTTTTCCAGCAGAGCTTATAAAAGCAGACTATAGAAAAGTACGCATCTAAAGCTGGTGGGGATAGTGCACACCTGCAATCCCAGCAGGGGGTGGGGTGGGGAGGGCAACAGAGGCAGGTGGATCTCTGTGAGTTCCAGGTCAGCCTGGTCTACAGTACAGAGTGAGTCCACAACAGCTAAGGCTACACAGAAAACCTTGTCTCGGAAAAAAACCAAAACCAAACAAACAAAAGAAAGAAAAAGGAAAGTATGCCATTCAGTTCTTCTACTAAACTCTTTACAGCCACAACATAGCTCTACAGTTAATCTTGAAAGCTAGATGCTTTGTCAAAACTGGTTTGGGCTATTTTAACATCATATAGATTTTAGAATTTTTTTTTTTTTTTTAATTTTAAGATAGGATCTCACACAGCCTTACTATGTCCTTGGCCTCAGAAACTCCTTTACTGCTAAGTACTGCATATATAGCTTATTAATGTGTCAAAGTCCAGGGCTCAAGGACCCTCTCGCCTCAGGTTCTGGCACGTGGCACCATGTCTGGTTAAGTATAGTAGATGTAAATTTCAGACTGTAACATTCTTTTACTACTAGCTGGATAAGGAAAATTTCCCTCTTTAACAACAAATCCCACTATTTATGAAGCCAGCTTTCTACCCAGAGTGTGCTCTAGTCCTCCAGGAAACCTCTCAACAGTCCTCTCCAGCGTGCCTGCCCTGCAATCACCCTCACAGACGCTCTGAGCATTGTTCCTCCTGAATTGTCCCCGTGATGGCAGCTACAGCTCTGGTTTCAGCCTTACGGTTTGTCCAGCCATACAGAGCTCAAGCTCAACAGGAGGGATTCAGACCCACAGTCTCCCCAGCTCTGGCTGGCAGTGCCAGCCCCTACTCTGTGGCATGGCAGTAGAAGCTGGGAGGTGAAGAGCCATATTAACAGTGTTAAAGTGTGTCGAATAACTTTCCTGTACACACTGAAATGCACATATGGATTTTAATCTTTCTTCTGTTACTGCATGAATTAGACCAGTTGTGGAATACATGTATTAACCAACCTTGTATTCCTGAGAGGAACAAGTTCCATCTACACATGCAAAGCATTTCTATACAGTCCACTAAACTTGATGACAGCTGAAGAGTGACCAGGACCCCACTGAGCAGACCAGCTACACCTGGCCCTTCAGTTACTCACACGTCCATGTGGTGGCCGGCACTCTGCAGCCCATCGCCCATTTCTTTCTCAATGGCACTCCACTCACTAGGAGAAAAGAAAAAACAAAACACCATGAATTAGCTCTAGGGGTATTATTCAGTGGAGTCGTCTACAAGACTCTTTTTTAGCTAGACCCATAGCTGGACTTATTTTCTGTGACTCAAGTGTATTGGTTTTCCCTTAAAACTTAATAATTAAAGGTAAGAACACAAACACACAAAGCTAGGGATATAGCTCAGTTGGTAGAACACCTGCCTCCCTTGCTCCTGACCCCAAGTTTGAGCCTCAGCACCATATAAACCAAATGTGGTGGCATACCTATAATGCCAGCACTTGGGAGGCAGAGGCAGGCAGATCTCTGTGAGTTCTAGGCCAGCCTGGACTACATAGTGAGTGGCCAGCCAGGGCTACATAGTAAGACCCTATCTCTAAAGACCAAGGGCTAAATCCCAGAACCCACATGTTGTACACATACATATATGAAGGCAAAACACCCTATAAAAAATTTTAAATAAACAAAACATGCAAGCCACATACACATACGTACATACACCACACTCCCAGTTTGGTACTGAGGACTGAATCCAGGGCCTCACAGAACTAGGCAACTGTTCTCCCCCTGAGCTATACCTCCAGCCTTCACACAGTATTCTAATCACTGAAGTACCATAGGACTGCGGCACTCACCTTGATAGTCTTCATAAATATAAAATAGCAAAAATAAAGACAGAGGAAGTATTCTGTTAGACAGCAGTTTCCAGCGATTCCCCCAGGCAACCAACAGAGACAGTAAAGGGCCTGAGTCAGGAGTCTCACTCAGCCTATACAACTCCTCACCACTTTTTTGTTTATAAATGGCTGTTGGAGGTTGGTCTGATGTATTTTGATGCTAATTACTGCTTGCTGTGCCTCAAATTATACCTTGCCTAAGAGCTTATTCCTGTTTTACCAATAAAAAGCTATCACACCTGGGCAGGGCAAATAAGATAGGCATAGCTAAGGTTCCCAGGCTTTGAGAGACAGAGATGATCTTGGGAAAGAGGAGAGACCAGAGGAGAAGAGCAGGAAGGAGAAGGCTAGCACCATGGGGTAGGCAGGAAGAAGCACATGGCCAGTCTGGAGGGAGATTTGGCCAGACAAAGAGCACTAGCAAATATTTGGAATTATGGATGGGAGGTAGCTTGATAGAAATTATTTGAAGCAGATGACATGGGATTGGGGCAGGTAGCTTAGGGGATTAGTATCTGTCTGCCCTGCCCCAGGTTAACTAAGGCTATTTTAATACATAACAGGTGTTATATATATGTGTGTGTGTTTCATTGACTGCTAGCAGGTTAGGAAATACTGCTGTAATAATAATTATAGGCCCGATAATAAACACTACGTCATTCTGGTAATTTAACCATAACAAATGGCTTTAAAAGAAAAGCATTTGTTTAAAAAGTGAAAGCTATTACTACAGGACATCAGTGAATACTGTTCTGCAAGGCACGATGAAATATGGCTGTATATCTCAACACCCAAGAGGCAGAGAGAGATAGGTGGACTGTTTAAGTCCGAGATAAGCCTGAGCTCCAGGACAGCCAACGCTACAGGACTAATTAAGCCCTGCCCCCAAATCTTCAGGAATCTAGGGAAATGGCTCTGTGAATAAAGCGCTCACCACATAAGCTGGCGGACCAGAGTCTGGATAGCCAGGACTCATTAATATGACAGTCTGAGGCAGGCACAGTGGTACGCAACTATAATCCCAGCACTCGGGGAGACAGGCAGGAGGATTTTTGTGAGTTTGAGGCTGGCCTGGTCTACAAAGTGAATCCAGGACAGCCAAGGCTACACAGAAAAACAAAACAAGACAGCTTGTCTAAGATCCCAGCACTTGGGAGGAACAGAGGATTCCCAGAGCAAGCTGACTAGCCAGACTAATCCAAACTGGTGAGCTCTAGATTCAATCAAGAGAACCTGCCTAGATGATAAGGTAGAGAGTGACCAAAGGTGCCCACTGTTAACCTCTGAGTTCGACACACACCTCAACATGTGCACCTATGCACATTCTAACACACACACACACTCTTAAAAAATTTAAGTGTACTCTCCTGGCTCACACTACTAGCATTTTAAAATCCTGTTTCTAAGCCAAAAACTAGTTAGAGCTAAATGTTTGTTTGTATGACACTTACCTAAAAACTCTCCCATAATTCCCATGTACTTTATACACACCATAGAGTCGATCTGCAACTCTCTGAAATATTTAAGAGAAATTGGTATTAGGGTGAAGTCATATACAGATTACTTTTTAAAAATTCATACATATTCTTAAGAGGTGGAAAAAACCCGTAATAATCATGCTTAGTACAACAAATCAAGAAAATACAGAAAAGCACTCTCCAAAACTTCACCAAACACAATCACAGAATGAGTGTGCCTACCATACTTACCTGTGTTGGCAGTCTTTCCAGTCAGTTGTTAATTAACTCTGCCCAGCATGCTGGCACTAGCGTTACTGACACCACATGATATAGCTGTATAAATCAGAGTCCATAAGCTCCTCTTTCATAGCTTTTCCAGTTTATAATGCTATAGAAAGCATCTCTGAGAGGCAACCTTTTCCCAGTGTATGCTGTATGGAAGAGGGCACTGGATTCCCTGGAACTAGCTATGAGTTTGCTGGTAACCAAACCTGGGTCTTCCCCAATAGTGCTCTTGACCTGAGCCATCACTCCAGATTGTTTCCATCAGAAGAAATCTGACAGCGCAACCCTGACTATCCACCTGCCCTCTGCTCTGGAGTAAAACACAGATAGCCTTTCTGAAGAAGTCGTTATCCTGACATGCTATTACGTGGTGGACACCTACACAGCCTTTGCTCCTGTGAGTTCCCTAACAGATTTCCACGGTTCTGAGATTTAAATTTCTAGCTGGGCCTGGTGGCACATGCCTCTAATTCCAGCACTAGAGGGGCAGAGGCAAGTGCGTATCTCTGAGTTCAAGACTTGCCTGGTCTACAAAGTGAGCCCTAGGCCAGCTGAGTCTACATAGTGAGACTCTGCCTCAAAAAAAAAAACTAAAAAGACTCCTGATACAAGTGGTTTCCAAAGGAGCTGCGTATGGTTTTCTTCTGCCACCCTCTTGCCTGAGCTGCAAACACCAGGTACTACTGTATTTATAAACAACTTGGCAATAAATATTGAATACAGTGTGACTAAAATTTTCATCTTTAGAAGTTAGCAAAGTGAACTTATGTTTTTAGAATATTAATAAGGTCATATTAAAAATGTGATTTTTACTTATGTGTATTGTGTCTTGCCTGCATGTGTGTCTGTGCATCAGGTGTATGCAGTATACAAGAGGACACTGGATCCCTGGAACGTGAGTTACAGATGGTTATGAGCCATCTCCCCAGCCCCTGAGTGCAGCTGTCACACAGAGCTGGGAAACTACGCTAGCATGTTCCAAATCTTTATGTGTCTTTAGGTGATAAGGACATGCCCTCCATCAGGCGGCTCTGGGCCAACCAGAGGGACTCACTGCGTGCCAGTTCTCCTCCATCTTTTGTCCATATCTATCTGTAGGAGGCGGAGAGCATGGGCTCCTGAGGCAGACTTAGGGTCTCATTCTGGACCCCATATTCATCTCGTGGGAGGTATTAGAGCTTATTAACTTAACTTGTCTATTTTGAGCTATATAACATGGGAATGAAAGGACCACCCCCTAGGGTCATTAAATGAGGCTATCTTAACACACTTTAGCATCAGTGCGCAAACAACGGTCAAGAAAAATATAAGTGTTAGTTTTCACTTCCCTTTGCTTTACCTCACAAAACAAAAATGCCCTTATTGGATCTCGTTGCTACAGGCACTCACTCATCGATGTGACAAGAGTTAGCACCTACTATGTGATGGGTAAGCATTAGTCCCTTTTCTAGAAAACGAATTCTCAAAGGTTACAGTATTGGCCTGCTGTGAACAGCAGAGACCAGTTACAAACTCAACCTCTTGGCTCTAAGGCCACCTGCTTTGCTTAAGTAATTCTGTTTGATTTGTGTATTTAACTCATACCTAGCTGTAACATAACCTTTACCATTTCAGGTTTTAAAGGAATTTTCCACAAGAGAAAAGATAAATACCTCTCTCTGTTTATACTTTCATCTGTTTACAGCTTACCACCTGTCATCTTTTTGTTTGGTTGGTTTGGTTTTGATTTTTTTCAAGACAGGTTCTCTCTGTGTAGCCTTGACTGTTCTAGAACTCACTCCATAGACAAAGTTGGCCTCAAATTCATAGCGATCCACCTGCCTCTGCCTCCTGAGTGATGAGATTAAAGGAATGCGGCACCAACACCTGGCTTCACCACTAGTCTTAAGCAGTATCTAAGCCAGCTGTTTCTCACCTTCCTAACGCTGCAATTGAAGTTCCTTGTGTTGTGGTGACCAATAACCATAGAATTATTGGCATGCTACTTCATAACTGCATTTTGCTACTGTTATACATCATATCGTAAATATTTTTGGAGACAGAGGCTTGCCTGAGGGCTTATAACCCATGGGTCGAGAACCTGACCTAAGCCATCTTCTACAGTTGACACTAAATTGGGGAAAGACTGGTTACATGGATCTTTCAGTGTGAATTTTCAAGCCTATGTTCATGGGGGTCTTTAACCTTCTGGCCTTATGTCACGTCACTCTGCTGTTACTGTCTATGTCTCATGACCTTCATTCTGATTTCAGAGCCCTATCTCAAAAACCGAGTTAATCAGAAGGTATCACATGGTTCCACTGATACAGTGAGAACCTCAACTTGATTCATACTCAATGTATAGAATTTCAAGGTAGGGCCCAGGGGTCCTGCTCAAACTAAGGCATCAGCCAAGGACAATACAGGCGGTAAACCTTAAACCCCTACCCAGATCTAGACAATGGACAAAACACTCTCCACAGTAGAGTGGAGAGTGGGATATTACTTTCTCACATACTCTGGTGCCTCAACTTTGACCATGTCCCCTGGAGGGGGAGACCTGGTGGCACTCAGAGGAAGGACAGCAGGTTACCAAGAAGAGACTTGATACCCTATGAATATATACAGGGGGAGGTAATCCCCCTCAGGAACAGTCATAGGGGAGGGGAATAAGGGGAAAATGGGAGGGAAGGAAGAATGGGAGGATACAAGGGATGGGATAACCATTGAGATGTAACAAGAATAAATTAATAAAGTAAAAAAAAAAAAAGAATTTCAAGGTAATAAAAAAATCTAGAAATGTCTCCTCACCAGCCAAAGCCCTTTCTAATATTCAGTCCTTGCTCCCAAGGATTGGGATAACTGAGAGAGCCACCCACTCTAGTTTGACTTTTTTACTTAGTACTTTACAGTATATTTAAGCAGTCTATTATGGCTTGATAGTTTCTATTATGACTGTGTTGGAATTCTGGTCTTCAGTGAAGTGTGTAACTTTAAAGAGGTAAGGCCTAGTGAGAAGTATTTAGATCTTTGGGGACATAACTCTGAAAGGATTTAATTAACAGGGGATAGCAGCAAATGTCCACTGAACTTGGACTGTTAACAAGGTGGGCCTTCCCCAGTCATTGGCTTCCTGGGGTCTCTACTTTTAACACTCAAAACATGGTCACACCATGAAGTCATCTGTCATGTTGTAACTCAGCCAGAGGGTTCACCAGAGACTGAACCTACAAAACTATGAGCTACAAAGTCTCTTTCTTTCTTTCCTCCCCAACTCTGCCCCACAGGGATATAGGTATTGTTTAATTCTCTCATACCTTTAGTTTTTTGTTGTTATTGTTTTTGGAGACAGGGTTTCTCTAAATAGCCTTGGCTGTTATAGACTCACGCTGTAGACCAGGCTGGCCTGGAACTCACAGAGATTTACCTGCCTCTGCCTCTCTGCGTGCTGGGATTACATGCGTGTGCTCAAACCTCTTTTCTTTACAAAGGTAAAGGTATTTTGATATACAAACAGAAAAGAGACAATACAGAGCCCAAAAAGATTAACAGCTCAGCCCACTTGAGGAAAGGTTTTCTCCCTTTAATCAGCCTTCTTTCCTCTCTCCCTTCCTGCGTCCTACTCTTCTATACCATTATGGAAAAATTCAAATATACAGAAAGTATAGGAAAGGGGGAATTCAGTGCTAGAGTATTTGACTAGCACTCATGAGGCCCTGTGTTTGAACCCCAAGACTGGGACAAACAAAGAATACAGAGAATTGGAGAGATGGTTCCACAGATTAGACACACTGGCTGCTCTTGCAGAAGACCAGGTTCAGTTTCCAGGACCCACACGGAGGCTTATAACCATCTTTAACTCTAGTTCTAGGGGATTCAACACATTAAAATAATAAAATACATATCTTAACAAAAAAAGTATAAGCCAGGCGTGGTGGTGCGCGCCTTTAATCCCAGCACTCAGGGAGGCAGAGGCAGGTGGATCGCTGTGAGTTCGAGGCCAGCCTGGTCTACAAAGTGAGTCCAGGACAGCCAAGGCTATACAGAGAAACTCTGTCTCAAAAAAAACCAAAAAGTATAGAGAGTAACAGTGTACCTCCATCCCTCCTAGAGAGCCGAGGAGTGTGCATGGACTTCCGGGCACCTAGCTTCAAGCATTATCAGCTGAAAACTGGCCCCACATTGTCTTCATTGGTGGGCTCTTTTATTCAATGTATTCCATCTCAGGGGCATTTCAGCTAACATGTGGTATTACTCCAGACCTGGTAACCTTGTCTCAGGTTCTAAGGTTTCCTCTGAGAAGATTATTTGACAAGTTTCCAGGTGTTCTATTTACTGAAAAATATTTTTCCACATGTGCATTACAACCAACTACAAGCTGGGTATGGTGGCCCACGCCTGTAATCCCAGCACTTGGGAGGTAGAGGCAGGCAGATTGCTGTGTGTCTGAAGGCCAGCCTGGTCTACAAAGCGAGTCTAGGACAGCCAAGGTTAACACGGAGAAACCCTGTCTTGAAAAACAAACAACCAAGAAGAGACTTGATACCCTATAAGCATATACAGGGGGAAGAGGTCCTCCCTCAGTCACAGTCATAGGGGAGGGGAGTAAGGGGAAAATGGGAGGGAGGGAGGAATGGGAGGATACAAGGGATGGGATAACAATTGAGATGTAATAAGAATAAATTAATAAAATAAAATAAATAAATAAAAGAGAACTTTAAAAAAGAAAAACAAACAAACAACTACATGTCCAAGCATAATGTTGTTCCCATCCCTTTAGTCATGGCAGACTAGTATCTTAACTCAGTTTATTCAGTGGGATGTAGGAGCACAGACAAATGAGGTGTGGTGCTCAATGCAATGCGGACAGTTACATTCAAGCCAGTCCAGGCTGCTCAGCAAGACCCTATCTTAAAGGACCGCAGACACAAGATACCCTAATATCTATAAATTATCCCACAAAGCTTCAAAAAAACCTCAAAGGCTGAGGAATTATCCTATGGAGTCTAAAATCCCACATTATTGACATTCCACTCTGAAGTGACAGGCCTTTTGATAAGAGGTCGAGTCAACTACTCCATGACACACCAGGAGGAGAATAACAGGCCCAAACTGTTCCTAACAGAAATGGCTTCCCACTGCTCTGAAAAGGCAGAACACACTAGATTTGAATGTAAAGTCTGGCATCCATCTTAAGCACCACCCACTGCTGGACAGCAGGTCTCTGGGATGCCAGAGCTCCGGTTACTCACAGCTCGGACTCGAAGGAGATGTGCGATGGCGGCCTGCAGCTCATCACTGTAGTGCTTCAGCTCAGTGAACCTCCTGACGTGGGGACAAAGCATCGCAGACAAGCAGTCCAAGTTAGTACACAAAATGACAACTCCTTAGAATCATGAAACTCATTCTAGTTAGCCACACCCTGTCCCTAAACATTACAAACCAATATGAACAGACAAATATTCTAAAATAAGACAACATCAAATACACACACATATTGAAAGCCAAGGAAAGATGCAAACTTCTTAATCTACATCACGGGATTGAGGCAGACATAAAATCTGTGGTTATGAAAATTTTTTTCGAAAACAAAACCAACCCCCTCAAAAGAAGGAAAAAATTTATGGTGCTGAAAAATATATACTGCAATCTAATAGAAATCTCTAACATTCTTAATGGTTTACAGTAACCTTTGTTTCTCATTCTCCATAAAGACACTAAGATTTTTAAAAAATATTTTATTCCATATACAATGTTTTGCCTGCATATACACCTGCACACCAGAAGAGGTCACCAGATCTCATTTTAGATGTTTGCGAACCGCCATGTGGTTGCTGGGAATTGAACTCAGGACCTTTGGAAGAACAGACAGTGCTCTTAACCTCTGAGCCATCTCTCCAGCCCCAGTTTTGTTTTGTTTTCTTTTTTTTAATAGACTTATATACTTTATCTCATATGAATGCATCATTTGCACCTTCAGTGCCCATGGAAGTCAGAGGAGGACATCAGAAGCCTTGAAACTGGAGCTAGGTGTGACTGTAAACCATCATGTGGGTGCTGGGAATCAAACCTGGGTCCCTCTGGAAGAGCAACAAGTGTTCTAAACCAGCCCAACACCAAGATTCTGATGTCACTCTCCACATAGATAACAGAAGCCAGCAGGTAGGAAGGACCTCACTTTCACTCTGCCAGTCAATTTAAAGCTTTCTCAAATCTACATTATCTCATCCTTTAGAATTGGTTTCCATCCTATGCTCCAGATTCTACACTTCACGTTATTTCCAAACTTTTTTCCTTAATTAATTAATTTTTTAATGTAGGAGTGCTCTGTCTACTTGTATACCTGCACACCAGAAGAGGGCATCAGATCCCTTTATAGATTGTCATGAGCCACCATGTGTTGCTGGGAATTGAACTGAGAACCTTTGGAAGAGCAGCCAGTGATCTTAACCACTGACCAATCACACCGGCCCTTCCCAGCTTCTTTTTACCACAGTTAACTCATTTTACTCTCTACTCAACTTTCTTCACCCATATTTAGATATGGGTGTGAAGAAGTCCTGAAATGTCTGTTTTAAAATACCTACTGATGGGACTGGGGAGATGGCTCAGAGGAAAAGAGCACTGTCTGCTCTTCCAGAGGTCCTGAGTTCAATTCCCAGCAACCACGTGATGGCTCATAACCATCTAGAACGAGATCTGGTGCCCTCTTCTGGCATGTAAGGGAACAAGCAGGTAAAAACACTATATACATAATAAACAAATAAATCTTAAAACAAAACAAAAAACATTTATTTTTAGAGCCGGGTGTGGTGGCGCACACCTTTAATCCCAGGACTAGGGAGGCAGAGGCAGGCAGATCGCTGTGAGTTTGAGGCCAGCATGTCTACAAAGTAAGCCCAGGACAGCCAAGGCTAACACGAGAGACCCTGTCTCGAAAAAAATAAAAATAAAATAAAATAAAATACCTACTGAGAGGGGCTGGGGAGATGACTCAGGAGATAAGAGAGCTTTCCAGAAAAGCAAAAGACCTGAGCTCAATTCCCCACCACCCACATAAAAGCCAGGCATGGCCTTCATGTCTGTAACTCAAGCTATTGTAGGACAGACATGGTATAGCTTATTGGCCAGCAAGACTATGCAAATGGTGAGCTTTAGGTTCAGTGAGACACTGTCTCAAAAAACTCAGGTGGACAGTTATAGAAGAAGACCAATGTCCTCTTCTGGAACCTGCACACATATAGTATATACCATGTACATACAAAATACACACACACACACACACACACACACACACACACACACACACAAAATCTGGGAACAATAGCTTATGTTTATAATCCCTCAGTACTTGGGAAGCTATGACAGATGGCTCATTGTTAATTGAGGCCAGCCTGGACAACAGACCAAGGTCCTGTCTTTAAAATAACACTAAAAAAAATTAAGCCCATGCCGCTACTGAGGTCTCTTAATGGGAAGGAGTGTGAGAAGCCACAGAGGTGCCCCGGCACTCGGGTCTGATTAGAACATGCTCACCCTAGGATTTCAGGTGCTGGTGAACCCTCAGATTACACTCTGGAAAGGCTCATAGTGTAGTTGCAAGGCCTAGATTCTCAGCCATTTTCTCTCATCAATCTTTTAATGTGTATTCATTCTGTGGCTTATTCATATGACTTTATGTTTATGATTATTAATGGTATACCACCACATTCCAAATTCCTACCTCTAACTCAAAATTCTCTCCTAAACCCCAGATCTATATCACCCCCTGAGCAGCATACTTGTAGTTACTTACATATCCAAAGCGTGTGAGCTATCTCTCCCAGCTCACCCCAAATGTAGTCCATGCTCCAACAACAGCCTCACAGAGTGACGCCTGAGAGGTCTCTTTATTTTGTCCTCATCTCCTTCACCCTATGCCCTCTGCTATACACCCAGCCTACCTGTTCTACTTCTCAAATATTGCCCACATCTGTTCACACTGATCTGGCCTTTCTGCTAGTATTAGCACCATTGTTTCTCACCTGGAATTCTCTTACTGCCCTGACTGGTCTCCCAGTCCACCTCACACACTCTAATCTACTGCCCACTCGGACAATTTTTCTAAAATCAAAACCTAAATAATTCCTCTGCTTTTAAGCAGGTTTCTTTCTGGTTCGGATTAATCACTGATCC
The DNA here is from genome assembly GCF_964271855.1 of Acomys minous. Classification (NCBI taxonomy): domain Eukaryota; kingdom Metazoa; phylum Chordata; class Mammalia; order Rodentia; family Muridae; genus Acomys; species Acomys minous. The sequence goes on from NC_140492.1 coordinate 58,410,841, forward strand.
TGAAACAAAACCTAAATTCTTTTAAGGGGTGTGTGTGTGTGTGTGTGTGTGTGTGTGTGTTTTGTGTGTGTGTGTGTGTGTGTGTGTGTGTGTGTGTGTGTTTTATGTGTGTGTGTGTGTGTTGAATCCGCCTAGACCGAGAGTTACAGGTGGTTGTGAACTACTTAGCACAGCTGTTGGGAACCTAACTCAGGATCTCTGGAGCGCTCTGAAGCCTCTAACTGTTGAGTCATCTCTCCAGCCCCAAAGTCTAATGCCTTTAATACAGCTTAGGAAACTACACAGAGCTCCTGCACACACTCGCTAAGGCTCATCTCACCAGAAGCTACAGGCAAGCCTGAGGGACTCGGCACTGACTGAAGAGCCTCGGCTACGCTAGGTCCTCTCAAGGCAGTGCTTCTCATCTGAGGAATAATTCTGGCATTAAAGGGCCGCAAGCATGAGTCAACCCCTACAAAAAGAGATGCTTATACCCCTGAAGAGAGGCAGGAAATGGACTCTATAATTTTATTTACATTTGTAAAATTAAAAAATATTAAGACTTTTGAGATACCAAACTCTGGGGAAGAAAATAAGAATGGACAGTCAGGGACAGAGTGAGACTTTTCATCTATATTCCTCCATATACTGCTAGCTACACACATACCTGACAGCATATTAGAGCATAGCACAGTCAAACCATTTTTAATGTTTAATTTTTTATTTTATTTTATTTTTAAGATTTATTTATTTATTATTATGTATACAGTGTTCTGCCTTCATGTACACCTGCACACCGGAAGAGGGCATTAGATCACATTATATAGATGGTTGTGAACCACCATGTGGTCGCTGGGAATTGAACTCAGGACCTTTGGAAGAACAGGTGGCACTCTTAACCACTGAGCCATCTCTCCAACCCAAATTAATTTTTAAAAAAAGGTTATTATCCTAAACAACTGTAAACTTCTTTATGTTTAGCTAGTAGCATTTTCCTATAGAAGCTAATAATTGCATTGAACTATTAGTGAGTAAATGTTGGGGATAAATTATTAAGCCCTGTCAGTCCTTGATCAAAACTACCTCCCCACGGGCTTTCTGAATGTTTCTCTTCAATCTGAAAGCTCCAAGGCACAAACCCAACTTGCATCAGCTATTGTCTATTTCATATCCCTCTCATATTACCTAATGAATTTAGTCTTCTCTGTCTTATCACACTGGAAGAATTAAGTCATACAAATTCTCTTATGCTTCGCCCCCCCCCCCCTTTTTAAGACAGGCACAGCAGTGCACACCTTTAATCCCAGTACTCGGTAAGCAGAAAGTTGGTAGATTCAAGCACAGTCTGGTCTATACAGTGAATTCTAAAAGAGCTAGACACATAGTGAGACTGTCTCCCCATACCCCAGAAAAGATTTACTCAGTGTGTGTGTATGTGTGTGTACGCACGTGCGTGCGTGCGTGCGTGTGTGTGTGTGTGTGTATACCACCTCTGTGTCTGGTGTCCATAGAGGTCAGAAAACGCATGGGATCCCCTGGAACTGGAGTTACAGATAGTTGTAAGCCACCATGTGGGTGCTTAGGTACTGAGCCTGAGCCCTCTGCAAGAGTAACAAGTTCTTTAACACTGAGCTGTGGGCCCATGTCTGCTGCGACATCGGTGAGCGGACTCCCCTGCTGATAATGACCCACTAGACCCAAATGTGTTAAAAAGCTAGTTCCTTGCAGACCCTAACCCCCACAAAAGGTGTCAAAAGCTGGCTCTTTGAAGAAAAAATTATCAAAGGTGCCCTGAAGACAAGCCGGGGGAAGTGTCCTGGGAGTGTCTCCAGTACCCTTAGTTTAAAAACCCAGAGGCTGGAAGGTTTGGAGGGGCACTCTCCACATTTCTTCCACCCCCACCCCACCCCATAGCTCTCTGTCCTTGTCTTTCTTTTATCATTAAGCTTAGTGAATTAAAATCTAGCTCTTTCACTCTTGACGGTCTTTATTTTAATCAAGTATGGTCTGGCCTTTCACAAGCCAGAGGCTCCCTTCTCCCTCTGGAAGGGACACAGATTTTTATTGTTTCAACCCTGCTGAGTGTGGCTGCCCTGTGCTCCCTCCCTTCCCGGAAGGCCTTCTTCATGACCGGTTCTCAGGGCAGAGCCTTCTTCAGCTAGTCTCCAGAAGGCTGAAGAAAACTGTGTGACCAGATTCTCAGCCCAGCCTCTAGGAGAAAGGAACCCACACTGAGCCATCCTCCAGGCCATACTTACACCTAGTTGTACAATCTGTAAAACCAACCATCACCTAAAACAAACCCCCAAAGAAAAGGAGCTAATGTATTGTGAGTCTATGTCACTAAGGAAATCACCCATGCAGTTAGCGCCCAACCTTCCTCTTTCAGCTTCTGCACTTGTCTTACTAGAGCGACCTGAGCCTCTGTATTGTTTAGGGTTTTAATTTTGTTCTATTTATTACTACTGTATGTCTGAATGAATGTGAGCATAGCTGTACTATGGCATACACTGTGGAGGCCTGTGAACGTCTGGATTCTCCTGACGCCACATCCTATTTCACCATAAAAGTGCTGGGATTACAGATGTGCACCATCACTTCCAGCTTTCCTACATGAGTTCTAGGGATCAGGTAAGCTGTCAGGCCTGTGTGGCACACACTTTTACCCACTAAACTATACTGCCAGCCCTTACCTGATCCTCTTAGAGAGAACAACTCTATACTAATTTCTATCCACACATCTACTCTAATCTCAGTACAGGAAAAAGACTGAAATAAATAATCTGGAATCTCAAAGGATGTAAGCAAATCACAATTAAATATTTGACTGTGTGGTCTTTCCTTTAAAAGAATTTTTTTTTCTTTTTTTTTCTTTTCTTTTTTCTTTTTCTTTCTTTTTTTTTTTTTTTTTTTGAGACAGGGTTTCTCTGTGTAGCCTTGGCTGACCCGGACTCTCTTTGTAGACCAGGCTGGCCTCCAACTCACAGCGATCCACCTGCCTCTGCCTCCCGAGTGCTGGGATTAAAGGAGTGTGCCACCACCGCCCAGCAAGAAAAATTATTTTATATATAATAAGTCAATTTTTTTTCAGGCAAGAAAAACTAGCAACTAAAAAACACATAGTATGAAACTTCCTGGCAAGGTTATGATAAGCACAAGGTTAGAATTGTCTGTTTATACAAAAGACAAACTAGTAGATTTTAAACTAACCAGTTAAAGCTAAGAAGGTGGCACACACCTTTAATCCCAGTACTCAGAAGGCAGAGGTAGGTGGATCTCTGTGAGTCCGAGGCCAGCCTAGACTACAAAGTGAGTTCAGGACAGCCACGACTGTTACACAGAGAAACCCTGTCTCTCCAAACAAACAAATAAATAAAAATAACTAGGTAAGGGGGCTGGAGAGATGGCTCAGAGGTTAAGAGCACTGACTGTTCTTCCAAAGATCCTGAGTTCAATTCCCAGCAACCACACCATGGCTCATACCCATCTATAATGAGATCTGGTGCACTCTTCTGGCATACAGGCACACATCCAGGCAGAATACTGAATAAATTACAACAAAAAAACTAAACTTAAAAAACATGTGACTTAGCAGGGGCGAGGGCTGGCAGTGGCACAGCACACACCTTTAATCCTAGCACTCGGGGAGGCAGAGGCAGGCAGATCTTTGCGAGTTGTAGGCCAGCTTGGTCTACAAAGTGAGTCCAGGACAGCCTAGGCTACACAGAGAAGCTCTGTCTCAAAAAGCCAAAACAAACAAACAAGCAAAAACAAAGCAAAACTTCAATGGTTATCATTACCACTTTCTAATTACCAAGACTTTTAAAACATTCATTTTTTTTTAATATTCAAAATTTACATTAAAAATCAAGAAGGGCTACACAGTTAGCTCAGTGGCATAGGGCTTGCCTAGCATGTAAGAGGCCCTGGGTCCCTCCTCACCACAAAACAAGCAAACAGAGACATAATTGTTAATTTTGTTTGTAAGTTCTAGTCAGACATGACATGCTCTCAAACTATGAAAACTTGAGCATCATCTGATAAGAGTTTGGTCTACAGAGAAATTAGTGCTGAAGGACTCACTAGGAATCTAACACATCGCCTAAGCCTGATCCCTGAAAACAAAATAACCGTATCTTCCTAAGGACCTGCAGCTACAAACCATGCCCAGGGAAGCATGCTTCCTGTGAAGGAGCATGTGACGCAGAGCCAGGCCGCCCACCACTCAGACTGAGCACACCGTCAGTCCTCCTATCGCAGCACCAGACTGATGATCATGAGGGACTTGGGCAAAGGCAGCCCTTACCCTCAGTTGTTAGGCATACATACATATAGAATACGTAATTTTTAAAAATGATACACACTTGACAAGCAGCCACACAAGAAAAACTACAGGAAATAACTTTTCTCATTTTTCTGGTATCTTTAACATTTAATGAATCTTTCTAGGAGAAAAAGCAATAGTTTAATTTACTAAAACCTCAGATACAACCTTAAACTAAAATTACCAAATTTTAAAATCAGTTTTAGACTTTAAAAATATTTCACTAAATGTGAATTATTATTTAAAATATTTAGCAAATTAAGTGCATACATTCAGAAATGAAAAATTAAATAGATTGATAGGCACCATTCAAAACAACATTTCAAACTGTTATTAAAGCAAAGCCTTACTTGTCTGGGTTTTTCACTCTGAATGTTGCATTAAGCGCTTTTAACCTGGAGTCTGCCTGGAAAAAATAATTTGTTGACTTAATACAATTATATTTCAGGGTATAAAATTCAAACAGTTTTACTTTTCCTTCAGACTTAAAGTGCTCAAATACGGTTTTCTTTATATCACTTGTTGTAAGCACATTAAACATATGGAAAAATAGCTTAGTAATTCTTTCTGAGAACACTACACAGGCATGCTATAAATTAGGATGAATATATGGCCTTCAGCGATTCTGAAGCACTGGCACTGCGAACACCAATGTAATGACATCAGCTCTGTATATGGTGAGTCATAGGATTTTACTTTCTCTAAGCCTTGCCAGAAAAGCAATGATCTGCACGGGTAAGCATGGCTCTGCTGCCTTAGGAAGAGCCTGTGTGTTCTGGGTTGTCTTCAGATGGAATCTAAACAATGGGCCTCCATTTTTCTGGTTCTCATAATCAATGTCTCAGAAAAACTAGGAAAATACCTTCATTAAAGCAATGCTATGCTAAATAAAAAGAGCTAGATGGTATCGCATTACTATATAGCTAGTTCCAAGTGTTGAAGACACCCCTTCGCTTTTGGTTTGTTTTGGGTTTTGAGACAGGATCTCAAGTAGCCCAGACTGGCTGTAACTCCTGACTCTCTCTCTCTCTCTATTCTTTTTTTTTTTTTTAAGACTTACTTATTTATTATATGTGTATTTGTGCTCTATCTGCATGTACACCTGCATGTACACCTGCATGCCAGAACAAAGATTCGGCTCACATTGGTTGCTGGGAATTGAACTTTGGACCTCTGGAAGAGAGGAACTGCTGAGCCATCTCTCTAGATGGAACTCCTCACCCTCCCTCACAGAAGGATTACAGGTGTGAGGCAGTGGGTCTGGTTTACCAGATAGCACTACTTCTCAATTTATTTCTAGATAAAGATAATTTTTCTTTAAGAAGAAACAGAGAGGTAAATATTAAGTAAGAATTCCATTGCCAAGAGATATATACTTAGCATATTTAAATGCTAATTTTCTACTTAAAACTGAGCCAGGCATAGTGATGTACACCTTTAGTCCCAGCACTTGGAAGGCAGAAGCAGGTGGACCTCTGTGACAGCCAGGGCCACACAGTAAAACCTTGTCTCAAACAAAAACAATGATGATGATGACAGCAACAGCAAAAATAGAAAGAAAAGAAAGAAAACTAAGTAACTATTTTGTCTAAAGCACAGCAATTAGTGCTCATCAAAAATAGTTAAATTATAAATCAATTTCAGAATGTAATTTGAGCCTTGCATGGTGGCACACACCTTCAATCCCAGCACTTGGGAGGCAGAGGAAGGCAGATCTCTGTAAATTCCAGGACAGCCTTGTCTACAAAAGTGAGTCCAGGACAGCCAAGGCTAAAAACGGAAGCCCTGTCCCCAAAAAATGAAAAAGAAAAACAAAAAAACAAAAAAACAAACAGAATGTAGTTTGAAATTTAAAAAAAATCTCCATCTTCCACTTGTGTGGTGGCGCACACCTGTAATCTCAACACTCAGAGAGGCAGGTCTCTGTGAGTTCGAGGCCAGGGAGTCCATGACAGCAAAGGCTACACAGGAAAAAAACAAATAAAACAAAAAACAAAACAAAACCAAAAAAAAGGACTTCCCAGAATACCTGACTAAGAAAATATTAAAAAAACAAAAGAACGACAATCCACAGACTCAACTCCTCCCACCCCAGAGCCCAGGGATCTGCACAGCTAATGAGTACTGAAAAGCTTAAAGACGTACTCCTTTCATTTTACGTGTATGAGTGTTTTGTCTGTCTGTGTGTATGTGTGCCACACACATGCCTGGTGCTGAGGCCAATGAAGACTAGAAGTGGAGTTACAGTTGGTTTGCGAGCATCCATGTGGGAGCTGGGAAAAGAACCCAGGCCCTCTGTAAAAGTAGTATGCAAAGGCACTGTATGACTGCCTTTTGTTCTGTGACTACAAAACTCACGCACCCTCCACAGCACACCACACTAGGCAGCCCAATTCTGTGTTCCCACGCCATATTTGCTCACGTTTGGCTTAGAATACTTTTTTATTTCCTTTTAGGAAAGAGTTGTGTTTTGTGTTGTTAGCCACTATGCCTGGCTGACATCCATCTTAAAAGTAACTCCAGAAAAATAAACCCTGCTGTCTCACTAACAATGATCACAGTTTATTCCTTTCATGCTACTTATCACTATTCAATTTATTTTTTATTTAAACACTTTACCATCTCTGCCCTCCCTCAGCCCCCTGCCAGACAAGGTTTCTCTATGTAGCCTTAGCTGTCTGGGAACTCATTCTGTAGACTAGGCTGGCTTCAAACTCACAGAGATGTACTGGCCTCTGCCTCCCTGAGTGATTTAACATCTCTCTCTTTCTCTCTCCCCGCCTCCGAGACAGGGTTTCTCTGTGTAGCCTTGGCTGTCCCAGACTCGCTTTGTACACCAGGTCGGCCTTGAACTCACAGAGATCCACCTGCCTCTGCCTCTTGAGTGCTGGGATTAAAGGTGTGCGCCACCACGCCCACCTCCAATTTACCAATTCTTTTTTTTTTTTTAAAGATGTATTTATTTATTTATTACGTATACAGCACTCTGCCTGCATGTACACACGCAGGCCAGAAGAGGGCACCAGATCTCATTATAGATGGTTATGAGCCACCATGTGGGTGCTGGGAATTGAACTCAGGACCTTTGGCAGAGAAGTAAGTACCCTTAATCTCTGAGCCATCTCTCCAGCCCCCCGATTTACCAATTCTTAACACCACATTACACACACCTTTAGAACATGCCAGCTACCAAGAAGAGACTTGATACCCTATGAGCATATATACAGGGGGAGGAGGGACTCTTCAGTCACAGTCATAGGGGAGGGGAGTAAAGGGAAAATGGCAGGGAGGGAGGAATGGGAGGATACAAGGGATCGGATAACATTAAGATGTAATATGAATAAATTAATAAAATATATTAATAAAATTTAAAAAAAGAACATGCTGGCACAGCACTTAGATGAGTGAGTACCTCACATACTGCAGGCACCCACAGTGTGGAATCTCAGAGACTAACAGAGGGTCTAAGCTTTGTCTCTGACATTGCTTGCTCCAAGTAAGAGGAAAAGTTCCAGATTCTTCTGAATCAGCTTCTGTTCATTTAAGACTAGGGCACACACAGCAATGAGAATTCTCATGCAGGTAACTGAACGTCTGCACTGCACTAGCTTATCGTTCATTACTCTAGAGACAAGCCCTCTGCTCTCCTTCCACTGAACTATACCGTGAGAACTTATATAAAGACTCCAAACACCAAGTAAGGCTTGATGAGGAACATTTTATTTCTAAAATTATAGTAGTAAGCCATGGTAGGTCTATTTGAACACTGCAGAACTCAATGTTGCCTACTTATATCTTTCAGCGATCAGATGAACTATAACTGCTAGATATACGAACTTCATGTAAGTTAACTGTGACCCTATTGTGTAAGTATGTGTGTGCACACCTATCTGTGTTTATACCCGGTATCAAATATGAATGCATGTGGGCATATACGCACTGTGAAGCTGTTCAAAAAGATCCCATTTCTAGCCACGGTGGCCCACGCCTTTAATCCTAGCACTTGGGAGGCAGATGGATCTCTTGAATTCAAGGCCAGACTGATCCACAAGGTGAGTCCAGGACAGCCAGGGCTACACAGAGAAACCCTGTCTCAAAAACAAAACAACGGGGGCCAGAGATATGGCTCAGTGGTTAAGAGCACTGACTGCTATTCCAAAGGTCCCGAGTTCAATTCCCAGCAACCACATGGTGACTCACAACCATCTATAATGAGATCTGGCGCCCTCTTCTGGTGTGCATGAAGACAGTATACTCATATACTTAAACAAATCTTTAAGAAAAAAGAAACAAACAAAAACTAACAATGGCAAAATAAAAAAAGAAGGAAAGAAAGAAAGAAAGATTTGAAACAAAAAGTATTCATAGCAAAATAAAAGCTGGGTGTGGTGGCGCACGCCTTTAATCCCAGCACTCAGGAGGCAGAGGCAGGTGGATCGCTGCAAGTTCCAGGCCAGCCTGGTCTACAAAGCGAGTCTATAACAGCCAAGGCTACACAGAGAAACCCTGTCTCAAAAAACCTAAACAAACAAAATATATGTAGTCCTGAAATATCTCCTACTTCTTTCAGTATGTAGCTTATTATTATTAATTATTATTAATTCTATATATCGTATTAAATATTACCTCTCAAATACTCTTAAAAATTAAGACTTAAAAATTAAGTTTCTAACCATAAGGCTATGCAAATACCTAAGTACTTTAAAAGCCATCTGGTCATCTGATTTAAAGGACCCTGTAAACAGCACATTCTATATTGGGTTCTTTGTTTTTTGTTTTTTGTAGACAGAGCTTCTCTGTGTAGCCTTGGCTGTTCTGGACTCGCTTTGTAAACTAGGTTGGTCTCAAACTCACAAAGATTCGTTTGCTATGCCTCCTGAGTGCTGGGATTAAAAGCGTGCACCACAGCACCCAATTTGGGTACTTTCTTAATGTCACCAAACTTGGAACAAAAACTAAGTACTAAGGACAGATAGAGAAGTAAAGTGACTAATGACTAAACCAGTGATTAAAAATCTTATTATTTATAGAAAATTCACCCAAATAACTTGATTTTAATCTTGTGTTTCTTCACTTGTAATATATCTTACAATATTTCTCAAAAAACTTTCAAAATATGAATATTTTTTAAAGTTTCAAATTATTTCTAATCCATCCGTAAACTAAATTTACATTTCCTATAAGCACCAGCAAGTGCTGAATTAATGATCAAAAAATTGGTAAATCAAGCCAGGAGGTGGTAGCTCACGCCTTTAATGCCAGCACTCAGGAGGCAGAGGCAGGTGGATTGCTGTGAGTTTGAAGCCAGCCTGGTCTACAAAGTGAGTCTAGGACAGCCAAGGCTACACAGAGAAACCCTGTCGCAAAAAACCAAAAACACACAAAAAAGAAAAGTAATTGGTAACTAACTGTCAATTAAATACTCAACTAGTAAGAGTCAACTCATGACAGAATCAGACACTCGATTATACTTCCTGTTTACTCTGTGCTGAATTTTAAACTCCTACATGCCAACGCACAAAGTTCCAGGTGTTATTTTTTGTTTGTTTGTTTAGTTTTTTGAAACGAGTTTCAGGTAGCCTAGGGTATCTTCAAACCTGCTACACAGCTCAGTATGACCGTCAACTTCTGATCCTCCTGTCTCTACCTCCCAAGGGTATACACCATTTCCCACCAAGCCTGCCCTGAGGTGTTTTTAAATTGCTGAACACCATTTTGTCTTTCTAGCCTAGGTATACTATATATCATTTACCATCTTTTTTTTTTTTTTTGGTAAGTTTTTCAAGACAGGGTCTCACTATGTAGCCCTGGCTGTCTTGGAATTTACTATGCACAGCAGGCTAGCCTTAAGCTCAAGAGATTCTCCTGCCTCTGCCTCCCATGTTGGGATTAAAGGTGTACGCCAGTACTCCTGGCTATCACTTACTATCTTACATTAAGCACAGGTTCAGCATCTCTCATGTGAAATGCTTGGGCCTTTACAATGTCTTCAGACTTTGCCAGTTGAGTATCCCTTTATGTAAAATCTGAAATATAAAATACTACCAAACCTAAAATGGAATAATACCATTAAAATCTTATAAATTTTGAAACTTTTAGTATTTCAGAGCATTTCAATTTCAAATTTTCAACTTAGGAATATTAAACCTGTATTTTATAAACTTATGTCATTTTGTCTACTCCACAGAAATCCCTTTAAGTCCATACAAGCTGTGCTAGCTGTCGTCCCTGGGAAGGTCTGGAGAGCTCTATTTCTCACCTCCAGGAAACAGTCTGATTTGCAAACGCCAAGGTAACGACCATGAGCCTGCATCACTAACAGAGGCCATTTCACAATGACTCTTACTTCATTTCAAACTAGATACCAGGCCTCATGCTCCAGAGACACAGCAAAGGCCTCGTCCTTTAGCCTACTGATGTGGGAGAAGCCAAGCATGGGCTTCCAAAGAGTCTCTTGTCTCACAGATCCAGCAAATGTGGGAGTCAGAAAACAAGTGGTCAGATAGAATTTAAAGAAATTAAAGTGGCCGGGCGGTGGTGGCACACGCCTTTAATCCCAGCACTTGGGAGGCAGAGGCAGGCGGCTCTCTGTGAGTTCGAGGCCAGCCTGGTCTACAAAGTGAGTCCAGGACAGCTGGAGCTACACTAGTATGTAGACATACTAGTATGTATGTAGTATTTTTCCTACATACTGTAAGCATATTCTACAGACTGAACTTAAATTACTGATTTAAAATATTTTCTCGTAGAATTAAGGAACTGCCTGTTATAGCCCAACTAGCACTAAAATTACACAAATCAAAAGTGAACTGGATGCTTCTTTGAAGGCCCTGCCAATGATATCAGTTGCAAAGCTGATCCCCACTGTTCGCGAGGGCCGTGGGACTTAACTCATATGGCTATCCTTACCTTCAGCTGAAATCCAGTCTCATTCACAGTTTCCTTCCAGTTACCTTCCTAAAAAATCAAAGCCAGTTTTAGAGATCATTACTGCTAAGCCAAACAAGCAATACCAAATGTTCCACATTAAATAAACAAGAGTATCTACCATTCTGTTCTTAATTCAAGATATGGGAGAAGTTAAAACCACTCTCTTTACTTCAAATCTAAACTATAATATAGACTCCAAAAGGCTGAAGAAACATATATATCTCTATCGTCAAGACTTTAGATGCCTGGCCTCCTAACTGAAGATTAATTTACAGTTTTCATTTAGGCAATTCTAACATATATAAAGTCTTAGTATCTTCAAGTATAAAAACTTTAGCTATGATGGGACTGGGCAGATGGTCGGTAGTTAAAGAGACCCACATTTAGTTCCCAGGACTCACACTGTGGCTCCAACTCTATGTAATTCCAGTTCCTGGGACCCCAACCCTGGTTCTGACCTCCACGGGCTCCTACACCCATGCAGTACATACACATGCACTCAGACACACACACACAATTAAATAAATAATTATTTTTTACAAGCTTAGCTATGGGGCTGATAAGATGGCTCAGTATTTAGTAGGTAAAGCATTTGCCAGGTAAGCCTGACAACCTAAGTTCAATTCCCAGAACCCAATGTAAGGGTGGAAGGAGAGACCAACTCTACAAAACTGTCCTCTGACCTTCACATGTGTACCATGACACATGTACCATGACATGTGTGCCCCTTCCCTATACCACTGTGAACACACACACATACACATTAAATTTTTTAAAAAATCTGGCTGGGCAGTGCTGGCACAGACCCTTAATCCCAGCACTCCAGAGGCAGAGGTGGGCCAGCCTAGTCTACAGTTAGCTCCAGAACAGCCAGGGCTATTACACAGGGAAACCTTTTCTCAAAAAAATAATTAATTAAAAATAAAGGGGCTGGAGAGATGGCTCAGAGGTTAAGAGCACTGGCTGTTCTTCCAAAGGTCCTGAGTTCAATTCCTAGCAACCATATGGTGGCTCACAACCATCTGTAATGAGATCTGGTGCCCTCTTCTGGCATGCAGACACACATGGAGGCAGAGTACTGTATAAATAATAAATAAATAAAATCTTTTTAAAAAATAATAATTACAAATAAAAAGTCTTAGCTAGTGACAGAATCTAATAGCCCAAAATTTAAACTAAACCAAATGCAATAAACTGCCTATCAAAAGCTGATTCAAAAGAATCTCAAGAACCAGCATTCTAGTCGGGGTTATGCAGAGAAACCTTGTCTTGGGGAAAAATAAATAAAAAAAACAAACAACACAAAAACCCCAAAACAACCCAGCATTCTATAACTTTTTAAAAGCCTAACTCTAATGAATAATGTTAAAAGACTACTTAAAAGAAAAATACCTGTGTTAAAAACAAATAGAAGATTTTGTCTCTACAAAGGACAGGATGTGAAGCGACCCTCAAGAGAAAGTTTTCTAAGCCTATCCGTCGTCTCTCCACAAAGTCTGGATCCATGTTGTCAGCAGAGAGTTTATGCCACACGAACTCTGCCTGGGTAAACAAAGCAAACATTAGGAACAGGCTCAACCACAGGTAAGTATAGCTCTTACCCTCTGTCTTAGCTAGGATTAGCAGTAGCTGTGATGAAACTCCATGACCAAAGCAACTTGGGGAGGAGAGGGTTTATTTGGCTTACACTTCTAAAACACTGCTCATTATCAAAGGAAGTCAGGACAGGAAATCAAACAGGATGGAACTCTGGAGACAGCAGCTGATAAAGAGGCCACAGAGAGGTGGCTGCTTACTGGTTGCTCCTCGTTGGCTTGCTCAGCCTTTCTTATAGAACCCAGGACCAGCAGCCCAGGGGTGGCACCACCCACACCTCAATCCCGCATCAACCACTGATTAAGAAAATGTCCCACAGGCTTGTGTGCTTACAGCTTGATCTTTGAGAAACATTTTCTCAATTGAGGTTCCCTCCTCTCAGATTACTCTAGTGTGGAAGAATGTCTTGAGTGGATGTAGCAGATGTCAATAAAGCGCTGTTTAGCCAATCAGCTGGGCAGAAGGACAGGAAGTGGAAGGCAGGGCTTCCAGGAGAGGAGGAGCTGGGAGCTGACAGTTAAGGTAATCAGTTGACAGAGGGAGTTGGTGGAGAGAAGCTGCCCAAGGACCATCAGATTGGCAAGTGCTTGGAATACAGTAAGTGATGAGGATTAGAGTAGTTTATTTTAGTTTACTAGTACATTAGTAGCAGTTTAGATTCTGCCCAGGGTAGTGCTTGCAGCTTTGAATTACCTTTCAGTCTCTTGTAACAGTTATTGGCTTCCTAGGCCGTACAGATACATTAACTGCAACACTCTAGCTTTGTGTCAAATTGATATAAAACTAGCCAGCACATCCTCATAAAAGAAACTTTTCTTTACAACAGAAGGAGAAAACCACAACTGAACAAAATGCAGAGAACAAGTGACCCTGTGGTGCCTAAGACTCAGGAACTTCTAAAAGAACCAGAGGAACAGGAAGTCTGCTTTGAGACTCCATTTCCTGGGAATGACAGGGAAGCTACATATATGAACCTGACTGCCTAATCAAGACCTACACAAGGACAGCACTAACACACAGGCTGGCATGGACAAGGGAAATCTTTTGTTTGTTTATTTGTTTGTTTTGTTTTTTTGTTTTTTGAGACAGGGTTTCTCTGTGTAGCCTTGGCTGTCCTGAACTCGCTTCATAGACCAGGCTGGCCTCGAACTCACGCTGATCCGCCTGCCTCTGCATCCCTAGTGCTGAGATTAAAGGCGTGTGCCACCATGCCCGGCGGAAAGGGGAAATCTTACTAGGTCTCAACCCTAAACAAAGAACTGAGGGCAACTAAGGACTGCTAAAGTGGGAGAAATAAGCCTTTCCCATGAAGAGCCTAATTGGTTATCCAGTACCAAATGGTCAGTCTTGAAATCGTACACATAAAAGCAACAGTATACAGACTGAGCATGCTGTATCTACATATCCATATGACAGAGGCAGGTGAATCTGAGTTTGAGGCCAGCCTGATCTACAAAGCGAGTTCCAGGAGAGCCAGGGCTACACAAAGAAACCCTGTCTTGAAAAACAAAAAAGAAAGGAAGGAAGGAAGGTAGGTCAGAGATAAATGAATGGATTCAATTCCAGGCACGTCTCAACTTCTCCTGCTGTGTCTTACCCGCTTTTCTGGAAGAGGTGGCACAACAACATGCGGGTAGTGCACTAAAAGGTAGTTCCTCAGCAGCTCGAACTCGCTGTACCGCCTCCACAGTGAGTCTGTGAGGACACTCTGCCCATCAGCATGTTCAACCGAGCTGAAAAGGAAATCAGAGCACTTCGATTATTTAAGAACAGAGCACGTAGTACAGCCACGCAATGGAGAACTTTTCATGTTCTCCTACCTAAGCCTTACAACCCAGGGAACCAGGGTAGGGAAGCAGCTGTGCCTCGGGTCTGGATATGACTAAATCAGGCGGATCCGAGTACGAGGTGACATCTACAAAAGCAAACTAGAAAACGCACAAATTGTGTCTCTTTTTTCCTTTAAAGAGCTGGCAGGCACTGGGTGTGGTGGCACATGCCTTTAATCCCAGCACTCAGGAGGCAGAGGCAGGGGGATCTATGTGAGTTAGAGGCCAGCCTGGTCTACAAAGTGAGTACAGGACAGCCAACGCTACACAGAGAAACCCTGCCTCAAAAAACAAACAAACAAACAAACAAAGAGTTGGCAGGCACTTTGTGCTTTTTTCTACAGAAAAGTCCAAACTAGAGTTGAGAAAAAAAAAATAAGGGTAAAAGCATATAAAGGCTATTTTAAAGCACTAAAGATTTCTGTTGCCATCAAGAATGTAGCTTTTTGCCAGGCACGGTGGTGCACGCCTTTAATTCCAGGACTCGGGAGACAGACGCAGGTGGATCTCTGTAAGTTTGAGGCCAGCCTAGTCTACAAAATGAGTCCAGGACAGCCAGGGCTACACAGGGAGACCCTGTCCGGAATGCAGCTTTTTGTTGTTGTTTAAGATGGGCTCTCACTATGTGGTTCTGACCAGCCTGGAACTTAAGAGATCCACCTGCTTCAGCCTCCTAAGTGCAAAGATAAAAGAGTGTCCCACCCTACCCAGCAGCAGAAACATCTGAAAGATTATCAAGATCTCTTTATTTTCCAATTATTCACTTGACAACTTATTTACACAATGTGACAAAATGACACAATGTTGTCAGAGAACACAGTGACAGAGTAGCAAAATTAGTCTTGGCATGGTCATTTGAGAAGTGTTTCTAATTAACAGTGTAGCAGCTGCTCATCTGTCTGTCTGGTTTTTAGATGCTTCTTCCATGCTGGCCTAGCTGGCCTCATACTCCTAAATTTAAGCAATCCTTCTGTACAGGGTGACAGTATATGAGGTTAGTGAGAGAGAAAAGAGCTTTAGCCTCCTGAGTAATTAGATTTACACTACTGTCCTTTTGTTTTTCAAGACAGGGTTTCTCTGTGTAGCCCTGGCTATCCTGGAACTCACTCTATAGACCAGGCTGGCTAAGAACTCACAGAAATCCACCTGCTTCTGCCTCCTGAGTGCTGGGATTAAAGGTGTGCCACCACCGCCCAGCTACCACTGTCCTTTTTTTTTTTTTTTTAATGTTATTATTCTTAATTAGGTGTGTCTTTATGTGGATATGACATATGAGTGTATGTGTAGTCAGAGGCCAGATGGGGCTACACATGCCTGATGCAGGAGCTGGTAACTGAGCTCTAGGTCCTCTGCAAGAGCAGTGTATGTTCGTAACCATTAAGCCATCTCTCTAGGCCCTACACTACTGGTCTTAGCAATCATTGCTTGTTTTCATTATTGTTTTTTTGTTTGGTTGTTTTTTTCAAAACACGGTTTCTCTGTGGAGCCTTGGCTGTCCTGAACTCGCTCTGTAAACCAAGCTGTACTCAAACTCACAGAGATCCACCTGTCTCTGCCTCCTGAGTGCTGGGATTACAGGCCTGTGTCATGGCAACTGGCTCATTATTATTACTTTGAGACAAGGTTTTACTATATAACCCAGGCTGCTCTTAGCATTACAAGAATACACTACCACGTCCTGCATATAAATAGATACATGTGTGTCTATACATACATGCATATACATATACACACATCACACACACACACATATGGCTGGGCATGGTGGCACAGATGCAAACACAGATCTCTGTGAGTTCCAGGCCAGCCTGGTATACACACTGAGTTCCAAGACAGCCAGGGTTACACAAAGACCCTGCCTCAAAAACAATAAATAAATAAAACAAATATATTAAGCTTATCACTAATCCTATTAATTACATATTACTAAAACACACAAATAGCTCCCATGGTAGAAACTCAGGAATATTATTAGATCATAGTCCAGTTTGGAGACACATTAGTTACCTACATTTAAAAACTACTTCAGTTCAGATTTCCAACTTCTGCATGAAACATTCAATCTTATCCTAATTTGCAAGCAAATGTTATCACTGGCCTTGTCTTCCAAATTAGAAGACTTTAATAACAGCATATTGCTTCCCAAGACACTAAAAGACAGATCTCATACTTTTATCTTGAAACAATGTCCTATCCCAAGAACACACACCCAAGCCTCTGAAGGAACTTAGTTATTCAACCTCACTCTACTGAACTGTTAGCACAGGCAACTGCTACCAGAAAACCCGTTCCAACTAAAGTGAAGCTTGTCCCTGCAACCCACCGTGTCTCAATGAGGTAAGCAGTGTACGTTTCTTGCATGTTTACAGCGTTTCTTCCAGTTCTCTTCTCTGCTTCTGAAACACTGATTTCTATTTTCTTCAACCAAAAATTATTTCCCGTCATCTGGACAAAAATAAATGGAACAATAAAAGCCCTTTAAGATGGTACTGATAAATGAAGATAATAGGGGGATAAATATGAACAAAGGGCACTATATTCATGTACAACAATGTAACAAAGCACATTATTTTGTGCAATTAATATGATAGTGAAAATGGCATTGGAAAACCCATACCCACACTAACAGAACCCAGTACTGGTAAATACTTCAAGATGGTTTGTAGGCCAGGGTGACAGCTCAACAGGTCGTTAGGCTATATTACAAACAGGATCCTGGGAAGATTATCTGGTGGATTATCAAGTACAAATACCTGCTAACTCATCTAGACAATAAATGCACATATTCAGTCTATAGCAAATATTTTCAGGGGTTGGAAATTTAGCTCAGTGGTGGAACACTTGTCTAGCAAGCACAAGGCCTTGGGTTCCACCTGGTCTTAGGGTTACTATTGCTGCAATGAAACACCTTGACAGCATGTTGAGGAGGAAAGCGTTTATTCTGCTTACACTTCCGTATCATAGCTCATCATCAAAGATGGTTAGGAACTCAAACGGGGCAGAAACATGGAGGCAGGAGCTAACGCAGAGACCATAGAGGACTGCTGCTTACTGGCTTGCTCAGCCAGCTTTCTTATAGAACCCAGGAGCACCAGATCAGGAATAGCACCACCCACCATAGGCTGGGCTCTCCCACATCATTCACTAAGAAAATGCCCTGCAGGTTTGCCTATAGCCCAATCCTCTGATGGCATTTTCTCAATTGAGGCTCCTTTCCCCTGAGATGACTCTAGCTTACTTCAAGTTGACATCAAAACTGTAGCCACATATCCTCAACTAAAAAAAGAAAAGAAATTACAAGAAAACAAAAAACAAAAAAATCTTCACAAACTGCCAGGCAGTGGTGACGCACGCCTTTAATACCAACATTCACAACGCAGAGGTACGTGGATCTCTGATTTCTAGGACAGCTACACAAAAAAACCTTGGCTCGAATGAATGAATGAATGAATGAAAACTTTTTTAAAAAATCACAAACAAGGCCGGGTGTGGTAGCGCACACCTTTAATCCCAGCACTCGGGAGGCAGAGGCAGGGGGATCGCTGTGAGTTTGAGGCCAGCCTAATCTACAAAAGCCAGTCCAGGACAGCCAAGGCTATACAGAGACACCCTGTCTCAAAAAAAAAAAAAAAAAATCACAAGGCAACTAGCACACACATTTCCAGGCTAGCCAGGGCTATGTAGTGGGAACTTGTCTTAAAATACAAAGAACTAGTGAGCTCCAGGTTCATTGAGAAACCCTGTCTCAAGAGAGGGGGTGGGGGGATAATACACACTCACGTGCATGCACAGGACACCTGATGGTCTCCTTTGTTTCTGGGTACTTGGGGGCAAACTTACTCTCACACCAAGCACACACACACAATCCCTCCCCTTAAAAAAAAAAAAAGGCAAGCAGACTCCCTGGAAAGGTAGCAGAAGAGGGTATATATTAGGAAAAAACCGTAAGGATACATACATGTAAAAATGTATGTATAATGAGGCCGGGCAGTGGTGGCACACATTTAATCCCAGCAGTCAGGAGGTAGAGGCAGGAGGATCTCTGTGAGTTCAAGGCCAGCCTGGTCTACAGAGCTGAGTTCCAGGACAGTCAGGTCCACACAGAGAAACCTTGTCTCAAAAAAAAAAAAACAAAAACAAGAGCTATAATGAAACTCATTATTTTGTGCACTTAACTGTAAAATAAATTAATACATAAAAAGAGATTTGAAAAAATAAAAGGACCAGCTTTCTTTCTTCCTACTAGAACTGCCAAGTCTGTATCAAAACCAAGACAGCAAACACTGGTGGTTGACAAGCTGTACACATGGGAAGTGTACCACTAAGGAAAGGGCTTGAAGATGCACAAACAAAGGAAGTAGAATTATGTGAACTGCTGTGCTTTAAATCTTTCACCCCTGCTCAAAATTCAGGTGTGTGGTTGGGGGTTGGGGGTTGGGGGTTGGGGGTTGGGGGTTGGGGGGGTGACTAGGGAGATAGCTCAGAGGTTAAAAGCACTTGGCTGCTCTTCCAAGGGTTTTGGTTTTTTGAGACAGGGTTTCTCTGTGTAGCCCTGTCTGTCCTGGACTCACTTTGTAGACCAGGCTGGCCTCGAACTCACAGCGATCTGCCTGCCTCTGCCTCCCGAGTGCTGGAATTATAGGTGTGCACCACCATCGCCCAGCTTTAAGATTTTTATTTTACATGTACATGTGAGTGCCTGTATGTATATGTACCACCAGGAGTTTGGCCATGCTGCAGAGTGTACAGGCATCACAAACTGGACTTCTTCTTTTCTTCTTCTTCTTTTTTTTTTTTTTTTTTTTTTTTTGAGGAGAGGCAGACCTGGGAGGACTGGGAAGTAAGTATGCTCAGGGTTCATAATGTGAAATTTCAAATAAAGATATTATGGAGGATGAAAAGGTACACAGGCTGTGGTGATGACTAGTCACACGACAGGAGGATCTTTATGGTTGCAGGTCAGTGAGAGACACTGCCTCAAACAGGGTAGACAATGACTCAGGAAGACACATGTCAACCTCTGGCACCCACAGAAGTCCACATACACACAAACACACACAAAAGCAAGTGTTACACAGAGAAAATTAACTTTATATATATGACAGTACCAAAAATGGAGTCAGTGATGAAATATAGAAGATGCACTTATGATGTAACATAGATGAAGCACTCCCAGGAAAAATGCAGAAAGTGGTATATAATGATATACACATGAGAAAATAAGACAGACAGCAAGAAGCCCTTCAGCCAAAGGGAGGCTCAAGAAACTACCTACAACAGCCAGTGAGTACCAGGATGAGGAAGGCCACAGCGGCTGAGACGGCTACACAGCTCTTGGCCTACAGCCAAGCTTTTTATTTACCACCATCTGCTCCAGTGAAAGCTCTGAATTTAGTTAGCACATACTATACTGATAAAGCAAATTACCTTTTTAGCCCAAAAGATAATGCATTTATCATAATTTTAGCTTGCCATGCTATCCAATAATAATAAACACAAAATTTAAAAAGCATTAAGTTCAAGAATAATAAAGCTGCCAGGAAGT
Source organism: Acomys minous (assembly GCF_964271855.1). Taxonomy (NCBI): domain Eukaryota; kingdom Metazoa; phylum Chordata; class Mammalia; order Rodentia; family Muridae; genus Acomys; species Acomys minous. Next base: position 58,431,044 of record NC_140492.1, read on the forward strand.
GGTGGCAGCACACCCCTTTAAACACTGAGCAAAGAGGCAGGTAGATCTCTGAGTTCCAGGCTAGCTTGGTCTACAGAGTGAGTTCTAGGACAACCAGGGCTACACAGAGAAACCCTGTCCTAAAAAACAATAATAAAACCAAAAGAATGTATATAGGCATTTGACAAGAATACTAGCAGGGCTGGTAGATGTATACCATATTTCTTATGCTGACCCTATTTTCATAAAACAGTAACAATATTTAATATAACCAACACCTGTAATTGTTAAGAGCACCTTAGCACTCAGGAGGCAAAGGCAGATGGATCTCTCAGTTCCAGGCTAGCCTGGTCTACAGAGTGAGTTCCAGGACATCCAGGGCTACACAAAGAAACCCCAAAGGGGGGAGGGGGAAAGAAGGGGAGAGAGGAGAGGGAGGAGGAGGGAGAGGGGAAGAGAGAGAAAGCACACAGATTTCAATGTGGCTTGATCACTGGCTAATGAGAACAGGGCTACTATTTAAATTGCACACAGAACATTGTAGAAAAACATTAAAAAAAAAAAAAAAAGCTCCAAGCCACCAAGATTACTAAAATGTATAAAGACAACTTAGAATAGAAACATGAAAAGAAACAAACAACTAGTGAAACCAAAACATTCAGAGTAGAAACACTGGGTTAGGAGAAATCAAATCAGTAAGGGAATGGCAGAGCAGAGAAACTCTCCTAAAATCACAAGGTATGTTTTTAAAAAGTAAGAAAGAAGCCAGGTGTGGTAGCGCAAACCTTTATTCCCAACACTTGAAGCAGAGGCAGGTGGATGTCTAGCTGGCCTGGTCTACCCATAGAGTTCCAGGTCATCTAGACATAATACAGTGAGACTCTGTAGCAAAGAAAATTTTAAAAAAAGGTAAAAACAATGAAAGATGATTTTCAAAAGAGAAAATCGAGAGTGGCTGTAGAGACAGATGGTCCAATGTTTAAGAGCAATCTTAGCCGGGCAGTGGTGGCGCACGCCTTTAATCCCAGCACTCGGGAGGCAGAGGCAGGTGGATCAATGTGAGTTCGAGGCCATCCTGGTCTACAAAGTTAGTCCAAGACAGCCAGGGCTACACAGAGAAACCCTGTCTCTGGGGGGGGGGGGGGGGGGGGGAGCACTCTTCCAAAAGACTGGATGTAATTCCCAGTACCTACATGGTAGCTCACGACTAACTCCAGCTCCGAGGAGATCCAGCATTCTCTTCTAGCCTCCAAGGATGCAGACATACATGCAGGTAAAACACCCATACACATAAAATAAAATAAAATTTTCAAAAGGAAAATTAAGAACCAACCTTAAATATGTAAGTGCTTGGAAAAGAAAGAAGTATAGAGAACAGACACCATAATCATCAGTGCAGTTAAAAAAAAAATCTTTCCTGGATTGAATAAAAACCTCAAAAGCTTCAAACTGAATGGCTTATGGCCCACGCATAATAAATTTGGAAATGTAAACAATTCCGAGTAAGGAAAAAACCACTCTAACAAGACTCAAGAAAGAAAGCCCCTACAAAATAATGAAGACCAGATTTGCCTTAGCAGCACAGTAAACCCCAGATATTAACAGGACATCAAACACAGCATGCTTACAATATTCAGAAAATATTAATGCATTGTTCCTTCTAAAGTAGAATATTTTGAAGAAACTGATAAACTGTTCCTAAACTCCATATAAAATGTAGAAGACTTAGAGCAATGATAACTGTATTTTGATAAACAGGACCTATTTCATGCTGTTTCTGAAGGCAGTGTAGAACTGGGGTAAGGACAGAGACAGAGGCAGAAATAAACCCTGTATCTAAGGTAAACTGATTTCAGTAAGTACAGGACAAAATATCAACAGGGAGAGGAGGGGTTGGAGCTTTTCCTTACATCATGAACAGAAAGATAAGTTAAAATGGATCATGTACACATACCTAAAAACTAAGACTGAAATCTCCAAAAAATATATATACAATGAAACCTTTGTGATCTTGGGTAAGAAGAGATTTCTTAGATACAAACTCAAAAGCACAATTAAGGACCAGGTGTGGCGGCCCACGCCTTCAATCACAGCACTCAGGAGGCAGAGATGAAGCAGATGGAACTCTTGAGTATGAGGCCAGCCTGGTCTACATAGTAGACCCAGCCAGCCAAGGCTGCACAGTGAGACCCTAAACAAAAACAAAACCCACACAATACAGGGAGGGGAAAGAGTGAGATTAAATCTTCTATTCTTCACAAGACAACACTAAGAAAAAGGAATGACAGTATCTCTTGGAACTGGGACAGATAATAACAGTAAATCGTATCTAGACTATAGAAGAACACTTAGGACTCAATAATACCCTATTAAAAATAGGAACAAGGGGCTGGATATGGGGGCACATGTCTGCACTCTTAGGACCCAGGACTCAGAGGCAGGTGGATCACTGTGAGTTCAAGGCCAGCCTAGTCTACAAATCGAGTCCAGAACAGCCAAGGCTACACAGAGAAACATTTTCTCAAAAAAAAACCCAAAATCCAAAACAAAACTAAACAGCTAAAAATCAACAGTGTATGTATAATAGAAAGACAAAGCCATGTGCTGATGAGCCTTAGAAGAATGGATGTGGCAGTTTGAATAAAACCTGCCCGTATAGGCTCATGTATGCTGGCCCCCAATGGATGGAACTGATTGGGAAGAACTAGGTGTGGTCTTGTTGCCCATGATGATCATGACTCATCCTTTGAAACTATAAACCCCAATAAACTCACTCATCTATAAACTGTTCTTTTAGTTAGGGTTACCATTGCTGTGATAAAACATCATGAACAAATCAAGTTGGAAAGAAAGAGTTTATTTTATTTGGCTTACCCTTCCACATCCATAGTCCATCACTGAAGAAAATTAGGACGAGGACTCACATGGAGCAGGAACCTAGAGGTAGGAGCTGATACAGAGGCCATGGAAGGATGCTGCTTCCTGGCTTGTTCGTCATGGCTTGCTCAGCCTGCTTTTTTTGTTGTTTGTTTTTTATTTTTCGAGGCAGGGTTTCTCTGTGTAACAGCCTTGGCTGACCTGGACTCTCTTTGTAAACCAGGCTGGTATTGAACTCAAAAAGGTCTGCCTGCCTCTGCCTCCCGGGTGCTGGGATTAAAGGCATGTGCCACCATGCCCGGCTCAGCCTGCCTTCTTACTGAAACCCAGGACCAGTAGCCTAGCCGGTGGCCTCAACCATAATAGGCTGGGCCCTCCCACATTAATCACTGATTAAGAAAAAGACCTATCAGGGCTGGAGAGATGGCTCAAAGGTTAAGAGCACTGCCTCCTCTTCCAAAGGTCCTGAGTTCAATCCCCAGCAACCACATGGTGGTTTACAACCATCTATAATGAGATCTAGTGCCCTCTTCTGGTATACATGCAGACAAAACACTGTGTATCTATGATAAATAAATCTTTAAAAAAAAAAAAAAGGAAAAGAAAAAGAAAAAAGAAAAAGACCTATCTGCACAGGCACCTAGCAGTGCAAGTCTTTAATCACAGCACTTTGGAGGCAGAGGCAGGCAGATCTCTGTGAGTTCAAGGCCAGCCTGATCTACGAAGTGAGTTCCAGGATTTCCAGGGCCGTTACACAGAGAAACCCTGTCTCAAATAAACAAACAAACAAATAAATAAATAAAGGGCTGTAGAGATAGCTTAGAGGTTAAGGGTACTGACTGTTCCTCCAGAGGTCCTGTGTTCAATTCCCAGCAACCACATAGTGGCTCATAAGCATCTATAATGTGCTCTGGTGCCCTCTACTGGCTTGCAGGTGTACATCCAGGCAGAACACTGTATATATAATAATAAATAAATAAATCTTTTAAAATAAATAAATAAAAGAAAGAAAAAATAAAAGAAAGAGCAAGCCCTATACTGAGTGGTGGTAGCACACAACTTTAATACCAGCACTCAGGAAACAAAGGAGGCAGATCTCTGCGTTTAAAGCCAGCTAGTGTACAGGGTGAGTCCAAGACAGCCCGGGCTACACAGAAACCCTGTCTCAGAAAAAGAAAAGAAAATGCTCTACAGGCTTCCCTACAGCCAAATACTATGGCAGCATTTTCTAAATGGAGGCTCCCTCCTCTCTGATGGCTCTAGCTTGTGTCAAGAAGACAGGACTAGCCCACACAGTTGCCTTGGTCATGGGGTATCATCACTGCAATAGAAAAATAAGACTGTAAGGAACCATCACACAGTTGCTAGTGAAAATGCTGAGAAAAAGGGGGGGTGGAGCGAGCGTGCACACGCGTGCCTGTGTATGTGTATTCTGTGTGTGTGTGTGTGTGTGTGTGTGTGTGTGTGTGTGTATTCTCAGACGGTTAAAGGCATGTCGCTCATGTCTAATTTACAGTACTCCAGCCTGGTACTAGGGAGGTATCTCCTAGGGAGGAGTGCCATAATTTCTAGGCCTGCTGGCCTAGAGTGAGGCCCATCTCAAACACTTAATATAAACTTACCATATGATTGGCAAATACATTCCTGTAAGTCTGCTCAAGGGAACATTTATCTAGACAAAATTTTTAACAGCTAAAAACCAAAACCACAATGTTCATTAAATAGTAAATAAACACAATATGAAACTGCCAAAAATCAAGTTTATTCAGTAAGAAAAAGGAATACATAGTACAACAAGGATCAACATCAAAAATATTCCTAGTATATAATAGGAGACATGCCCCTCCCCCGCCGCCAAAAGAAGCAGGACCATTAAACAGGCTAAGGCTTCAGAAAATCGGCTGACCATGGACTTCCAGAAAACCAATAATCACACACACACTGGAGCCCAGAGGTCACAGAAACAGTCTGACTTATCACCAAGGTTTGTAAAACAATTATTAAATGCAGTTTCTGGGCCTGTCTTTACCCCCTACACCCCTCCAACTCTGACCTACAAAAACTTTTCCTCAGACCCTGAACAGCACTCTTGGTTGCAGGTGCCGAGGTCTCAGATAACAGAAGTCTGCTCTTGTGTTTGAGAGAAACTGGAGTCTTTGTCCTTTCATTTTCCTGCTGACTTACTTCTTACATGTAAGAGGCCAGACTCACGCACAGCAGCGGGTAGCCCTAGTGATGACCGCAGCAGGAAGAAGGATGATCAAACACCAAGGGGACGAGGGATTTGGCGCATGACAGGTGTGCTCTAAAACTAGATTGTGAAGATGGTCGTACAACTCTGTTAATATACTTTAAAAAAAAAGAAAAAAAAAACACTAAAGCCAGACATGGTGGCACACATCTGTAATCCCAGCACTCAGGAGGCTGAGGCAGGTGGATTTCTCTGAGTTTGAGGCCAGCCTGGTCTACAAATTGAGTTGAGTGCAGGAGAGCCAGGACTTAAGAGAAACCCTGTTTCAAAAAACAAAAAACAGAAGAAAACAAATCACTGAACTGTACACTTACAAAGGATGGATTTTCAGCATATAAATTATACCTATTTTTTTTAACATTTGTGTGCGTGCGTGCGTGCATGTATGGGGAGGTACACATGCCATAGTGCCTGTGTAAGAGGTCAGAGGGCAACTTGCAGGAATCCTTTCTATCCTGTTTCCTGGATCAAACTCAGCTCATCAGACACAGCAGCAAGCACTTTTACCAGCTAAGCCATCTCACTTGCCCACAAATTATATCCTGAAAATGTTGATTTTAAAAAAGAAACAGAATTTTCCATGAAGCTATACTGCCAAGTAAACTACACAAAGTTAAATAAGGAACAAGACATGTCCCCACAAAATTACACACAGAAAAAGGGTAAAATAACTACATGGGCACTTGGACAGACAGGTGGGTGGTAGTGAACACCTGCAATCCCAGCTAAGGAGGCTGAGAAGAATCAGCAGTGTAAGGCAAGCTTGGATATCTCAACACACACACTCACACACACACTCACACACACTCAAAGGTCATATGCAAATTTTTAAATGCATCCAGACAAACATGGAATACACTCAGGTGCCACCTGCTATTTCTTCTAAAGTGCATCCAATCATCAGCTTAATCATACAGAGAAGACAGGCACAAACTGAGTAAAATTCTACAAAAATTTTCTAATGTTTAAAAAGTTTAGGAGCCAGGCGTGGTGGCGCAGGCCTTTAATTCCAACACTCGGGAGGCAGAGGCAGGCAGATCACTGAGTTCGAGGCCAGCCTGGTCTACAAAGTGAGACCAGGACAGCCAAGGCTACATAGAGAAACCCTGTCTCAAAACAAAAACAAAACAAAACAAAACAAAAAGTTTAGGACTATGAAAGTAAAACAAAGTGATTTTTCCAGACTGGAAGAACCCAAGAGGTAAGGCTGACTGGGACTGCACAGCCTGCGCTTAGCAGTTCCACTTCCCGATGTTGCTGGCTGTTCCGTGGTTACATAGGGTCCTGTCGTTGCTGGTTCTGAATACTGTTGGGGAAGAGATGGAGCAACAGCAGCTGGCCATCTGACCTCACATTCTGCTTACACTATGGTGTGAATATGCAATGTCCCCCGCTGCTGTGCTCACTACTCAGTCCTTTCTGTGGGAGGCAGTGTCTCTGGAGAGGGTATCTGCCCTCTCCAGCCCCTCCGGGCCCCTATGAGGTGGATAACCTCCTTCACATGCTCTGGGCAGGACGGCGCCTAGCAGCTAGGCACACCAGGGAGCCGCAGGCAGGCCTCAAGTTGTTTCAGTCAGGTATTTATTTGGTCACAATCACTGAAGTACAAATTATAAACTTGAGATTTCAAGATACAGAAAGTTTTCTGAGATGGAGTCTCACTCTGATCCAAGCTGGTCTGAAACTCATGAAGAGGTCCAGACTGGCCTTCAACTGTAGGAATAAGCCACCATACTCTAAATCAAAACAATTTTATTTTTATTATTATTATTTTGTTGTTGTTTGTTTGTTTTTCAAGACAGAGTTTCTCTGGGTAGCCTTGACTGTCCTGGACTCACTTCATAGATCAGGCTGGCCTCCAACTCACAGCAATCCGACTGTCTCTGCCTCTGGAGTGCTGGGATTAAAGGTGTGTACCACCACACCCAGCCTCAAAACAATTTTAAATGGTCATACACACCGGATATTTTGTTTCAGGAAAGAAAAACAATATACAACCTCCAAGAGACATCTCATTTTAGTCTGTTTCAGACAAGAGCCTAAACAGAAATCCAAGTCAGAAAGCATAAAACATGACAGAATAGAATATAAAGGGTGTTAAGGAGCACAAGCACTTGACGCCCCGTGTGTGGTGGTTTGGATGGGCATGCAGCCCACAGGCTCATGGGCCTGGTCCCTACCTGGAGGAACTGTTTGGGAAGACTCATTAGATGGTGGCTTTGTTGAAGGAAAGAGCTGGGCTAGCTTTGAGCATTCACACACTAAGGACATCCCAGGGCCTCTCTCTTTGCCTGGTGCCCTTAGGCCAAGATTCAGCTCTCAGCCACTGCTCCAGTTCCACGCCTGTCTGCTACCGCCATGTAACCTCTAAAACTGTGAGGAGGCCACCACGTTAAATGCTTTCTTTTATAGGCTGCCTTGGGCATAGTGCTTTTTCACAGCACTTGAAAACTAAGACATTATGGTAAATAACAGAAAGCTATAAAACAATTATACAAGGAATAAAGCCAGGCATGGTGGTGCACGCCTATAATCTCAGCACTTGGGGAAGCAGAGACAGGCGGATCTCTGATCAAGGCTGGTCTACCAAACAAGTCCAGAACAGCCAAGGCTTCACAGAGAAACCTTGTCTTTTTTTGTTCTTGTTTTTGGGTTTTCAAGACAGGGTTTCTCTGTGTAGCCTTGGCTGTCTTGGACTCATTTTGTAGATCAGACTGGCCTCGAAGTCACAGCATTCCACCTGCCTCTGCCTCCTGAGTGCTGGGATTAAAGGTGTGTGCCACCACACCCAGCCTGAGAAACCTTGTCTTGAAAAATGAACAACAAAAATTATACAAGACATAAAATGGTAAAAATAGGCAAATACAAAAACAAGGGCCAACAGACATATAATAAATAGCAGGAAAGCCAGGCGTGGTGGCACACACCTTTAGTTCCAGCACTCGGGAGGCAGAGGCAGGTGGATTGCTGTGGGTTCAAGGCCAGCCTGGGCTACAAAGTGAGTCCAGGACAGCCAAGGCTACACAGAGAGACCCTGTCTCAAAAAACAAACAAACAAACAAGAAATAATAAAAAAAATAAAATAAAAAAATAAATAGCAGGAAAAACGAAGTCTGTAAGAGAGCTTATCCCTCAGATAAGCACCAACTTCCCAGAAAACTCTACCAGGGATTTCCTGTATAATTCTGAGCAGTGGTGTAACCTCTCTGCCTCACTTTCCTCACTGTAGGGCTGAAACAGAACCTACAATGTTATGTTTCTCCCAACTCACAAAACTTTTTTTTCTTTTTTCTTTTCTGGTCTTTTTGAGTTAAGGTTTCTCTGTGTAACAAGCTCTGGCTGTCCTGGACTTGCTTTGAAGACCAGGCTATCCCTGAACTCACAGGATCCACCTGCCTCTGCCTCCTGAGTGCTGGGATTAAAGGCGTGCAGCACTGAACCACACTAAGCCATCTCCATAGCCACCATATTATTATTTTTATATAAAAATGACACTGAGAGGGCACTCCCTGTACCTTCAGATTTTTTTTTAGTGTGGTGTGGTGTGTGTTAGACGGAGAAGCAGCGAGGATGAGCCATGCGCTAAGTGCTATGGAGGTGGGAGACAGCTTCTCAAGACGCAGCTCTCTCATTTCACTTCCCAGGCAGGGCTCTCTTCTTCTTGCTGCACATGTGCGCCTCCGGCTGCCTCTCCTCCACCTGCCATCTCACCACAGGCGTGCCGGGGCTGGGGTCACAGATGAGTGCTCTCACGCTTGGCACTTCCCCTGGATTTCAGGGAGAGAGCGTGGGTCATCAGGGCTTCATGGAATCACTTCACCAGCTACTTTAGTTTGCTCTCTGTTGCTGTGATAAAACACTGACCCAATCAACTTAGGGGTAAAAGCGTGTGTGTGGCTTCCACTTCCACACCACAGTGCATTCCTGAGGGAGTCGGGGCACAAACTGAAGGAGAGGCCATGAAGAATACTGTGTACTGGCTGGCTCCCTCTGGCTTTTTCAGCTTGCTTTTTTATACAACCCGCAGCCACCTGCCCAGGGGCAGCACCATCCAGTGTGGGCTAGGCTGTCAGTTAGCAATCAAGAAAATGCCTCACAAACATGCCCACAGGCCAATCTGATTGAGGCAATTCCTCAAATGAAATTCCCTTTTCCTAAGTGATTCCCAAGTGTTTTTGCTGTACTGTTTAAAAATAAAAAATTATGGACTAGGCATTATGGTGAATGGTTATAAAGCAAGAGAGAGACAGTGATAGAAGAGCCATTAGGTTCAAGGCTGGCCTGGAGTACATTGTAAGATCTCAAAATCAAACACACACAAAGAACTGCTGCCTGGCAGACAACAGCTCACTATTATCTATTACCCAACACTTGTATGTCTAGGTTTTTCTGATGTTGAAAACTAATGCATGCTTACCACACAGGGGAAAAGTTAAGTAACCTACCACACCCCAAAGCAATTGTGCTTTTATTAATCAGTGTGTATCCTCATAGTCTCCTTCCTAGGAGAGATACCTCTGTGACTTAAAATAGGTTCCTTAGGCCTATATGGCAACACTGATCAGAAATGGTTGTGTTAATTAACCTTTGCACTAGTGTTAGCAAACCCCTAAGATAATCAACTTACAGAAAGGTTTATTTTGGTGGGCAGTGGTGGCACATGTCTTTAATCCCAGACAGGGTCTCTCTGTGTAGCACTGGCTGTCCTGGACTCACTTTATAGACCAGGCTGGCCTTGAACTCACAGAGATCTTCCTGCCTCTGCCTCCCGGGTGCTGCGATTGCAGGTGTGATGCAGCCAAAAGACACAAGGGCTGTGTACAGGTCTGTAGTAAAACATTTGCCTAGCACCAGTGTAGCTTCGGGTTCCATCCCAGAACCAAAAGAGGGGTGACGGTAGGGGCACAACCACAAGCTTGGGAAACATTTTAAACCCTGAAAATATTCAGTATTCATAGGGATACATGTGGCACTACTGATGGGAGTGTAAACTGAATAACTGCTTTGGAAACAATCTAGCACTAACAGCTATGGCTGAACCCTGTAATCCTGAAACCCCAGGGACAAATTTAGACTAGATTGGACATTCTACAGTAAGAGATAATGAAGAGGGAGTTCATGGTAATAACAACTCCTTAAAACAGCAGAGATTTCATTAACCACCTATCCATAAACAGAAGAAATTTAAAAACTGTGGACTACACAGAAAAGACCAGACTATAAAGCCAAAACATAAGGGGTGGGGGAGCTAAGACACATTTGGGATAAATCCAAAAAGAAAGAAACCATATGGAAATATTTCATTTGTGAAACTTCAAAGTTTCATTTATGAAACATTCAAAAATGTATTATTTAGGGATATTTACAGCTATAAAGTAATCATAAAGAAGACGGTGGGGAGGGGCTGGGGCTGGGGCTGGAGGGTGGACTGGAGAGATGGCTCAGAGGTTAAGAGCACTGGTTGTTCTTCCAAAGGTCCTGAGTTCAACTCCCAGCAACCACATGGTGGCTCATAACCATCCTTAGTGAGATCTGGTGCCCTCTTTTGGCATGCTGGCTCACATGCAGGCAGAATAGAGTATAAATGATAAGTAAATAAATCTTTTTTTAAAAAAGAGGACAGTATATGCACTCACAGCTGAAATCTCATCCCTAGGAAGCATAAGGAGGACTGCCAAAACCAGCAGGCTAACTCGGTTAGAGTAAGAGGTTAGCTAAACAGAGAACGGATACTGCGAAATGGTGGCTACTGCCTGTGACCCAGGAACATCAGGACTTCCAGACCGCCCTGGGCTACATGAAGCCTTGTCAAAACAAACACACATAGAAGAGCAATCTAAATCTGAGCTGAATAGATGGCTTAGTGATTAATTACATTATGTGGCCAGTTGAGTTGGCACAGGCCTTTAATCCCCAGCACTCAGGAGGCAGAGGCAGTGAGTTTGAGGCTAGCATGGACAACAGAGTGAGTTCCAGGACAGCCAGGGCTACACAGAGAAACCTTGTCTTTAAAATAAAAAAGAGGAGCTGGAGAGAAGGCTCAGACGTTAAGAGCATTGGCTGCTCTTCTAAAGGTCCCAAGTTCAATTCCCAGCAACCACATGGCGGCTCACAACCATCTACAATGAGATCTGGTGCCCTCTTCTGGCATGCAGGTGACATATAGGCAAAACGCTGTATGCATAAATAAATAAATCTTTAATAAATAAAATAAGAAAGAACATGATGTGGCCCTGCAGAAGACCCAGGTTCTGTTCCCAGCATCCGTCAGGTGGCCCACAACCATCCCTACTTCCACTCTAAGGGATCCAATGTCCTTTTCTGACCTCCATAGGCTCGCACATGACACACAGACACACACACACACACACTCAGGCAAAACACTCATACACACAAAATAAAATAAATCTTGAGTACACACTGCTCTTGCAAAGGAGCCAAGTTCAGTTCCCAGTATCCACGTCAGGCAGCTCCTGTAACTGCAGCTCCAGAAAGTCACACCCATACTCAGAAAGTCATACCCCACACAGACACACATGCACAATAAAAATCCAATGTCAAAACTATGTATTAGACCGACATGGTGGCTCGTGCCCTTTAATATCAAGAGGCGGATCTCGGCATTCCGAGCTAGCAATGGACACTAAGACACACTACAACATACTATATGATCACAACTACATGACATTCCTGAAAAGGAAAAACAGGTATGATGGAAAGAAAAGGAAAACGATCCTTGTGTGAGGGGTTGGTGTAGAGTAAAAAAACAAGCAAAGCCCAGGATTTTTAGGACAGTGAAGGAGTTTATCTGACAGTATGTGATGGATCCTGCCATTATATTCCCAAACCCACAGAGTGATGGTCTCCAAGAGTGAACTCTAACCTCTGGACTCTGGGTGCCAACCTGGGCTCATCAGGTGTAACATAAACCAGTCCGGTAAGAAAGGGTGATAAGGCACAAGTCTGAATGTGAGAAGAGAATATGCGGGAAATGTCCCCGATTTCCTTTCCTTAAAACTCTTCTTAAAAATTAAGTTTTTCACTTCTCAGCACACAGAAATAGTTCAAGTAGTCAAAACCTCCGACTGCTGAGAAGTTCCCTGGTTAGCTCGGCTCGAAACGTAGTCCTTTCTAAAGATGCACCAACCGTAAAAATGTATGAGTTACTTCAGCACCAACACCTGTTCCAGGGTGGGGAAAAAAAGGAAACGCGCGGGAACAGGGAGCAGCAGCAGCAGCAAAATGGCTGGACAGGGTCTGAGCAACTAAGGGGTTGAGCCTCTGGGCAAGGACATGAACACTGGGCGCTACCGTGAGTTTCCTAAAGGCTTGTTTATCGGGGTCTATAAATCTGTAAGGACCCTTTGGAACGGACGGACGCACGCATTCGCTGACATACAATGCTACACTCCCCACCTTTCCTCAAATGGTGAAAAGCACCAGTTACCAATGGGAGAAGGGGTGAGAGGGGACAGACCGGTCTCCAGGGGAAAACAGGACACTTATCCCAAATAACGAAATTACGGACAAATAAAGAGTCCCAACAAATGTTTCCTCGTCTGATCCTTCTCTTACGCGACGCTGAAGCCCGCTCCCCATACCCACCAACTGCGCACACTCGCCGCTCACCCTGGGTGTAGCCGCCTCCCAGCGACCCCCTCGGCCCACCGGAAACAACAGCGAGCTTCTTCAGAGTCAAACCCAGCGGGACGCGCCCACTGACACCCGCGGGCCACGCCACCAACGGCGCGCGTGACCGCGCCCACGCGGCCCTCTAGTTCGCCGCGCCTGTGGGTCCATTTCCACTCAGCTCCGGGTCATCCTCCGGTCTCCGGGACCGCGCCCACTCGCCCCAGACAGGGCAGCTCGGCCCAGCCCGCTAGGCCCGGCCCCAGGCCCGAAGCCTCCGCCGCCCCTCTCCTCACCGTGTCCACCCCTGAGCCGTCTTCCCTGGCTCCCTCGGTCTCCTCACCGACCGCGGCTTCCAGCACAGCGCCAGGGCCGCCCAGCGGCTCCAGGGATGCAGGCTGTAGCAGCCTCTCGGGGTCCGGAGGTGCCTGCTCCATAGCTGCTGTACGGCACCGCGAGTCCAGTGCGCCTGCGCCGCGCCAGCCCCCACCCACCCACCCCCAAACCGTCCCGCCCCCTGCTTGCTGTAGCTCCGCCCATAATTCTCGGTAGTCCCGCCCCTGCCCACAGAGGCTCCTCCCAGGCAGCGGAGCACCCAGAATGCTGGACCAGCAACCTTGACCAGTGATGGAGAAACGAACGGGAAAGCTAGGGGGAGCTACAGAGGGATCTGGTCAGCTACAAAACTGGAAATCTAGGAGAAATAAAAAAAAGAAACGAAGGTCAAGTAAACGCAAGAAATAAATGCACACCCGGGAGGCAGAGGCAGGCGGATCTCTGTGAGTTCGAAGCCGGCCTGGTCTACAAAGAGAGTCCAGGACAGCCAGGGCTTGTTACACAGAAACCTTGTCTCAAAAAACAAAAAGCAAAAGACAAAAAAAACAAAAAAAAACAAAAAAAAGAGAGAGAAAGAAATGCAGAAATCATTCAGATTGGAGGTCCCTTCAAGTAAATCTATCATTCAAAAGAAAAGAAGGGTTGTCTCCTGACCATCGCCCTTGCCTTGTATTCACAGTTTTCCCTATGCAAAGACCAGAGCAGAATCAATTATTAACTTTCAGAGAGTTGAGTAATGCACTCAGCAAAAGATAAGGCTTGAGGGTTTGAGGGTGCTAAGGAACTGGCTGAAGCCAGGAGGAGAGCCCCACTGTAAGTGTTTAAACTTCAGACACGGAAGCCCTGGAGATCTGATCATTTTCTACAAAAGTCTCTCAGAAGAGTGATCTTCCCAAGATTCACTGTGGTGACCTGAAGGAAAACGCTCCCTGGCAGTAGTCAAACTGTAGGACCTTCGGGTAGGTATTTTTGCACAAAATCTGGTATTGATTTTATTTTATTTTCTCTTTTTTCCGGGGATCCACCTGTCCCTGCCTCCTCAGCAATGGGATTGTAGTACATGCTGCTGTGCCCAGCTCTGTACAAGGGTGTTGGGGCTCAACCTCGGAACCTAGTGTCTGTGTAGCAGGCACTTTAGCGACAACTACCTCTGCATTTTTTTTTTTTTGAAACAGAGTTTCTCTGTGTAGCCTTGCCTGTTCTGGACTCATTTTGTAGACCAGGCTGGCCTCGAACTCGCAGAGATCCCCACCTGCCTCTGCCTCCCAAGTGCTGGGATTAAAGCCGTGTGCCACCACCGTCCGGCTGGTCTCTCCATTCTTTTAAGGACCAAAACTGACCTTTCTACCCAAACAGCCTTTTCAAGTTGTGAAACAATTTCTTCCTCCTAGAATTTTCTCCCTGGGCTGGTGGCAAACATTCCATTCGTGCTCCAAGCCTTTCTCATGTGGTTTTACAATAATTTGTTTTCATCTCCATCTCCCCGAGCTAGACTGGGGGCTCCTTTAAGGCAGGGACCTCTCCCCATTCTCTCCTCCTCCCTCCCTCACAAAGCCTGGAGTGTTGTGTTTGAAGGTATTGTTTACCACGAATTAGTTATACCAGGCAAACTCCCAGAAAACATATTTTTTAAATCAGAAGGCTGTTTTATTAATCACAGGATGATAGATCTGTTCTCATTATCTTGTTCTCTTTTCCCGGTTTCTGGCCTCTCAGAAAATGAGACCCTAAAGCCAGCAGGATGTTTGCTGTGAGCTTTCCAGTAGTAAGTGGGAACAGGGAAATGACCTGTGAGGCCTGAAGGAGACCATGGTAGTGTCTACCGTTTCATTTTGTTTAAAAACCAAAACTAGCCTGGGGGTGGTGGCAGCAGGCAAAGCTCTCTCCCCCATCCCCCCAGAGTTTCTTTGTGCAGCCATGGATTCACTCTCTAGACCAGGCTGGCCTCGAACTCACAGAGATCTTCCTGCCTTTCCCTGCTGAGTGTGCACTCTTTTAATCCCAGCACTCTAGGGGCAGAAACAGGTGGATCTCTTGAGTAAGAGGGTCAGCCCGATCTACAAAGTAAGGTCTAGGACAGGCTGGGCTACATAGAGAGACCCTGTTGCCAAAATTAATTAATTGCCTGGTGTGGTGGTACACACCTGTAATCCCAGCACTTGGGAGGCAGAGGCAGGAGGATCTCTGTAAGTTCGAGGCCAGCCTGGTCCATAAAGTGAGGCCAGGACAGCCAAGGCTGTCTCGGAAAAAAAATTAATCAGTTAATTAATAATATTAATAAAATAAAAAACTAAAACTGAGCAAATTGAGAATCATTGGATTCCCCTTTGTTCAAACCCCTTTGTGGGATGTGTGTGAAAAAGATTCGGGGCTGAGGATGTAGCATTTGAAACTAATAGAAGTTTCCTTGAGTTGTCTGCCTCATGTTGCCACCAAAATATTTCCAAAGTGTCCTGACTTAGGACTTTCTTTGGTTCTGAAATAGAAAGGCTGCAGGACTAGGGTAGCACAGTGGTATAGTGCTTGCCCAGCTCCACAGGGCCCTGCCGACGCCGCATACGTACAAGGCTCTAGTTTCAGTTGCTGGAATGAGAGAAAGGAAGAAAGGTGGTAGAGGGAGAGACAGAAAGAGAGAGAGATCCGTCAGAGGGTTTCAGGTTTGTCGGGCTTTTATTTGGCAGTTTGTTTGTTTTGAGACAGGGTCTCACAATGTCGTTCTGGCTGGCTTCCAGGTCCCAGAGACTTGCCCGTCCAAAAGAGTTCTTGAAGAAATTTAACGGAGCAAAGGGAGCCTATAATCCCAGCCCATGGGAACCAGAGACAAAAGCATGGCAAGTTTGAGTCCTTCTTAGACTGCATACAGAGTTCTAGGCCATTTTGGGCAACAAAGTGGAAACCCTGCCTCCAAATAGCTAAAGAATTAACATGGGAAAACACAGCTTTGGGGTTGGGGAGGTGGCTCAGCATTTAGGAGCACTTGCTGCTTCTGCAGAAGACATGGAACAGACTCCAGACCTTAGTAGCCCCCCAAACTTTAGAACAGCTGACACCATGATGAAAGTACCATCTGGGCCATAAAACTAGACAGCACTGCCTGCCAAAACAAAAGCAAAGACCTAATCATCAAAGTCCCTAAAGTTCTGGGAAAGTCTCTAAATGTACTAACTTTGCTGTCTGTCTTCTGTAGTTCTGTTTCCGGCTATCCATTCTTGATTGCTGAGGTGTGCCAACCCAGAATGTGATTTTATGCCTGAGAAAGGCTCAGGGCTATACCCAGATCCCAGGGTAGTCTCCTGCTGGCTAATAAACCCTCTCTATTGGCTTAAACCCATGCCCGGATAGTCGTCTCTGGTGGATGCCCCACAACAGACCTAGGTTTGGTTCCCAGCACCCGTATCAGACTGCTGACAATCTTCTGTTAACTCCAGTTCAAGAGGATTTGATGCCCTCTTCTGGCCACCATGGACACTGCATTACATGATGCACATCAGTGTAGACACTTTTAGACGTGGCTGGTGCAGCATCTCCTGCTGCATCAGAAGGCAACTCATGAATGAGTCTGTCTCTACATGATCTCCTTCATAACAGCTGTGCAATCATCTAATGAAAAGCTACTGTAAGTTAGTTGGGCATGATGGCTCCCAGCATCGGCTTCTGGTCTGGACTGCTGTTTGCTGTGAGTCTGCTGAATTAATGAACCAGTGTGTGGGCAGGGGAGGGGATGAGAGGAAACAAGTACACAAATAACAGCAAGCCTCAGCTCAGTTTATTAAAGCCAGCTAGGCAAGAGAGCCAGCTTCCCAGCTCCCCAGCTTCCCTGCCTCCAGGCCACGTTAGCTTCCATGGTCCTACCCAGGCCACATATGTAGAAGTCACAAGACACCTTCTAGGAGCCTGGTCTCACCTTCCAGCCTGTGGGTTGCAGGGATGGAATTCAGGTGTCAGGCTTAGCACTCCTTGACCCTTGACCCCGGAGCCATCTCATCTGCCCTAAGTTGATGTTTTTAAAGCCTACTGAATGCAAATCACCAAAAGCAAGGGAAGCTGGAGGTTTGTTGCTGCTTCCCCTGCCCTCGTCATCTCTGAGCCCCTTTGCCCTCTCTACCCCGAGGTCAGACAATAGAGCTCTGAGTCAGCTGATTAACTACAGGAACCACAGACCTCAGGCCAGGCTCCAAGGGAATGGGAGTAAAAGGTGGTGGTGGTGGTGGTGGTGGTGGTGGTGGTGTGTGTGTGTGTGTGTGTGTGTGTGTGCGTGTGTGTGTTTCAAGTTTTTTTTTCCTCCAGTGAATAAATTAAAGTATTATCTAACATAACCTCTCGTTTTGCAGACATGGAAAAGAAACTTGGCTATAGTCATTACCTACCACTTGTTAGGAGCTGGGATGAGCTCTGAGTCCTAGAATATGCTAGAAGGACTGTGGCATCCAACCCCAAGCTAGCTGCACCTCCTTGAGGCAGGCATGTCCTTTTCTTCTGGGCCAGGAGGCTGAGGTATGGCTAATGTGTGAGCTGAGCGCCAGCAGCTGGTTAGCTGCTTGTGACTAACTGTGAGAGTACCACTTAGTCCCCACAGTGGGTAGGGAACAGTACCACCTCCAGGCCAGGAGGTGACAACAGGTGCAGGGTGTGTCAGGAGGTGGGTGCCCATGGGGCTAGAAAGGTGAGGGCTGGGGCTGAAGAGATGGCTCAGTGTTTAAGAGCACTGGCTGTTCATCCAGAGGTCCTGAGTTCAAGTCCCAGCAATTCCATGGTGACTCACAGCCATCTATAATGGGATCTGATGCCCTCTTCTGACATGCAGGTGTACATGCAATAGAGTGCTTAAATCAATCAATCAATCAATCAATCACTTGTTAGAAAGGTGTGGGCTTTGGCTTGAGATTTCTGGGGACGGAAAGAAAAGTATAGACTGAGATTACCTGGCAGAAAACTGGGAAAGTCCTTCTTCCCTTTCTTTTTTTCATCCCTTCCTCCACCCAGGGGTGCTCCGTGTAACCCAGGCTGTGGACAGTCGGCTGGACCTCCTTCCTCCACCACCAAGAGCTGGAAAAACTTGTGAGTGCCGCCACCGCACCTGGGTAGAAACGGCCCACCTAGAAGTACACTCTGGAGAAGGCTGCTTTATTCAGAGAGCAGCTTCCTGGAAGGGCAGGAACACTCTCTAACCTGGAAGAGGTGATTCCCGCTAGAAGCAATGATTTTTCCAAACCTGAGAGTGGGTTTGGATTTGACCCCATTGGAAACCAGGCTTCTGTAGAGACTGAATTCAGTGTCTCCTCTGACTCCCCTTGCAGCCCTGGATACAGGGAGCAAACAGAGGCGATCTGGCAAGGTTGGTGCTTCGTGTCTATAACCCACCACACAGAGAAACCCTGTCTCAAAAAACCAAAATTAGAAAATTAAAAAAAAAAAAAGACTGGCTGGAGAGTGGTGGCGCACGTCTTTAATCCCAGTATTTGGGAGGCAGAAGCAGGCCGACTGCTGTGAGTTCAAGGCCAGCCTGGTCTACAAAAACGAAGACAGTCAAGGCTACACAGAGAAACCCTGTCTCAAAGAAAAAAAAAGGTGATATATTGTTATATATGTATATTGCTTAGAAGACAATATTGATAAAGTATTATTCTTCCTCAGCTAACCTGTTCATTTAATAAAGCAATATCAGAGTCCTAGAGTGCTTTTATAAAAATTGACAATTTTACCCTTATGTCTAAGTGAAAGTGGAAAGATTTAGAACAGCCAATCACTGCTGAAGAAGGACACAGTTGGGAGTCTCACTACCTGACATTGAGATAGATGTCAGACCTAGGCATGACAGCCTAAACCTGTAATCTCAGGACTCAGGAGACAATGGCAGGAGGATTGCTGTTAGTTCAAAGCCAGTCTTGTCTATACACCGAGTTGCAGGCCAGCCAGGGATATAAGGCAAGACATTTCAAAAAAATAAATAAATAAATAAAATAAAAACCTAGGGCCAGAGGCTCTGCAGAGAACACCGGCTGCTCTTTCAGAGGACCCAGGCTGGCTTCTCAGCACCCACAGAGCAGCTCAGAACCTTCTGGGGCTTTTGTTCTAGGGGATCCCATTCCCTCTTCTGGCCACCAAAGGCACAAGTGCACATATGACACACCGTATTTTAGAAATCAAACTTAAAACATACACACATTTACTAACCCAATGGTTTAATTAGAAACACAGGGAAAGGCAATTCAATAAAGGATGATGTTAAACTGCAAGCCAGCACTAGACCACTCTAGGGGGAAAAAAAAAGTTTACTTAGGGAACTGCCAGGCTGTCTCACGGAACAGAGAGCAGATCTTGGCGGGAAGGCAGGCAGGCTTTATGTGACAGTCAGCAGGGTCAGGGGGCTTTGAGCTGACACAGGCTGGTCAGGTTAATCTGGAACTAGAAGCCGAAGAAGGGAAGTACCAGCATCCCTTAAACAGAAACTTGCAAACCCAGGCTTTCTGAGGAAGGCTGAGTTTTGGTTTCTGTAGTTACCAGTCCTATTGAGGCCTGGGTTGGGCCTGGGCTGCCATCTGAGGGTGTTGTCAGTGGTGCCGCCATTTGGGGGCGCTTTCTCTGTGACCTACCATAAGTAAATAGTGATGGAAAAATAAAGAACCCACATGCAAAACTAAAGACAACAGCAACAGTCTTTGGAGGCCACATGTGATGGCACAGGTCTGTAATCCCAGGATGGAGGAACAGAACCAGGAGGATTCTCGAACAATCAAGAGCAGCCTGGTCTACACAGCAAGTTCAAAGCTAACCTGACTTACCAGGAAGTGGTGGCACACACCTTTAATCCCAGCACTTGGGGGGCAGAGGCAGGCAGATCTCTGAGTTCAAGGGCAGCTTAGTCTTCAGAAAGAGGGCCTGTCTTTAAAAACTCTTTTAAAAGTTTTTAAGAACCTGAGCCAGGCACGGTGGCACACACCTGTAATCCCAGCACTCAGGAGGCAGAGGCAGGCAGAACTACAGAGCAAGTTCCAGGACAGCCAGGGTTACACAGAGAAACCCTGTCTTGAAAAACCAAAGGAAGGGAGAGAGGGAGAGAGGATTAAAAGAATGACAAGGAAAAAAAAAAAAAAAGAATGAAGAGATGTCAGGTGGTGGTGGTGGCAGCAGCGACAGCAGCACATACCTTTTATGCCAGCACTTGGGAGGCAGCTGGATCTCTGTGAGTTCGAGGCCAGCCTTGTCTACAGAGTGAGTTCTAGGACAGCCAAGGCTACTCAGAGAAACCTTGTCCTGAAAAAAAAAAAAAACAAAACATATAATAATAAAGAGACAGGCTAGGGAGGTAACTCAGTGGCTGAAACACTTGCCGCATGAGGATTGGAGTTCAGGTCCCCAGAACCTACTAATAGCTGGGCATCTGAGGAGGCAGCTGAGGAGGCAGAGACGGGATCCCAGAGCAAGCTGCTAGTTAGACTAGGCAGAGCGGTCATGGTCTGGGCTCATGAAAAGACCCTGACTCAGAACATAACCTGGGGAGTGACTGAGGAAGACCGTGACATCAACTTCAAGCCTGCACATGCAAGAGCATACACATACATACATGCAAAGCAAAACAGAGATGAGAAATTACTTACTAGCCAAATATAAAAAGGTTGTATTTCACAGTGAGGAAACTCAATTAATATATAAAGTATTTAAACACATTGTGCACTAAAGACCACATGCAAGATACACTGACTCAGAGGACCCAGGTTCGGTTCCCGGCACTCACGTAGCCGCTCACAACTGTCTGTAACCTAGTTCTGGGGGCCCAAGGGCACGAGACATGGATATAGTGCACAGAAGCGGACACTACACACCACATTAAAGAAATAAATGAGGGCTGGAAAAATAGCTCAGAGGTTAAGAGCACTGGCTGTTCTTCCAAAGGTCCTGAGTTCGATTCCCAGCAACCACATCATGGCTCACAATCATTTATAATGAGATCTGGTACCCTCTTCTGGCATGCATGTGTAACACTGTGTACATAATAAATAAATAAATCTTTAAAAAAAGAAATAAGCCGGGCGTGGTGGTGCATACCTTTAATCCCAGCACTCGGGAGGCAGAGGCAGGCGGATCGCTGTGAGTTCAAGGCCAGCCTGGTCTACAAAGTGAGTCCAGGACAGCCAAGGCTACACAGAGAAACCCTGTCTCAAAAAACCAAAAAAAATAAAATAAAATAAATAAAATAAAAATAAAAATAAAAAAAGAAATAAATGAAAGCTGGGCGGTGGTGGCACACGCTTTTAATCCCAGCACTCCAGAGGCAGAGGCAGGTGCATCGCTGTGATTAGAGACCAGTCTGATCTACAAAGTGAGTCCAGGACAGCCAAAGCTACACAGAAAAACCTGTCTCAAAAAACCAATAAATAAATAAATAAATAAATAAATAAAGTAAAATAAAAGAAAGATATGAAAGCCGGGTGGTGGTGGCACACGCCTTTAATCTCAGCACCTGGGAGGCAGAGGCAGGTGGATCGCTGTGAGTTCGAGGCCAGCCTGGTCTACAAAGCGAGTCCAGGACAGCCATGGCTAACACAGAAAGACCCTGTCTCAAAAAACCCTGAAAGAAAGAAAGAAAGAGAAAGAAAGAAAGAAAGAAAGAAAGAAAGAAAGAAAGAAAGAAAGAAAGAAAAGCCAGGTAACCAGGTGAGAAGCAAGGGGAGGGCAGCATTCCATCATTTTGACCAGTTAAACACAATTTTGCTCTGAGCACAGTGTACTCAGGTGGCTAGACAAATCATTTTAAGCTGATTGGCTGGGATTTAAGGTAGGAGAGCTCTTGGGGCCTTTCCAGCAGCCTGGGAGTAAGGGACACAGCAGGATGTTGTGGTCTTAACTCTAATAGAACCACACTTATCTTTAACCCAAGTAGAACACGCATTTGTCTTCTGTTGTTGTATTCTAAGCAGCAAGCATTGAAGTTTCCTGGTTTCAGGCAAGTAGAGCCTGAGAACTTAAACTTAATTTCACCTTATAATCAAAATGGAGGCTTGGAGTCAAAATGGCTTTTGATAGGCCACAGCAGGTGTTAACAGAGAAGCCAAGTTACGCTAGGAACTAAGCTAGGTGTCAGGGAGCGGCTATAGAGTTTAAGCAGGTTACAGCAGTGTGGCCCAGCACCGCCCGGCCGGCAGGGAAACATCTAACTGGCGCCGAGGGTTAGCAAGCACGGGGGCTGGAGAAGGAGCTGTCAGTTCTCTATCTTGATCCGAAAGCAACAGAAGTGGGCCGCCACCCTGGTGGCAACTACTCGACCATCCCACAGCGACACATGCCTCCAACAAGACCACACTTTCTCCAACATGGTCACACCTCCCAACAGCACCACCGGTTCCTGTGGGCCAAGCATCCAAACACCTGAGTCTTTGGGGGCCATACCTACTCAAACCACCATACCCCCAGGGTTAGAAAAAGGTGTTTAATTGGGCATGATAAATAGATGAGCCAAAGGGGGCTGCTGTTCTGTTTGCCTGCCACCATGTTCCCAGCCATGATAATGGACTAAACCTCTAAAACTGTGAGCAAGTTCTCATTAAAATGTTTTCTTTCATAACAGTTGGTCAAGGTGTCTCTCCACAGCCACAGAATAGTGACTGAGATACCAACCTCATTCATTTTCAACTGCAGTTCAGCTGTGGTCAAGGCCCACGGCTCAACACTAGGAACCCTCCAGGAACTTCTAGACCTTCAGGGCGCATCACTGGTCCCTCTAGCATGAGGGACTAGCTGCTTGCATTTGTGCAAAACACAACTTACAGGTAGGTTGTGTGTCATTTCTCTCATCCCACTAGGTAGATCGCAGAGGTAAAATTGAGGTTGTCAGGCTGAGTCCAGACTGGTCTCAGACTCAAGCTGCTCCGCTTCAGCTTTGTAAGAACTGGGATTGTAGGCATATGCCCATACCCCAGTTAACTGCACGCACCGCCACGCCTTTAATCCCAGAACTTGGGAGGCAGAGGCAAGTGGGTCTATGTGAGTTTAAAGCCAGCCCGGCATACAGAGTTCCAGGCTAGCCACGCCATATAGTGAGACCCTGTCTCACAAATAACAGTAAGACAAGTAACAACAAACACTCGGTAGGTCTAAACTTACTCTGTAAACTTGGGGTTCTAAAGGGTTAAGAATTTTTTTTCCCCCTTTGGAGTCAAGAGTCTTAATATGTAGCTTGGGCTTGCCTCAAATTCATGATGCTCCTGCCTGAGGCTCAGGACTTCAGCATGTACTACCTTAATAGTTTAAAAGGAAACCAACCCTCTCAACTACCAAATAAATATAAACTCTTGTTTTCAACTGAGTAGCTACATAATTTGTTGTTGTTTTATGTTGTGGTTAATTTAGAAGTATGGCCTAATAGTGTTTCTTATTAGCCCTTATTTTCTGTTTGTTTTGTTTTTTTCAAGACAAGAGTTCCTCTGTGTAGCCCTGGCTGTCCTGGACTCACTCTGTAGACCAGGCTGTCCTCGAACTCACAGCAATCCACCTGCCTCTGCCACCACTGCCGGCACGACATCAGTATTTTCTAACCTGCTAGCAATACATGAAACACAAACACCTGTTATATTTTAAAATAGCCTTAGTTAACCTGGGGCAGGGCAGATATTAATCCCCTAAACTACCTCCTATATTGGGGCTGGTATCCTCATGCCATCTGCTTCTAATAATGTCTATGGAGCTACCTCCCATTCATAATCCCACATACTTGCTAATCATCGTCATCTGGGCCATCCACACCAGCCGGCCATGTGCTTCTCCTCCACATAAGCCGTGGTGCAGGCTTCCTTCTCTTCCACTCGCTCCCTCCAGTCTCTCCTCCCATCTCTTCAGGTCTCTCTCCCCAAAGCCCGTGGTGGCACACGCCTTTAATGCCAGCACTCGGGAGGCAGAGGCAGGCAGATCCCTGTGAGTTCGAGACTAGCCTGGTCTACAAAGCAAGTCCAGGACAGCCAAGGCTAACACAGAAAAAGCCTGTTTCCAGTGGGGGGAGGGGGGAGTATCATGCTCTACTGACTGAGCTTGCTTCTAATAACATTAAAATACAATATAGTGTTTAAAAGAAAATGGCCCCCACAGACTCATGGGAAGTGGTATTATTAGGGGGTGTGGCCTTGTTGAAGTAGGTATGGCTTTGTTGGAGGAAGTGGTCACTGAGGACAGGCTTTGGGGTCTAAGAAGCTCTAGCGAGACCTAGTGTTCATTCCTTTTCTGCTGCCTGCAGATCCAGATGTAGAAGTGTCAGCTCTGTCTCCAGCGCCACGTCTGCCTGCATGCTCCCCGCCATGATGATAATGGACTAAACCTCTGAAACTGCAAGCCAGCCCCAATTAAATGCTGCCTTTTATAACAGTGGCAGTGGTCATGGCGTCTCTTCACAGCAACAGAACCCTAACTAAGATAATAAAACATATCAGAATAGGATATGAAATATTTGGCTCTTTTCAAACAAGAAAATAGCCAAAGAAAAGGCACAAGAAACACACATAGACACAGAGATACATGTTTGTTCAGGAATCCCATAATAACACAAGCCCAAAGATGACATTGAGTTCTTTTTGTGTTGGCCATCCATGTAGCTTACCCTGGAGACGCCCCTAGAGAGAACTAGTTTTTCATTTGCAAGTGACTATCAGTTGGAGACAGCTCTTGGGTTTGGGGGTGGTGGTGGGGCGGTATGCCACAAAAACAAACTATTTTTCTCCATAAAGCAGACGACAACATTGCTGTTCTCTATTTTTATTATTTTTCAATTTTCTCAACACATGAACTATAGCTCATTTTGAGATTTTCTTCAGTGCACTTCACAGCAAAAATGGAAAGGGGGTCATTAAAGTGGTTGTACACAAACCAATTCTTTTAATTTACAATTTGCTGAAATGTCATTGTCGCTGTTCTCATCCTATTAACCCTACTAAGAAAACAGTTTTTCAGAGCACAAATGCAGCCGCCTGACACGGCCGATGAGTGACAGGTGCGTGTTCCACACACCGACTGGAAGACCACATGGGCAGGAGCAGGGTAAGGCACCACTCTGGGACAGTGAAGGTAGCTTGCAGTAACAGTGTCAGCACCTCGAGTGGGTGCTCAGCAAATACTTGGATAAATGAAAACCATAATTAGCACTATTCTGTTCATTGCCAGCAATTCTTCAACCCCAATAAAATACCTATTTAAAAAAACCAATTTGTACCTGAATGCAAATTCCTGCTTCTTATTTCATACCCTTTCTTCAGCATTTAAATTTCCTTGAAAATAAAATAAAACCATACTTTACGTGCACTCAGTCACATACATAATTGAATTACTGACAGACATGAACAGGTTTAGTTTTAACAGAGGTCAGATAAAGCAAACTTACTCAGGATAGCACATAATACTGAATATGAACCTACACATGAAAATAGGTAAGGAAAAAGTAACAGTTTTGTTTTTTTTTTAATATTTGCTATTTTTTAATGCCTTAGTTCTTGAAAAAGGCCAAAATCTCATGTTGACATGAAGACATTTAAAAAATTGTCTCTTAAGTGTAATATTTAATAAAACTAGGTATTGAAAAATGTTCTGAAATTTTTCAAGTCAATGCTGTTTTCAAGTATATTAAAATGCTCAGAAGAAAAATTCCTCCATGGTTACAATTCTAATTATAAATACATTTTTAAAAGAGAGTTCCACCAGAGCGAGCGATGGGCTTCCACAGACACAGGCACAGCCTCTGGAGGAAGAAAGGCCTTGTGACTACATACAGCCCGGTGCTATGTGAACACTGACTTCAGGCACAACGGCTGAATCCACTTGCAGGTCACGTCCGTCTCCCTCTGGGTTGGCTTACAAGAGCAGTGAACACCTCAGTTATGGACAGACAGCAAAGCACTCTGCAGAGACTGACTTCCCACTAGAGAGGAACCAAAGCCACTGCAGTCCCACTGCGGTTCTCTGCTGCCCCGGGGCACGGGTGAGATAAAAGGTGACACGGGTACTCGTGGTGGAAGGCGGTAAGATGGTATTGCTCACGGTGGTGAACAGGCTGCTGAGAGGCCCATCGTGTGTCCATAACACTTTGGTCTTGCTGCAGGGTGATGGGCTCGAGTAGGTACATTCGTGTTCAGGTTGTACAACTAGGAGGCAGGTCACTCAGTGCAACAACTCCGTCTAGAGGGCTTGGGGTACATGGAGGAGAACCTCATTTGGTCCAGTCTTAGAAAGCCTGTGTCACTCTGCTGGTTGTGATGGAATTACTTTCCAAAGGGGTTTGTGATAAACCCAGCCGTCTCCCTGAAACAAGTAGAGAGGGAATTCAAGTGCCATCCCGCCAGCATCTCCAAATCAGAAACCCAGGCAGGAGCAACAGCAAACTAGAGTTCACTAGAGCCTCCGTGCTTGAGACCTCAGACCATGCCTGAAGCTCAGGGGATGTTAGTTACAGGCGGAATGTGAATTGTCAGCCAGAGGCTGATGGCTTAGGTAATAGGTTGCTGGATTCTGGAAGAATTTTGCCCAGCTCTGCTTCCTAGGACCTGATTGCCAAGGTGACATAACCAGCATTCTCAAGTTCCCAGCATGCCCTGCCTGAACAGACTACAGCCCCTGAAGCATAAGCCAGAATGACTCCTCCTTCCCTTTAGCTGTTTGTCAGGGACTCTGCCACAGGGGCAGGAAAGGAACTATGCTGTGTGGAAATACTTAGTTTGTGGCTCCTGGACATGGCATTTTGCAGGTCACCTGTAGCAATTCTGCCATCTGCCAAGATGCTGCAGACCGAGCCTCAGAACGTGGGCAGCAGGCAGAACACAAGGAGGCTTCATGAAGTAAAGGTCAAAGAGCAGAGGGAGGAAAGAGCTGCAGCAGCAATGCAGATGGAGACTGTAGCAGACACATCAGGATGGCGGTCAAGGTCAGGGTGCTGAGGGCTGCAGGCCAGTGTACAGAAGGTCAGGTAATGTAGAGCTTGAACTCTGTTTTACTCCCCCAAGTCACCCTAAACCTAGCCACGCAGGCTCCTTGGAGCTGCCTTGAGTAAGCCTTGTCTTCATTGGGCCCTGTTTTAGCAATGAACCATAAGGAGGAGTTTATGCAAATCTACGAAAGTTAAAATCCAACTCCTCTTCCTTCGCCCTAACACTAGCCAACCCACAGTCGTTTTCATCCATTATTTTACACTGCCTAGAAATCCCCACTTGTTAACCTCACACTCAGAACTGAGTTTACTCTCTGTTCTCAACTGCAACTCTTCTTAGAGCCTCTCTTCCTGTCTTTACCAACAGCAACACTGGGCTGTTCACTCTATGAAATCACCTGGTCTTTAGACATCAGGCTTACATTGCTTTTTGAGGAAGATGTCTGCTAACCACATTATACAATGTTATACGAAAAATTAAAGACATGTCACCCAATCACTTTACCTTATAGACAAAAACAGAGGCTTTGAGCTCTGTGGATGGAACACACCTGTAATCTCAGTACTTGCAGGTTGAGGCAGGAGGACTGAGTTTGAGTCTAACAGAAAGGAAATGGAGGCTACGAGAAGTAAACATTTTTATAACAATATTTACGAAGCACTGTAATATGCTAAGCTCTGTGGAGTACCACATGGGAGACATAGCAGCTTCTCTATAGCCTTGGCGGCAAAGAGCCATGCATGAGGATAGCGGCTCACATTTATGGCTCTGGTGACCACCCTCACCTTATTGGTGCCCTGCAGTGCTTCTCACACGTTATAGCATGCACCCCCATCCAGTCGCACACAGAACAAGGGCGGCCACTAATATCAGACATCTCGAGCCCATCTGCTGTACTTGTGTCATGGCTCACACATGCAAAGCTACCCAGGCTTGAGCCTGCAGTTCTTTTCTTTTTTTTTTTCCTTTTCTTTTTTCTTTTATTTTTTTAATTTTTCGAGACAGGGTTTCTCTGTGTAGCCTTGGCTGTCCTGGACTCACTTTGTAGACCAGGCTGGCCCCTATCCATCTGCCTCTGCCTCCTGAGTGCTGGGATTAAAGGCGTGCACCAGCATTTCTAAACTGTGATTCCAGTGGCAGTTACCAAAAAGCATCTAGGCTGGAACAAACACATCATTTGATTAGACTTGTTATCAATTTTTTATTTGTCTACCATCAGTGTGTGGGGATTTAAAAAAAAGAGAAGAAAAAATATTACAAGGGGCTGGCAAGAGGTTTAACAGTTAAGAGCAGCTGTTGCCCTTGCAGAGGACACTGGTTTGGCTCCGAGAACATGGGTGGCTCATAACTAGAACTCCAGTTCAAGGAGATCTGACACCCTCTTCCGGCTCCATCAGGTACCGGGCACACATTGAGGCACTCATACACAAAAAATAAATCTTAGAAACATTGTGAGTATCTCATATAAACAATGAATGGGCTGTTTATGTGTCGAGGTGGTGTGACTGCAAATGGCCCCACAGGCTCATTGGGAATGGCACTGTTAGGAGGTGTGGCCTTGTTAGAGTAGATGTGGAGGAAGTCTGTCACTGGGGGTGGGTCTGAGGTTTCAGACGCTCAAGTCAGGCTCAGTGTCACTCTCTCTTCCTGCTGCCTGCAGGCCCAGATGTAGTTACTCAGCACCATGTCTGCCTGTACACTGCCATGTTTCCCACCATGTTGATAATGAACTACACCTATGAGTCTGTAAGCCAGTCCCGATAAAATGTCTTCCTTTGTAAGAGTTGCCGTGGTGTCTCTTCACAGCAATGAAACCCTAACAAGGCACATGTCACATCCGTAGCAAGACTGTCAGGGTGCTATAGGGCACGATAGCGCATGCTTTAAGCCAAGCACTTGGCAGGCGCAGGCAGAGGCAGGCAGATCTCCGAGTTCTAGGCTAGCCTAGTAGATATAGAGTTCCAGGTAAGGATACAAAGTGAAACCTTGTCTCCAAAAAAAGGATGTATTGGTTATAGAATAGCTATTTATAAGAAAAATGTTACAAACAAAACAAAACAGAGAGAGAGAAAAGAAAAAAGAAAGCCAAGCAGTCTGGTCTACAGAGGAAGTCTAGGTCAGCCAAGGCTACACAGAAAAACTTTGTCTCGAAAACCTTGCCCCCCCCCACCTCCCAAAAAAAAAAAAGAAAAAAGAAAAGTAAAATGTTCTTGGTCTTAGCACTAGTTATTAGCCATCTTTCTCTGGACCAACCAGAAAGTCACAAACAACAAAGGCTTTTTAGTCTTTGCAGTTGGAATCTATTTAGACATCACTTAGTTCAACTCATATCAGCATCTCAGAATCTACATGAGGCATGGCTTCTCCACACTCTTGCGGCCAAGGAGACATTGTTACATGCTCTCACTCACTCTGGGCTTTGATTGTTTTTTTTTTTTTTAAAGATTTATTTATTAATTATGTACACCTACAGGCCAGAAGAGGGCATGAGATCACATTATAGATGGCTGTGAGCCACCATATGGTTGCTGGGACTTGAACTCATGACCTCTGGAAGAGCAGTCAGCACTCTTAACCACTAAGCCATCTCTCCAGCCCTGGGCTTTGATTGTTATTCAGTGTCTTCTGATGTTATTTCCCAGACTTGCTTGGTGGTAGTTTGCCACGTACTTGAACTTTTTGGTTCTGGTGATCAAACCTAGAGCTTTCAAAATGTCAAGCAAATACGGCACCACTGAGCCATTTACTTCTAGTCCCTGGTACAGTTTCTGTGCAGGACGCCCATACACTTTGAGGAAACTCATAAAACATCTACACCTAGCCGCTTCACTCTCTCTCCATGGGCAAGGAAATGTCAGTCTTCCTTAAAATGTGGACTGTGATGTCTGCAACTGGACAGTTTACAATATAGCCTGCACATCCTATTACTGAACATTAGGTTAGCATTTTCATTTATTTATTCATTTTATATATACAAGGTTTCTCTGTATAGCCTTGGCTGTCCTGGACTCACTCTGTAGACCAGGCTGGCCTGAAACTCAATGAGATCCACCTGCCTCTGCTTCCCTGAATGCTGGGATTATAGGCGTGTGTCACCACACCAGGATCTCCTTTTTAAATGGTCTTTACTGTTTGGGCCATCTCCCCAGCTAGCCACCAACTCAACTCTAACTAGGTAAGCCAGGGTTCTTGTTAGGTAGATGAAAGAGCTGTGGCCTGAACGCATGCAGGACATACCTCTTTAATAAAATACTTGGTTTTCCAGGGTGTGCCTGTCTCGGCTCGATGCCTTTCTTCAGCTCTCTGGCGTTCTTCCAAGGTACGCTTGTGCTCTGTGGCCTTGTCAATGTCAGATTCCCTCAGAGAGTCTGTTACATTTTTCCATAATCGTCTAAAATTAAATTTAAAATGGCATGTTTTACAAACATTCTTTTAAAAAGGGATACTTTTTTTTCTATTAAGACAGGGTTTCTCTGTGTATCCTTGGCTGTCCTGGAACTCAGTTTGTAGGTAGACCAGGCTGGCCTCGAACTCACAGAGATCTGCCTGTCTCTGCCTCCCCAAGTGCTGGGATTACAGGCATCCACCACAATGCCTGGCTTAAAAAGGGATAATTCAAAAGTCATAGTATTTTCTAACATTAATTTTCTAAATCAGACCTACATTTCACACCTATGAGTTTTGAGAGCACAGACACTGGGCCCTGTTGTTGATGCCCAGACTGTTGCAACTGTTGACGTTTTTTAAGTTGAGAAGTTCAATTAATGGTCATTTTCTCAAATTATAAAAATAACTATTTTGTTTTTAGAAAACATTGAGAAATTAACAAGTAACACGAGCTATTTTAAAAGGTTGAAATGCACGAGGCTAAGCCATGGCTCAGCTGGTGGGGTGCCTGCCTAATGCCTGTGTGGGGTGCCTTGAGTCCCCAGCGCCACATAGTGCTGGGTATGGGAGGTGGAAGCATAGGGGTGAGAAGTTCAAGGTTATCCTGGGCTACAGGAAGAGTTCATGGTTGGCCTGGAGCTGCAGAGAGGAGACAAACAATCCAAAAAAAAAAAAAAGGTAAGATATAAAAAACATGCTCTGATTGAGAGATGGCTCAGTGGTTAAGAACACTAGCTGCTCTTCCAGAGGTCCTGAGTTCAATTCCTGACAGCTACATGGTGGCTCACAACCATCTATACTGAGATGTGCTGTCCTCTTCTGGCGTTCTGGTGTACATGCAGGCAGAATTCTCCTATACATATTAAATAAATAAATAAATCTTTAAACAGCAAACAAAAAACATGCTTTGAGCTGGGTGGTGGCAGTTTGAAGTCAGCCTAATCCACAGAGTGAGCTCCAGAACAATCAGGGCTACACAGAGAAACCCTGTCTCAGAAAAAAACCAAAAACCAAAAAACCACCAGTGTGTCACACCTATTAGAATGAGTACAGGAGACAGACAATGGGGGATAGGAATGGATTAGAACTGTAATTTAATGCCAATGTGAGTGTAAAATGGTTTATTAATGTTGGAAAATAGCAATCTATAATCCAGCGATCCTATTCCTGGATATTTACCCAGGAAAAATAAAAACATGTCTACACAGAAGTTGGTCTTAAAATATTCAGTTTTTGGCTGGAGAGATGGCTCAGAGATTAAGAGCACTGTCTAATCTCTCAGAGTCCTGAGTTCAATTCCTAGCAACCACATGGTGGCTCACAACCAATTATAATGAGATTTGATACCTTCTTCTGGCCTGCAGAAATAAATAAATCTTTTTTTAAAAAAATCAGTTTTATAGCTCATCATAGACCCAAACCAGTAATGTGTATCAATTGCAGAATGGATTGACATAACCACATAATGGAATGTTGCTCAGCAATCATTCCAATAATTAGCATAAAGGAACTGACTGCTGATAAGTCTTTATAAGAAAACATATTGTATAAACATTTAGGGAAACAAACAAACAAGCAAACACCTGTCTGTGACAATCCACACCACGAGTCACACTGTGGCTACACCATTTCTGTTTAGAATATCTTTGAGCAGTGTCCAGCTGTCTACCTACAACATGTCCATGGCTTTCATGTTACAATGGCAGAATCGAGCAGTTGTGGCAGACACTGTCTGGCCCATTCCACCTGAATACTCAGGATCTGCCCAGTTACAGGAAAGTCCCTGGGCTCAGCAGGTGCAGGTGCTCACAGCATGTGTCAGCTGACCTGACTGATCCTCAGAACCGAGTGAAAGGGGAAGAGAGAGCCCATGCACACACTGCTAAACAAGTCTCTGACTGAAGTGCTCACTTTAACATTACTAGGAAGAGAGAATAAGCTACAATGAACAAAATAGTAAAACAGCATGATAAGAAACAGAAAACATTAAAAAAAGAAAACAGAAAAATAGATCAAAGGGGGGAAAATTAATGAAACCAAAGACAGTTGAATTCAATGAAACCTTTAACCACACTGACGTTATGTGAAGGATCCAACACAAAGAATGAGTCTGATACATCACTGTCTGTCCTACACAGATCCATAGGAGGTAAGGTAATTACTATTAACTACCCATAACTTTATAAATTACACGAATCAATTTCTTTAAAGACATAAATTAGCAGAGCTGATTCAAATGTGATTCACACCTTTAATGCCAAGACTTGGAAGACAGAGGCAAGTGGATTTCTGTGAGTTTCATGTCAGCCAAGACTATACTACAGTGAGACCTTGAATTTAAAAAAAAAAAAAAAAAGGGCGGGTAAGTGTGAAAACCCCAGACACAGAGTTGCAGTGCCGCTCTCCTTCAAAGAACACTACAGACAGACAGCCTCAAAGACACGTACAGAAAACCCTTCAGCAGAGTTTCAGGAAGTATGATCCAGCAGTGTCGCGCCAAGGCTTGGCTTAATGACAGAGACATCTGCTTCTATACTCTGTCTATTGTGATATGTTGCTTTAGTGAAAACAGACAATCTAGTAGGAAAATCTGACTTTAGACAGATGTAGCTGCAAAAGAGGATATTTTAATGAAGCTTTCAAATAATTCAGATCTTTGGTGTGAAAACTCTGCCCGTGGAGAAGGGAGCTGCGCAGTGCACTGTGGAGGTCAGAGGGCAGCCTTGGGAGTCGCTGCTTTCTACCTTTCACATGGGTTCAGAGGATGGAACGTAGGTTGTCAGCCATGAGTGGCAAATGCCGCTCTCTCAGAGCCATCTTGCCAGCAGGGCATTGGTAGTTTTAATGTAGGAGAGAAAAAGTTGTCAATTACTTTTTCATACTAAAGTTATTACATACCATCAAATGCCATACTGGGAAGGCAAGGGGTTTTAGAGTTAAGAAAACCAGACCAACCTTTCATTTTACAGGTGGCGAAGCTGATACAAACTGTAAAGTGCCTTAGTGAAGTGTCTTAGCTAGACTCCAGAGCTCCCGACCTTCCTGACTGGATGTGAGGAACACACCTGGATTCGAAGGGATCTTGCTTTTCCAGAGGCCGTACTCTTTTCTTTGTCACAGCCAGTTTAGTCAGGTCCACACACTTGGTCTCCCCGCTGCTGTAGGTGAACTCCAGCACACTGTTCCACTCACCCTGCACTCTGCACACCACAGTGTTGGTAACGTTGTGCTTCACTTCAGCTGTGACTCTAGACCAGGAGGAAAGCAAAGGTTTCTTCCTTAGAATGCTGACGCCCAAGGACACATCTTGAAAACCCACTTTATGAGGCTGGGGGTGGTGGCGCATGCCTTTAATCCCAGCACTCAAGAGGCAGAGGCAGGTAGATCGCTGTGAGTTTAAGGCCAGCCTGGTCCACAAAGCTAGTCCAGGACAGCCAAGGCTACACAGGAAAACTCTATCTTGGGGAAAAAAAGGAAAGAAAACCCACTTTATGGAGTACACTTCAACTTGTCAGTACCAAGTCAGGGGAAAGCAACCCTGTGCAGGATTCCTAGATGCATCAGTTTTATTCATGAGAAAGAATATCAGGCATCAGACTGGACTTCATTAGCAGAAGTGGAATGTTACACCTAACATGTTTGTTTATTTATTTTGGTTTATTCGAGGCAAGGTTTCTCTGTATAACTTCGGTTGTCTTGGACTTGTTTTGTAGACCAGGCTGGCCTCAAACTCACAGAGATCCACCTGCCTCTGCCTCCAGAGTGCTGGGATTAAAGGTGTGGGAAGAAACCTTTAAGAGGGATCCGTGGGCCAGATCTTGGGGACCAAGATACGAGGATTTGGAGTGAAGAGCAAACATTCCAAATGGCAAGTTGTTAGTAACCGGACACAGAGACCACAGGCCCCAGTCCGCGTGGCTGCGGGGCAGGAACTCTAAGTTGTATTTCAAACCACATGAACAAACACAATGGTATTATGAAGGACTTCTTAGAAGTAATCTCTTAAGAGGCCACTTCATTATTAAAATTTGTTTGTAGATTTAAGTATTTTACTTATGTGTATGGATGTTTTGTCTGCATATGAGTACCATGTAAATGCCTGGTGCTGGCAGAGGTCAGAAGACGGCACTGAATCCCTTAGAACTAAAGCTACAGACAGCTGTGAGCCGCCATGTAGGTGCTGGGAACTGAACCTGAGTCCTCTGCAAGAGCGTAAGCACTCCTTTTTTTGTTTTTTGTTTTTCGAGACAAGGTTTCTCTATGTTATCTTGGCTGTCCTGGACTCACTTTGTGGCCAGGCTGGCCTTGAGCTCACAGCAGTCCGCCTGGCCCTGCCTCCCGAGTGCTGGGATTAAAGGCGTGCGCCACCGCGACTGGCTGCAGTAAGCACTCGTAGGCCCTGAGCCATCTTTGCAGCGCCCACACTTCTTCTCTGATCCCACTGGCAATCCCTTCCCATCCTCTGAAGATGCAGCTCTAGCCACATCCTCACCCGGTCCTCCCACTCTCTAGGCCTGCGTGACCAGAACGGCACCGAGGACTGAGAACTGGCTGGTCCTCTTGTTACTGTCCTTCTGGAGTCCAGCTAGTCATTATGCTGCTCAGGCTGCTCTCACACACACAGGCTCACGAGGCCTTTCCTGACATAAGCCATCCTGCCCTATACAAGTCTTTCTACTCAAATAACCTCCCCCGGCCCCTGCACACAAATATTAACTTACACAGTACTCTTTCCTTATAATTATCTTTTAGAACAGTTTAATGCAACATTAGTATACACTCATATGCAAGTCCAGACAGAAACGTCTCCGCCACTGTCTCTCCACGCTTACTTACCGTGGAGACTAGAATATGAAGGCAGCCAGAGAAGACAAGGAAGCTACAGGACACAGGATGCTCTGACCCACCCATCTCTAGACTACACTACCCTTTCACCTAACTCCTTGTCCATGCCAACATGGCTACTCTGACATGCCTGCCCTCCCTCTGGGCTATACACACTTCTCATCCTTATGACTTGATTCAAGAGATGCCTTTCTTTTTTGCTTTGGCTTTTTGAGACAGGCACTCATGTAGCCCAGGCTTACTCAAACTCACTGTGTCTTAGCGTTTGCCTTGAAACCCTCTCTCCCTTTTAAAGAAAAGTTTTAGAATGTCTGTCTGTCTATCATCATCAAGACAAGCAAGAGCAAGCGTGCCCAAGGAACTGCCACTGTGCCTGGCATCGGGAGACTCTGCAAAATGCTGGCATTTTAGATAAATCAACTCACTTGCTCTGTCATTCTGCTTTTCACAGGAACCATGTGTTTCCTGGCTCAAAACTACGACAAAGGTAAAGACGAGCAATTTGGTAGTAAAAATGTATGCCAAGTTTTTAAAAGCCACCTTATGAAAAGTATGTAAGAGAGTTCTATCAATGGTAGAGATGAGGTAAAACAGAGATATAGTAACTGCTAATCTTGGACCAAAGCTAAAATACTTATCAAACAGATGAAGTGCTTCTGAGTGCTTCAGAGAGCCTCAATTTCTTCATCCACAAAATGGACAGACTATCACCTCTCTGACAGGCTCACGACAGATTTTATTTAACATTTTTTAAATTTTCCTCGAGACATGGTTTCTCTGTGTAACAGCTCTAGCTGTCCTAGAACTTGCTCTGTAGACCAGGCTGGCCTTGAACTCACAGAGATCCACCTGCCTCTGCCTCCCAAGTGCTGGGATTAAAGACATGCATCATCACCGCCAGGCTTCTTATTTAACATTTTTTAACAAAAAGTATTTAGTGTGTGTGTTTGTGTGTGTGTGTGTCATGCACACGCACACGCATACACACCTGGGTATATATGTGTGCAGCATGTGCATGCCTGCACTGGGTTCTGGGAACTGGAGTTATAGATGGTCATGAGTCACCATGTCCTCTACAAGAGCAGTAAGTCTCTTCACTGCTGAGCCATCTCCAGCCCCACTTAACAGACTAATATTTATCTACTTCTTTGTTTGCTTGCTTTTTGTTTTTGTTTTTTGGATTTTTTCAAGACAGGGTTTCTCCATGCAGCCGTGGCTGTCCTGTACTGGCTTTGTAGACCAGGCTGTCCTCGAACTCACAGAGATCCACTTGCCTCTGCCTCCTAGAAGGGCAAATTGGAGGTACCTGTGTCCTAGTGACTTGAAAAAAATAAAATTAAAATAAAAACTAAAAAGTATTTGCCTAGGGGCTGGAGAGTTAGCTCAACAGTGAAGAGCACTGACTGCTTTTCCAGAAGACTGGGTTCAATTCCAAGCACCTACAAGGCAGCTCACAACCATCTGTAACTGATACCCTCACACAGACATACATGCAGGCAAAACACCAATGCACATAAAATAAGAATAATCAAACAGGTCGGGCCCAGCTTAGGCTATACTAGCTCAAGCTAAGGTTAATACTGTTTGTTGTTCTAAGACAGGGTTTTTCTGTGAAGCTTTGGCTGTCTTGGACTCATTCTGTAGACCAGGCTGGCCAAGAACTCAGAAAGATCTACCTGCCTCTGGCTCTTGAGTGCTGGGATCATAGGCCTGTGTCATCTCACCCAGCAAAGAAGTATATTAAGTGCCACATCTTTAAAATTTTGACAAGCCAATTAGAACCGAGTTTCATTTTCAGTTCTATCAATGATTTAATTCATTCTGGAACTCATATTTTTGTCCTTTATCATTTCAACTTGTTTTATGTGTAAATTTTCTTTTTTCTAGAATTCCCCAAAGTATTCTGGCCTCCAGACATGTCTGGCACCCATGCCCCTCCTAGTTCACTCAGCCTTCCAAGGTCTGGGATTAGAAGCGTGCATCAGCACAGCTGGCGGGAGCCCTGGCTTCTAACCGCAGCTGCCTCTGTCCTTGCAGACACTGACAGCCTTTCTCTCTCTAGCACACAGAGGTGTAATCCACAGAATCCATTGACTGCTTGTTTACGGTTCTAGAGACTCAACCCTGGAGCTCAAACACTCTAGGTAAGCACTCTTCACAGACCAAAACTCAACCCCTGAATCCATTTTACCGCTATGGTTTTTGTTTTTGAGATAGAGTCTCTTGTAGCTCAGGCTGGCCTCCTACTCAGTATGTAGCTAAGGATCTATTTTAGTGTCCAGCACCCATATTAAGTGGCTCACAATTGCCTATTATTTCAGTTCCAGGGGACCTAACATCCTCTTGTGATTTACATATAAATGGTTTACATACACCCCCCAAGCATGCATAGGCATGCATGTGTACACACACACACACACACACACGCACGCACGCACGCACGCACGCGCGCACACACACACACACTACAGTTTCATCCACATAAGACAAAGCAGAAAGAGCTATAATAGAAGAAAGAGTTAGTTACAATACAGGATCAAAGAGCAGAACAAGACCCAGGCATCTTTAAAGGGTTCTTACCGGTGCAGTTTGCCTCCATAAAACGGCTTAGTATGAAAAGTGATGCTGGCTGAGTACCCTGTCTTTGCACAGTTGACGCCAACTTTGCCACCCAGTTCTACCCAAGGAACCGTCAGAATGGAGCGGGCATATGCACAAGGCAGGGAGAACGTGTACTCTTCCCCATGCTCCAGCAGACTCAGGGTACCTGAATGTGAAAGCACGACTGTGGTCAGCATCTCTTCAAAGAAACAATTTAAAAATATAGTTATTTATTTTTATGTATATGAGTGCTCTGCCTGCATGTATGTATGCCTGCACACCAGAAGAGGGCATCAGGTCACATTATAGATGATGGTGAGCCACCATGTGTTTGGTGGGAATTGAATTCAGGATCTCTGAAAAGCAGACAGTGCTCTTAAACTCTGAGCCATCTTTCCAGCTCCCAAAGAAACACTTTATTAAAAATCTTCTAGCCGGGCATGGTGGCACATGCCTTTAATCTCAGCACTCAGGAGGCAGAGGCAGGAGGATCACTGTGAGTTCGAGGCCAGCCTGGTCTACAAAGTGAGTGCAGGACAGCCAAGGCTACACAGAGAGACCCTGTCTCAAAAAACAAAACAAAACAAAACAATCTTTCCTGTCTAGTAGTAAGCTCTATTAATCTTCTGATAGTAACATTTGGCAACATTCCCTATTAGTACTGAACCAGAGCTACTTTCACTGTGACCTTCCTGTTCCTCTGGGGTTCGTGGGACCTGTAATCCTTACAGTGTAAGCTAAGGTTCCCACCAATGCTCCTACAAATAAAATAAAGCCTAGGGCTGAGGTGGGAGGCCTGCCGTGCAACATCATGCTGAAACCTGGTCACAGGTGGCTTGGGAGTCCTTCATATAGGATGATGAGAAAGTGTTCTTCACTCTAATCTACGTATGTGAAAGAAGAACAAAATGTAATCTTTTTATCAGTAACTCTGATCATCCTAAGGTTTATTTGCATGATTATGAAATTACAAGAGATATAAGAGCTAGGTGACAATTTTCAAACAAATATCATTCCATTTTAAAGTTTCTATATTAACTGATGTTATATATTAAAGATAGTTAAAACATATAAAAGGGGATTTATACCAGTGAATAACTGCTCTGTATAAGATAAGTAAGACACACCAAGCATACCTAAGCTACATTAACTACCTTAAAGTTTTGTTGTTGTTGTTGTTTTGGATTTTTGAGACAGGGTTTCTCTGTGTAGCCTTGGCTGTCCTGGACTCGCTTTGTAGACCAGGCTGGCCTCGAACTCACAGTGATCCGCCTGCCTCTGCCTCCCGAGTGCTGGGATTAAAGGCGTGCGCCACCATGCCCGGCCACCTACCTTAAAGTTTTGTTTATTATGTTTCGTTGACTTATGTGAATATGTGTCTGTATGGGTGTGTGTGTCAATGTGAGAGCAGGAAGACAACCTTGGGTGTTATTCCTTAGATACTATTCACCTTTGTTTTGGTGACAGGGTCTCTTACCAGCCTAGAACTCACCAAGAAAGCAAGGGTGGCTGGCCAGTGAACCCCACTGGCTCTCAGCATTTACCTCATAGCAATGGGATTACAAACCAGGTGCCTTATTCTTATGAATTATGATGAATATTAAACATTTTAGAATAATCAAAGGCAAATAGAACTGGATGTGGTGGTGCATGCTTTAATCCTGGCACATGGGAGGTAGGAGCAGCTGGGTCTTGGTGAATTTGAGGCCAACCTGGACGACATAGTGAGTGGCAGGCCAGCCAGGGATACAAGGAGAGCCTGTTTCACCTAGGTTTGAATAAATATAGCAAAAGTAATATTCATAGAATCCTAAAACCTCAGTTTAGCTTTTTGGTTTTGGTTGACAGGGTTTCTCTGTGTAGCTTTGGCTGTCGTGGAAAGCGCTCTGTAGACCAGGATGGCCTCAAACTCAAAAACCACCTGCCTCTGTTTCCCAAGTACAGGCTTAAAGGCGCGGGCCACCACCTCCTGTCAGTTAGTAATTAAATTAATTTCCCTCTAATGTTGAAGAGCATGACAAAAACAAAATGAATCATCATAAATCTCATTGTGACTGTGTGTATATGGGGTAAGCACGTATTTGTGTGTGCATTTGTATAGGGTGTGCACTTGCACCTGTATCTCGAGACCAGAGGACAACACGCAGCATCTTCCTGTAAGAAGGCTAACCCTGGAGTCAGATCTGCTTGCTTCTGCCTGCAGTGCTGGAGTCTACCACACCCAGCTTCCACCTTCTCTTTTGAGGCCAAGTCTCTTACTGTTTACTGCCTGGCTTTTCTGTGATTCTGGCAATTCATGAAAGCACTTAGATGGTAAAGAAGTCACTGTATCTTCTCTCAGGATTCAAAGATGTTGAAAAAGGCAATGCTCCTCCTCACGTATTTAAGAGGCAGAGGATATACCGCCAGATTATTCTGCTATAAGCTAGTAAGAACAGCTGTCCTTTGGGAGAATGTGACCAAGATTGAGGTTCTAAATATGCCCAACCTTCTTCCTTCATAGATCCGTGTCCCGTCACCTGTAGATTTCAGCTAATCCTATTCTTAAAAATTAAAGCTGAGCTGGGTGCAGTGGCATGCACCTGTAACCCTAGCACTCGGGGAGGCAGAGGCAGGTGGAGCTCTGTGAGTTCAACCATGTACAAACCAAGTCCAGGACAGCCAAGGTGACACAGAGAAACCCTGCCTTGAAAAACCAAAAAACCAACCAAAACCAAAGCCAAACAAAACCCAAAAAAGAAATTAAAGCTGAGGGGCTGGAGCACTGACTGTTCTGTGAGAGAAGCCAGGTTCAGTTCCCAGCACTCACATGGTGACTCACAACAGTCTGTAACTCCAGTTCCAGGGGACCTGACACCTTTACACAGACATATGCAGGCAAAACACCAATGCACATAAAATAAAAATAAGTCATTAAAAAATTAAAGCT
Organism: Acomys minous; assembly: GCF_964271855.1. NCBI lineage: Eukaryota > Metazoa > Chordata > Mammalia > Rodentia > Muridae > Acomys > Acomys minous. The sequence continues at coordinate 58,471,776 of NC_140492.1, forward strand.
GACTATATAAGCACAGAAAAGTATTAAAAGCAAGTTCAAACTATGTATCTCTGGATTAATGAGCTAGTGTTACTTTTATTTTCTCCTCTGGACTTGTTTATTTGTTTGAAACAGGGTCTCCTCTGGCTAGCCTGGAACTCCCTATGTGCACCAGGCTAGTCTTAAACTCTCAGAGCTCTGCCTGACTATGCCTCTGGATTAAAGATGTGCTCAACTGGGGCTGGAGAGATGGCTCAGAGGTTAAGAGCACTGGCCATTCTTCCAAAGGTCCTGAGTTCAATTCTCAGCAACCACATGGTGGCTCACAACCATGCCCTCTTCTGGCATGCAGGTGTACACGCAAGCAGAGCACTGTATACACAATAATAAATAAATAACTTAAAAAAAAAGATGTGCTTAACCACGATCCAAACTTTCTACACTTCATAGGTGTAGTGGTGCGCATCTTTAATTTCTGTGAGTTTGAGACCAGGCTGGTCTAAAGAGTTCCAGACCAGCCAGAACTACACAGTGAGACCCTGTCTAAAAACAAACAACCCAAAAACCTTTATATTTAAAAAATTAAGCTATAGTTTAGATGAGAATTTTTATTTGTCCACAGCAGTAGCATATGACTGTGGTGTGTCCCAATACAATGGAGCACAATACAAACTAGAACCAAAAACACAGTATACGTAGTGTTTAAAATCTCTAACTAGGGACTGGCACGGGCTGCTCTTGCAGAGGGCATAAGGGGCTCAGTTCCCAGGCCTCCACATGGCAGCTCACAACTGCCTGGAACTCCAGTGTAGGGAATCCTCTGTGGTTACTGCATGCATGTGGTATACTTACAAATATGTAGGCAAAACACTCATGGACAAATCTCAAAAACCCTATAGCTAATACCTTGGAGCCTTTCCAAATCTCCTCAATTTGATACAAAAACCAGAGAATAGTTTTTCTACTCACCTTCTCCAACCATCGTCACACCTATTGACATGCCTAAGAACTTGCTTTTAGTCCAGACATGGGCATTTACACACATCTTCCTTTCTGCACATTCTGCATAAAATCCTGAGACTGGAGGATGATGGGAAACCTGCTCAGCAACAAATCTGACAGTGTAACAGTCTGAGGCCCCCTGGGCCAGAGCCTCCTCCAGCACAGGAGCATGATTTGTGACGGCTGGGGTGGAAGAGCTGCCACTCACAGTGGATGCCACTTCGCTCTTGGGCATCCTCCAGGAGCAGTGGAAAGTTTCTCCAATGATAGGATTGTACGGCTTCTTAGCAATGGCTCCCTTTCTGCCTTCATGAAATGAGGTAAGGTAGTACTCAACAAAGCGAATCATTCGGTCCTCTGGCGTGGCTCCATTGGTGATGCCTATGAACAGGTCTGGATGAGACATGAAATCTGCATACATCTCCAGTAAGGACCTCTTCTCCAGGATGAATGTCGGAAGCACCACCTACAACATCAACACAATCAACTAAGAAGGGGGTTAGTCCACACATGTCTGCAAATCATATAGGACTTCATCCAGGACAGAAGCTAGGAACACAGACGCAAATCAAAGGATCTGGTCTTATAACAAAAAAGAAAACAAGCCCAAGCATGTTGAAAAGGAGGTGAGACTCTGCCTGAATGGTTAAGATTAAATACAAATTCAAGACAAAAAGACAAGTTAGACTGAAGGATTGACATGGGTTCCAGAGCAGCATGGGCTACTCAGGGCTGTGTCTGACCCTACTCCTAAGGGTTGCAGGTTTCCAGCCTATGTAAGTATGTCAGCACATTGTATAAAACCATAGTATTAAATGATATATATTTTCTCCTTTTCTCTTCATTTTATTATTTTTAACTTTCTGTATATGCATGTATTTGTTTAGGGAACATACAGGTGAGTGCAGTTATAGCAGAAACCAGAAGAGGTATGAGTTCCCTGAGTTACAGAGGGTAATAAGCTGCCCAACAAGGGTGCTGGGAACCGAGGGTGGAAGAGCAGGCGCCGCTCTTTATGCTGAGGCATTCTCTCTTTAAATTGTGGGGAGCTGAGCACTGCAGCACATGCCTATAATCTCAGCACTTGGGAGCATGAGGCAGGATTCCCTCAAATGTGACACCAGCAGGATCATTTGGGAAGCGGGAACCTCACCCGAGAAAAATGTCTCTCTCTGAATGGCTGGTAGGCGAGTCTGTAGGGGATTTTCTTGAGTAGTGATTGATGCAAGGGCCCTGTGTGTGGCACAAGCCCAGGCAGACGGTGTGAGCAAGCCACAGGAGTGAGCAGCACTTCTCCACGGCCTCTGCCTCAGTTCCTGACTCCGGGCTCTTGTCTTCACGGTTCTTTCTTCTTTTTCCTTTCTTTTCTTCTTCTCTTTTCCGAGACAGAGTCTCTCTGTGTAGCCTTGTCTGTTCCAGACTCGCTTTGTAGACCAGGCTGGCCTCGAACTCACAGCGATCCGCCTGCCTCTGCCTCCCGAGTGCTGGGATTAAAGGCATGAGCCACAGAACCCGGTCTTCACATTTCTGCCTTGATTTCTCTTCATGACAGACTGTGAGTTGTAAGTGGAAAGAAGTCCTTTCTTCTCCAAGTTGGGTTTGGCCCTTGTCTTACCACAGCAACAGAGAAGCAAGCTAAGACACAGAGCTACACAGACAGAGGCCGTCTTAATCAGACAAAACAAGAATTGTAGATAAGGATCTCTTCACAGCTCAGGAGCTGGTAGTAAGCAGCTTTCTCACACAGTGTGTCCTGGGGTGCGCACTGCAAGGCTGACGCCTGAGTCTGATCCCTGGAGGGGTGTTTGAAGGAAAGAACTGACTCTTGACTGCACCACCACACACATCACACAGACGCACACAGCTTAAAAAGGAAATGCTCCTGTCAAGCACAGTAAGTCTAAGTTAAAAACAACAAAACCAGGCCCTACAAGCAACCAAAGAAAAGAACAGTGTCTTTTACTTTTCAGGAACGTAAAATGAATTCTAATGGCAAAAACCTTTCCATTTAAAGTACTATAACCACTGGGCATGGAGACACATGCCTTGGGCAGAGAAATTCTGTCTCAAAAAAACCAAAAAAAAAAAAAAAAAAAAAAACAAATAAAATAAAATAAGGCAAAGTGCCATAACCTTTCATCTTGCATTTACAGCCTTTGGTGCACCTTTAATCTCTGCTTGTGAGAGATGTCTCCTAAGTAGCCCAGGCTGACTTTGACCTCACCATCCTCCTGCCTCGGTCTTTCCAGTGCAAGGGCTGCAGATGTACAGTGCCACACTGGGCTGTATCCTGTCAGCAACAAGGCCCGAGGACAGAGCCCTGGCCTCCCGGGCCCCTGAGCTGCTACTTACTCTCGTTAAATCCATGCCCAGCTTGAGCTGTGACAAGAGATGCAGGATAACACTGCGCTGCTCCTCCACGGCCCCCAGGTCATCCTCCTTGTTGTCGCAGGTGTCCTCTAGCTCATCATCTGCGCTGACTTCTTCAGGTTCCTGGATGTGGAAAAGAGCACAGGCCACTAACAGAAAAACTTATTAATATCTACTAAGGAAAAGCAATTGCATCTTGGAGACATTTATACTAAGCCTAAATAAATCAAGGATGGGCAAAGCCCCTTCTGAAAATGCATCTCCCAGCTGGGCGTGGTGGAGCAGGCCTTTAATCTTAGCACTTGGGAAGCAGAGGCAGGTGGATTGCTTTGAGTTCGAGGCCAGCCTGGTCTACAAAGTGAGTCCAGGACACAGAGAAACTGAGTATCGGGGTAAAAAAAAAAAAAAAAAAGGTAAGTAAGTACAACTCCCACCAGTAACACCAGTAAGTCAAGAAACACATTTCCTTTGAAGAGACTGTAATTGTGGTATTGAACAGATAGTGGTCCTGTGACATATGTCTCTCACCTCCTTTTTTTTTTTTTTTTTTTTTTTTTTTTTTTTTTGAGACACGTGTAACCCTGCATTCACTGTGTAAGAGAGGCTGGTCTCAAACTTGAGGTAATTCTCCTGCCTTAGCCTCCTAGATATTGAGACCACAAGAGTGTGTTAACATGCCTAGCTAAAATATACTTATTTTGCAGAAACGGTATGTTTCAAAAAGAGCCAAGAAAGTCCCCTGAATAAACTCAGCTTTGGCCCTGGCCTGGGACTCACCACCACACCTATCATTTTAAGTCGTTCTGCTCTGCGAAAGTCTCTCGCAGTGAAAGGCAAGCTTCCAGGTCTCCTTATTGCAGGCGTAAGTCAGCAAGCTTCACTACATTCAGGAGGGCTTGTTTTGGTTTTCATTTTTATTAAATAAAACAGTTATGGGCATGTGTGCATGGGTCTGTGAGTGCTATCAGTAACAAACATACCAAACTTCCCTAGAACCTCACCAGCAGTCAACCATGTTTATACAGAACGGCTTGCTAACATTCCTCCCAGAGAGCTGCATATGAGGAGCTAGGTTTTAGCTAAGCAGTGGTGGCATGACAGTGTCTCACTGTGTAGCTGAGGCTAGTCGTAAACCCACAGCAGTACCTCCTCACAGAGCTGGGAACACAGATGCAGGCCATCATGCCTCAATGCTTATCAGGATTTTTAAAAAGAAATCATTTTGGGTCAGGCATGGTGGTGCACGCCTTTAATCCCAGCACTCGGAAGGCAGAGGCAGGTGGATCTCTGTGAGTTTGAGGCCAGCCTGGACTACAGAGCGAGTTACAGGACAGCCAGGTGTTAAACAGAGAAACCCTGTCTCAAAAATCCAAAAAAAAAAAAAAAAGAAAGAAAGAAAAAAGAAAAACAACCAAGTAGAACAACTCTAAAAGAATAGTTTCCAATATCAAGAAAAACTATTACATTTACTTACTTTGTATATGTGCATATGTTGTATGTGGGTAGGTGGGTGCATGAGGGGCATGGTGCACACATGGCAGTCAGAGGACAACATGAGGGTGTCGGGTCTCCCCCTCTACCGTGCGGGTCCTGAGACTGAACCCAAGTTGTCAGGCTTGGTGGCAACTGCCTGCCTAAAAACACTGAGCCCAGTTCTCACTGCTTAAAAAAAAAAAAAATCAAATAATTTGTTGGAATAGGAAAAGAAAAAAAATTGTATTTTGAGACAGGAACTTGTTATGTAAACTAGGCAGGCCTGGAACTCAGAGATCTGCCTGCCTCTGCCTCCCAAGTGCTAGGACCAAAGGTGTGCTCACACACCTAGGAAGAGAAATTTTATTAACAGCTAAACACTAAATCTAAATCTTGGTATGAATACAATAATTCGGAAGCTCCACCTTTTCTTCTGTACTGTCTCAGGTGGCACAGGATAGCCTTAAAGTTCATGTATTGCCAAGATGTGTGCTACCACACCTAGCTTTCTTTATTGGTCATTGTTATTTTTTTTAAAAAGCTTAAACTAAAAATGCACTACCAAATGTCAAAAAACACTTTGAAATATACGAAATCCCTATAGACACAGATGGCTAACAATGACAGTAGCCAAGGGCAAGTGAATGTCTAGGAACTTGTGTTATCTAGAGATTTCATGGGAAAAGAAATCACCTGGAGAGATGACTCAGAGGTTAAGAGCACTGGCTGCTCTTCCAGATCCTGAGTTCAATTCCCAGCAACCACATGGTGGCTCACAACCATCTATAGTGTGATCTGGTGCCCTCTTTTGGTAGCAGGCACAACATTGTATACATAATAAATAAATCTTAAAAAAAAAAGCAAACCACCATTCTATTAAGATTCATGCTTGGTTTGTTTTTTGTTTGTTTGTTTTTGTCTTGCTGTCAGCTTCAAGGACAGTAAGAAACTATAGAACTAATTCTGTGTCTTTCTTATTTCTATAGTTGTGTGTATGTAAGTGTTAAGTGTATGTGAGTGTGCATGTGCCATGGCACACATGCAGAGGGTCTCTACTTCCGCCGTTTGGACTCTGTGGGAAGAACGTAGGTCCTGAGGCTCTGCGGCAAGGGCCTCATTCACTGAGCCATCTTGGCAGCCCAGGATCTATGCCTTTATTCCCGTTTGACTGGGCTTTACTTTCTCCCTTGGCCAATAGCAAACAGTTTACTACTATACCTCAGTGAAATAGAATGCATCTGTGGGGGGAAATTTTTTTTTTTTAAAAAAGACAGGATTTCTCTGTTTAATAAATACTCCTGGCTGTGCTGGAACACTCTTTGTAGACCAACATCTGTGAAACTTTTAAACAACAAAGCTCTATTGTGCTGCGTTTCATGGAGTTTAACAGCCTTTACAGTGACAGCTATCTGTGCATATTTTCTATCTGCACTAGGTGATCTAGTCACCATTAGAAGGATCTGGAGCCTCCTCTCAGATCCTGTGCACCATCCCTTACAAAAGTCTCATTTTGTTTTCAGCATGCTCCGCATTCTCATGTGGAATAGCATGCTGGGCTGGCTGACCGTCAGCTTACGGTCTTTCCCTAGTAGATGTCATCTCTGATCTGGCCTTCTCCCATAGCTATGGGTCCATCACCGTAAGTGTTCTGCGGCAACAATACTGCATATCCTCTCCTGTGACACGCAACATGCTCAGAACCACGCTAAGCCTTGCTCAAAAGGCTTCCTGGCTTTGTGACTAGCAACAGAATTTTATCTTGTATTTTGCTGATTTATTTTCCCCTTTGTTTCTACTTCCATGGTCTTCCATCACATTTAATTCTAAGTCCTGTCTTATCCCAATCTTTCCTATCTCTCTCCCTGAGGCACATGACTCTACCGTCTCTCATATTAACACTAGTTCTGCCTGACTCCTTTGGGAACACGGATCACACTGTATTCTACAGAGCAATGCTGCAGGAAGTACCACTCCACATTGAGTACATGACTCTAGTACATAACAACCCTGTGATGGGTTCCCATAAGTTAGACACTCTGTTAATGTTATCTTTATCAGTCTCTCAAGGCATCATCATCACTTTACCGGAGAGGAAGTTGAACCTAAATGTGGTTAACTGGTTCACATCACCACCACCATCATCACTTTTTTTGAGACAAGGTATTATAATATAGCCTATGGCTAGCCTGGACCTCACTATGTAGACCAGACCGGCCTTGAACTTACAGAGATCCACATGCCTCTGCCAATCAAGTGCTGGAATCAAAGGTGTACATCACTATACTATGCCCAATCTTTGGCTCACATTATTAAATGTTCTTCCATTCTGAAATTCACTTATTCCACCCACTTTTCAAATCCTGCCTCCATTCAAAGCTCCACTTTAAAAGCTTTGTTTCCAAAGCATTCCTCTTCTGCATCACTCAATATTCCTGTTTTTTTTTTCCTTTGAAGGGCCAAATCTCAAGAGTATAAGTCATATCAATTAATGAAGAAAAGAGATTCTATGCTCTTCAGTGAAAGAACTATGCCTTGTTTGTGCTTTTCCTCTAATTCCAGACAGTTTGGTAACTGCGTGTGTGTGTCTTATCTTTTAAGAGTTAACTTGCTGTTTGCGGTGACAGTGTGATAGTTCAAATTGGAATCAAAGCCTGTAAAACGGCAGGTGATTTGGGCTTCTGCTTCAAGACAGGAGATGCAGGGACCTCAGCCGCCTTCCCAACGCAGTGCTCAGCATTACATAAGAATGGTTTTGTGAAGCTGGGCGTGGTGATGCATGCCTTCAATCCCAGAGGCAGGCGGATCGATGTGAGTTCAAGGCCAGCCTGGTCTACAAAGTTAGTCTAGGACAGCCAAGGCTACAGAGAGAAACCCTGTCTCAAAAGACCAAAAAAAAAAAAAAAAAAAAGATCTTTGAGATGTCTACTTCGAAGACTGGCAGCACAGCCATGACAAGGTCAATCTGGTTAGTATTGACATTTTCACTGGGAAGAAATATGAAGATATTTCTGCCTGTCAACTCATAATATGGATGTCCCCAACATCAAAAGGAATGACTCCCAGCTGATTGGCATCCAGCGTGGGTACCTATTCCTGCTCCAGAAGAGAGGGGAGGTAAGAGAGGACCTTCGTCTGCCTGAGGGAGGCCTTGGCAAGGAGATTGGGCAAAAGTTATGACTGTGGAGAAGATATCTGAGGGGGCAGCTGTTGCAACCAAGGCAACCATGGCAAAATAACTGACTCCTAGGGTGGCAGTAGTGGCAGCAGTGGCCCTTGAGCCTACAGAGGCTCCTCCCCCAGCCAGGTTCTGCTTTGGCTACGCCCTTGGCTAGACCCCCATACAACTCATTTGATATTTTATTTTGGTTTTCCTCACCCCTTTGAACTGCTGGGGAGACCCTTCCCCTTCCCTTAGATCCCTTGGCCAGGAATGAAAGAGCCAAGGCCTTGGCTCCCCTCTTCCCCTTTTCTTTTTCATCCAATTTGGAATCTGAACGCTGTGGATTCTTGCAAATGGTCTTGTGCGTGTTATCCCATGTATCCCTGGTCTGGTCCCCTGCTCTCCATAGTCCTCCACGCCCAAGTACCACCTGTACAGACTGGGGACCAGCCCCGTTCCTTGCCTATGTCTCTTCCCAAAGCCCTTTAGGGGCCGTGAAAAGGAGACAAGGGGCACAATCCCTCCTCAGGCATCTGGGAGGGCCTTGCCCCAAGAGCTTTTTACTCTTTCCTGTGGGCCCTCTCCCTGACACATTTATTAAAAATCAAACCTGAGTAAAACTACAAGATTAAAAAAAGAAAGAAAGAAAACAAAGAACTTGCTAGTATATCATAACCATAAAGCGTGCACTATTTTTGACTCAGTAACTCTATCGAGGGTATAATAATGTAAAAAAAAAAAAACCTCAAAATTCACAGGAGGGAGATAATAGTTAACACTAGGACTGTTTATAATAATAAGAAAGATAAACTAGATATTTAACAACAGGGACATTAGCTCAGGATCTTATTTTGACTTTCAAACATTAATTATATAGGCCAAACACAAGACAGACAATAGCTTCGATTATCTATGTAAATACGGTAGCCATAAAAATAGCAGACATCAACACAAAAGGCAAAGCAAACAAAATGAAAACAGTGAGATTTGCAACAACAGTACATGTTCAGCAGGATACCACAGTGTAGCTCCTGGAAACAGAATGAGCACCACTTCATGTAACTACTGAAGCTGAGGTCAGACGCCACAGAGTAACATCTGTAACAACTGTGTTTATTGGTAACGGGTGAAGCTTACAGTCTCAATATGATTTTAAGCTTATACATGTAATGGCAATGATTAATAAAACAAAATTAAATTAGCAATGGGTGGTAGTGGCACACTCCTTTAATCCCAGCCTTCAGGAGGCAGAGGCAGGCAGATCTTTGAGTTAAGAGACCAGCCTGGTATATTTCAGGACAGCCAGAGCTACACAGAGAAACCCTGTCTCAAACAACAAAACAAACAAAAAAAACAATCAACAACAAAAACCTCCAGTGTACTGCAAAGCTGGGTAGTGTGGTGGAGCCTGAGAATTGAGGCAGAAGAGGACTATTGACAGTTCAAGGGCAACTAGGGCTACACACTAAGTCCTAGGCCAGCTAGGGACAGAGTGAGACCCTGTCTCGAAAACTCAAACAAACAGATATCTGTGTCTGGCAAAGGAAATGCAAACTAAAATGGGCTATCAATTCTACCTGGAAAATTTATGTTGAGTTCAATTAAGTAGAACAACATTTAGAAGCTGTAAGAATGTTACCTTTGTGTTCTGTTAACACAACAACACACGCTGCTCCCCCTTTCAAGGATTCCTCATTTCTTCCATCAAAACCAAACTTTCATATACCTACCCTTGCTAATACTCCAGATTCTGCAACAGCCTGCGCTTCCAGGACTGCCATGGGCTTGCTCGGTTCAGTTGCAAAGGGCTGCTCAGCTCCATTTTTATAGTGGTTTGATAAAGGTATCTTTGGTTCCAACCACTCAATTGTCGTCCCTGATGAAGTAAGAGAAAAATTTTGCTGAGACCTGCTCATAATCCGGGAAGTTGAGCAGATCTGGATTTTATTAAACAATTTTGTTTTGGCCCTACGAGACTACAGCAGTTCAGCCTGCACTGAAAGCAATCACTCAACTCATTAGCATGAGCACCATGATTGGGCATTTCACAACAGGGAACCTGCAACTTGAAATGAGACACCATGTAAAGGAAATCAAGCCTGGCCAGGGCTATCTTGCTCCTTAGACAAGTCTATGACTCATGAAGTGAGCTCTCAAACAGTCAACTAATCATTGTTATCAATTATATCCCTCTAATAATCAAATGTTTAAAATAGACTTTAGTGGGGAACCACCCCAGGAACCTGAGATGGTAAAACAGCATAATTTGTTTAAATTAGGGATTGCAATTTTCCTAACCAACCAAAGTAACTCTAATTTAAATACCACATCCACCCACCCACCACCCACCCACACACATATGTATATCCTTTATAAAATCATGAACCCAATATACCTTTAAACTGAAAAACTTTTCTGCTGCATAGAGCTGACCTAGTGAACGTCAGTAGTCACATTTAGAGACCTGTCATCTTCTCAGCTAATGAGTCAATGGTCTCTTGTTACCCTCAACTAGTTTAACAAAGTAGATTCTATGCCTAATCAATAATGGAAACGTTCCATTTGATTTCAGAGGCTGATCTGGGTTTCACAGAAGCTAGGTTATGGAGAGCAAGAATAAGGGATGCTCAGACTACCTCAGCAGAAACTGAGAACAGGAGGGACATTAAGTCAAATGCCAGACTTCAAAAGAGAAATGCATGACAAATTGCCCACCAGGCTAGTGGTTAGTGTCTTGCCTTCCTCAGTGGCACTTGGCACTGGGGCATTAAGATTAGAAGAATGTCCTGGCTAAGGTCACGGGGCCTGTGGTGAACTGTACAGAAATGATAACACTGCCTCTCACTTAAAGTAACTATTTTTAATATCACTATCCATATCTTTTCTAAAATTAAGACCTGTGAACATTAATTAGTGGGCTACTTAGCTAACTAGAAACTATAATAGGACTGTATCAAACCAATCAAGTGGCCTCAGCACCCCTCCAAACTAACACATATCTAACTAAGTCGACCCTATGTCCAGGCACAGTAATACACACTTATCATCCTAGCACTTGAGAAGCCAGGGCAGGAGTGGCTGAGTCTAGCCTGGGATACATAATAAATTTACAATTAGCCCAGGCTAGACAGTGATCTCATACCCATGAACGAATGAAATGAAAACATGACTTTATGAAGCTAAACATTCATCTGAACATAGATTTCATTTTTTGTGCCATCAAAGAATTTGAATTGAAAGGTAAGTGCTTTTTTTAACATTATATTTTCATTCTGAAGTGATTTTTAAAAATAAATTTCTACATGCCAAATTTGGAAAAGACAGCAACTACAGTGAGAAACAGCAATAGCAATTAGATAATTCCTCAAACTACCTATATACCTATGCTCCAAAAAGTCCAATGTGAGAGCAACTTTCACTTTGAAACTTCAAAACTTTGCAATTAATTTCAATTTACTCATACATTTTTTCTTAGTCATTAAGAAAACACCAATAAGATTGTATTAGTTTAAGCCATACAAAAGTTTCACAATTGTTTTAAATGATAAATACTACTTAATCAAGTATTTATTTATCATTTAATCTAGTAAGGAGCACCAGTGCTACCTGATAGATTTTTAAAAATTCATAGTGCAGACTAGAAATACGCTATTTCATTTCCTATCAAACTCACTAACTAAAATTAACCCACTTCTCTTACATCAGGGTAACTCATCTTATGTTCAAAGTAGGGGACCAACCTGAAAAAAAAAACAAAGTACTCATCTAAGGATGTAATACAACCAGTAAAAATTCTCCCTAACAAAAGAATGTAACTTGGAAAATATTCTTGATATTTAGTGGAAAACAAATAATATAATACTAAAGAGTAAATGAGCTGCGGGCAGAGCTGGAAATCAGGACGTGCTCACAATGATTCTAGCCTGAACACTTGAATATAAGAATAGAGAGTGATACCACGAAATTTAGAAGAAACTGAGTTGTAGATTTGCCTTTGGACATGTTGAATTTTAGGCCTCTAAAGGCATATTCAATGATGTTAAACATTAGAGCTAAAGTTATTTTGAATTTTAAAAAAAGGACATAATCAGGAAGTTTGCATCACACTAGTGTGCTAAGTAAAAACCAGGCTTTAGAGTGGTAACAGATACAGCCCTTTCTCTGGTTTGTTTGTTTGTCTTTTGTTTTTGTTTTTCATTTTTCAAGACAGGATTTCTCTGTGTGGCCTTGGCTGTCCTGGACTCACTTTGTAGACCAGGATGGCCTCGAACTCCGCCTGCCTCTGCCTCCAAGTGCTGGGATTACATGTGTGCACCACTGTGCCTGGCTTCCATTTCCATGTTTTATGTCTAGTGTTGAATCCCCCTTTAATCTCCAACTCACCTGAGGGCAATGCACCCTTCTGGTGTGACGCATGCTGCAACTGGAGAATGTGAAAGCAGTCATTCAAGCAGTTCATAGTTGCCATGGAAGTAGCTTTGAGCATCAAGAGGTCCTGGTCCAAGGAACTAAGAAGGCCAGAAGCAGGAAGGCATTCAATCCGTCTAATTAGGTCTCGTTGTTGTCCTTCAGCATGAGACATCATCTGAGGAAAATGACAGACCTGTGGGTCTCACTTACTACACGACACGACAAGTGTAATGTTTGCTGGTCATTTAAATAACAGCATTTTCTGAAGCATTTTCAGGGAATACTTGGCTTAGAAATTTACCAGAAGTTTGTTAGGCTATTTTCTTGCTTTAAAAAATTATTTTATTATTTTATATATATGGGTACTTTTCCACATGCATATACATGTACCACTCACATCAGTGCCCCCAGAGGCCAGAAGAGGGCATCGAATCCCTTGGGACTGGAGCTACCAACAGTTATGAGCCACCATGTGAATGCTGGAGAATGAACCCAGGTCCTTTGGAAGAGCAGTCAGTGCTCATAACCACTCCAGGCCTGGCTAGGATATTTTCAATTAAAGGGCATTTTTAATGGTGCTTATCAATTGAAGATTGTGAACTTTGACAGCTGTACTTTTTCTCAGGAAGCAATAAAACACAAAATGCTTGCCACCTTCTAGCAACAATATTAATTTATCCAAGTCACAGAAAGAACATTCAGAACGTTGTCAACAGCAGTGTTGAATTTTTAATTCCACAGGTGAAAGTAATTTCCAGTCTGGCCCTCAGTCACTTTCCTCTGATACTCTAGTCAGGTTTGATTTGAACAGTTGTGAAAGCAAGCAAGTTTATCTACCCACCCCTCACCTAGCTTCCTAGTCAGGATGCCTTGCTTTTGTTGTTGCTGTTGTTAGTTCTTTGTTTTGGTTTGGTTTTTTTTTTTTTAGAGATAGGGTTTCTCCATGTTAGCCTTGGCTGTCCTGGACTCACTTTATAGACCAGGTTGGCCTCAAACTCACAGAGATCCACCTGCCTTTGCCTCCCAGGTGCTGGGATTAAAGGTGCGTGCTACCAAGCCTGGCGTTAGACTGGTTTTAAAGAAAGTGCTAAATTATAAGTTTTCAGAAGAAAATATTTTAATTAAGACATTCTTTGATTTGGAGCCTTATCTATAACCACTTCCATCACCACTACTACCTACATGCCCCCCTTGACGGAGTTTCTCTGTGTAACCCTGGCTGTCCTGGAAACTCGTTATGTAGAGCAGGTTGGCGTTGACCTCACAGTGATCCTCCTGCCCACACTAGCCAGGTTCCTATTCACTTCTTCTAACAAAGCCAAAGGAATAACAATTAATGAACAACTGAATCCGTGTAGAGGAGAACATGTATGATACTTTCAAGTGTAAGCAGAAGGTTTTCAGATTGCTAGGAACTGAACCCTAGTCTCCGGCAATGCCAACAAATGCTCTAACTACTGAGCCAACACTCAGCCCCTGTTGCCTTTTTGAAAGTTCAGGTTTCTTTCTTTTTAAGCTTCCTCTGTATTATTTGCTGTTTCCTCTTCCTGTAGTGGTGTGTTGGGTGCTGTCCGTTTCTGTGCCTGGCTTGTGTTTATGTTGTTGTCCCATTGTTTCCCTTCCTGTGCGGTGCTGGAGACGGAGCTCAGCTCCTTGAGCACAGTGAGCATTGCCACCTAAGCTACAGCCTTAACTGAACTGCCCCAACTATGACCTGGTCCTGACTGACCTCCGGGACAAGCTTTAACATAAAGAACAAGAGAGACAAAAGGCCAGGCCAACAACCTAAATCCAAGTAGGCACATTTAGGGGTGGGGCCTGAAGCTCCACTGCCAGCCTGTCACCTCCATAGCGAAGAATACAACTGCTGGAGCCACCGCATCTCTGCAGCGCAAGCCAGCACCTCAGGACACACTGCAGTCCTCACGGCCAGTGACGAGCAAACCATCCTAACAGGTAAGCCCCATCACAGAACACAAGACATACAGAAACAGGGCAACACGATACCTCCTCAAGCTCATAATTCTCCAGTAGCACATTACAAAAACACAGATGTGCAAGAAATGCCAAAGAATTCCAAAGGACAAATTTTTAAAAGAGCAACAAACTTCAAAAGGATGCAGACTAAGAGGTGAGGAAATCAGGGAACGTCACACGGGGTATGAAAGAGCCATTCAATGATGGGGTAGAGATTCTGAAAAAAAAACCAAACAGCATTCATAAAAATGAGAAGCTCAGTGAATAAAGAAAGCTCAGCTGAGACCCTCACCAATAAACTAGATCAAGCGAACGAATATCAAGGCCAATGAATAAACACATTGAGATAGTAAAAAAGAAAAGAAACAAGACAATTTGAATATAATATACAAGATTTCTATGACACCATTAAATGATCAAGCTTACACACATTTGGAATGGATGGAGAAGAGCTCCAGGCTAAAGGCACAGAAAATCTAGTCAGTGGAATAACAGAAGAATAAGACGAGTGGCCAGGCATGGTGACGCTAACTTTAATCCTAGCTCTGAGGGAAGCAGAGGCAGTCGGATCTCTGTGAGTTTGAGGCCAGCCTGGTCTACAAAGTGAGTCCAGTACAACCAAGGACACACAGAGTAACGCTGTCTCAGAAAACCAAAAAACCCAACCAAACAAAAAGTAAATCCAGGGCCGGGTGTGGTGGCGCACACCTTTAATCCCAGCACTCGGGAGGCAGAGGAAGGCAGATCACTGTGAGTTCGAGGCCAGCGTGGTCTACAAAGTGAGTCCAGGACAGCCAAGGCTACACAGAGAAACCCTGTCTCAGAAAATAAAAAACCAAACAACAAACAAAAATAAAACAAAACAAAAAAGTGAGTCCAGGACGCCTAGGGCTGTTAAACAGAAAAACACTGTCTTGAAAACCAAAACAAACAAAACAACAACAGCAAAGGGTAATTGTAATCTCCTACTCACCAAGAGAGACCTAGGCAATCAATAAACAAAAGCAAAGTCCCATCAGCTAAACTACACCATAGAGCAAATGGTCTAAACAGACATCTTGATATGTGTAGGATATTTCATCCAACAGCTGCAACATATTGTACTTTTCATCAGCACATTCACCTTTTCCAAAATAAGTAACACTGTGGGGCTAGAAACACATCAAGAAAACACACACACACACACACACACACACACACACACACACACACACACACACACAGAGTTAAAAAGTAAATAAAAGCCTCTCAACAAAGAGAAGTCCACATAAAAATTCACTGCTGAATGTAACCAGATGCCTTCTGTTTATTTTGAGACACAGTCTTACTGTGTACCACCTCTGATCAGCTGGGAACTCACTATATAGATCAGGCTGGCCTTGAACTTACAGTGACCCACCTACTTCTGCTTCTAGAGTGCTGGGTTTAAATGCATGCACTACCAAGCCCAGTGCCAGACTTTTAAAGAAGACTTAAGAGCAGCAGTCCTGAAACTACTCCATTAATAAGAAAGAGAAGACAGTCCCACCCTCTGAAGCCTGTTGCCCGATCTGGTAGGAACACAGCACAAAAAGAGAACATAGAGCCGGGACACAGTGGCTCAGTGGTGGAGCATTTGCTTAGTAGGAATAAGGCCTGTGTTTAGCCCTAAAGACTGGGGGACGGATGGTGGAGGTAACATAGGCTAATGGCTCTGAAGGATACAGATGCAAAAAGAAAATAAAAAATTTCAAATTAACATTACTAACACACCAGAAAGATCAAAAGCAATGATAAAGATTGTTTCAGCCCATGAATAAAACAAATTCAACACATATAATTCAATAAATGCAATGTAGCTCATGAATTGAACCAAATCTAAAAAACACATTATCGTCATCATCATCTCAACAGACACAGAAAACAAATACCATTCAATCCTTTGTGAGAAAGGCCCTGCTAAGTTAGGTAGAGAGGATCATACTTCAACATGTAAAGGCTATATACAACAAAACCATAACCAACACCATATTAATGGGAGGTGGGGAGATGGACATGACAGAAATTATTTCTGCTAACATCAGGAACAAGGTAGGTGTGTCCACCCTTACTACTCTTATTTAGTCTAACTGTTGAAATCACAGGCAGAGCAATAAGGCAAGGGGAAATCAAATTGTTCCTTATGCTCATGATATGTGCAAAAATACTTAAAAGAATCTTGGGGGGGGGGGGCTGGAGAGATGGCTCAGAGGTTAAGAGCATAGCCTGCTCTTCCAAAGGTCTTGAGTTCAATTCCCAGCAACCACATGGTGGCTCACAACCATCTATAATGAGATCTATGCCCTCTTCTGGCCTGCAGGTGTACATGCAGGATGCAGGCAGAGAACTGTATACATAATAATAAATAAATCTTTAAAAATTAAAAAAAAAAAAAAAAAAGAATCTTGGGGGCTGGAGAGACGGCTCAGCGGTTACTGTCTACTCTTCCAAAGGTCCTCAGTTCAATTCCCAGCAACCACAGCTCACATCTGGTGCACTCTTCTGGCCTGCAGGCACATATGTAGGCAGCATGCTGGATAAATAATATAAATAAATCTTAAAACAAACAGAAAAGGATTCTTAGAACTGAAAAAGGGCTGGAGATGTAGCTCAGTGGTAGAGTGTCAATCATACAAGAGATCTAGGTTCATTCTCCAGCAGTGCAAAACAAAACAAAGTGTAGGTATGGTGGGGTGAACCTGTAACACCAATACTTGGGAGAGGAGGGCAGAAGACAGAAGCTTAAAGATCAGCCTGGTATATACTGCAAGACTCTATCTCAATAATAATGACAATAACTATGTAATGATGACAAAGGAGAGTGGAGAGATGGTTCAGTGGTTAAGAACACTTGTTCATCTTCCAAAGGACCTAGGTTTGGCTCCCAGCACCCACAACAGGCAACCCCTAACTACCTGTGAGTCTGACATTTCCTGGCCTCCAAGGCACCCAAACACATCACACATCTCTCTCTCTCTCTCTCTCTCTCTCTCTCTCTCTCTCTCTCTCTCTCTCTCTCTCTTTCTCTCTCTGTCTCTCTCTCTGTCTCTCTCTCTCTCTCACACACACACACACACACACACACAAATCTTAGAAACTTAAAAACAGCTTTAAAAAAATGGCTTGGCAGTTAAAAGCACCTTTTCGCCCTTATAGAAGACCGGGCTTTGGTTCCCAGCATTTGAAGCATTTGCAGAGGTACTGCCACGCCCACTTCCCAGCCCCCTAGAAGAAGCTCTGCGAAATTCCGCTTAGCAAGCAATACTTGAAATAGTTACAACCCAACACACTGCACCCTTTGTTAACTAGAGTAAAGAGAGGAAGACCATGAGATCCAGCTACATCAGAATTAGCTCTACTTTTGTGTGTGATACATTGTGAAGGCGTCGGTCTGTCTGTCTGGTCTGTGTGCTGTGTTTGGTTCTGCAGCATGAGCTCAGGCCCTGTGCACACTAGTCATCTTCTCTACCACTGGGCTCACGTCTTCGGCCCCATACATGACATTTAAAGAGTCTCTAGGTGAGGCTGCCTGTCCTCCCCACTAAGTGTCATGGCTCCTCTCATTGTTTCGGAGACAGGAGCTCACCTACAGGCTGTAGTGGCGATTCTCCTACCTCAGCATCCTAAGTACTAAGATTATACACACGGTCTGCAGATTAACGAGTCTTTTGATCAGAAATTTTACAATGAGGGAACCTATAGTTTTACTTGAAAATAAGAAGGCAGACATAGATTTTTTTGAGGAAAAAAACCCTAAAATGATACAGATTTTCTAAAAATGACGGTATCTCAGCACATAGTGAGACATCTATCACTCTTCTTATCTCTACCACTCACCCCAGGAGAATGGACAGGACACCCTGAAGGGTCCTAACGCAAACAGAACTTACTTCACTGTGAGAGACCCAGGCACACTGCTGTTCTGCGTACCTGGCCTTCAAGCCATACTTACTTCTCTGACTTCCACAAGATGGTCTGGATGCAAGTGAGCTCTTTTGTTCACTGACTGCAGTTTGGAATGTCCAACATTAAAAAAAGAAATGGCATTCTGGCTTGGTCTCCTCTGGGATATGGGAGAATTACCACTAGATGCAAGCGAGAAGCTCCGCGACTTCAAGGGAGGATTATTCTGTCAGGAAAAGAAAACAATTTCTCTTGTGCTTTTTAAAATTTTGGCTCCCTTGCCATCAAATCACCATATATTTCAGGCTTTATCCATGTATAATTTTGATAATATATTAACACCAGATATGACTTAGGCAAACTTCTGAAGATTTTATGCTATTCAAAAATTAGAAAAATTAAATTTCCAGTTTGTCATTCTCAAAGAATGTATATTTTTTGGAAAGTCTGTTAGAAGACTAAAATTTTTCTGATTTCCTATTTTCAACACTGCAGCACAAAGACAGCACAGTAAGGAATATATGTGTTCTGTATACATATAGAGTACGTTCCTAAAGAAACATTCAGGTATCTTTTGGAACATTTTGGTACTTTCTGGTCACTGTCACTGACTAGCAGTTTGCACCATGAGTAGAGATTAAGTGTCAGACCTAAATACGATGTTTGGTTTGCATTATTTTGAGAAAGGGTCTTGCTCAGGCTAACATCAAACTCACAACCCTGCCTTAGCCTCCAAAATACTATTATTAAAGGTCTACTATGTCTGTAGCTAAATCACAATTTTTAAAAAATAGTGGGAAAAAAGCTAGGAAGAAAAAACAGAAAATAAAATATGATGAAATTTTGTTACTCACAGACACAAAAATCCTTTAAAAGGGCTACTTATGGATCATTTTTTAGACATCCCCAGATTTCAACAATTCAGACCCTACTCAACCTTAAAACAAAGCAAAACTAAAAACACTCTGAAGAGCCAAGCATCGTAAACAAACAGAACACTTCCAAAAAAGAGACATAAATTACTGGGCCAGTGAGATGACTCAGTGAAGAGAAGCATGTGCCACAAACCTGATGTGAATTCAACCCCTGGAAGCCACACTGAAGGAGAAAACCTACTCCTGGAAGTGCCCTCTGGCCTCCATGTGCACCATAGGTGGGGTGCACATGCACATACATGGATGATCAAGAATTTTTTAAAAAGATACACAAGTTATTAGCCAGCAAGCACAGGAAAAGGCATTCAACACGATCAGTTTTTTGAGAGACAGAATGGATCATGAGTCCACTGAGAGTACAGACAAATTAGGGGCCAGGGTGGCTCAGCCCCTTAAGCATGAAGCATCGAGTGCAGAAGCCAGTGCCCACATGCAAAGCTTGGCACGAAGCTGAGGGGCTCCAATCCCAGCACCTGGGAGAGAAGACAGAGGTGGGCCTGAGAGCTAGGTGGCCTGCCAGATAAGCCAAGTACATGAGCTTCAGGCTCAGTTCGAGATGCTGTCTCAAAAAGTCAGCTAGGGAGTGACTGAGGAAGACACTCAGTGTTGGCCTATGGCCTCCACATGCACACACACACACATACAGACACATAAACATGAACTACCATACGACCCAGAAATTCCAGGCCTACATACATACATACGTTCAAGAAATGAAAAGAGGGGCTGGCAAGATGGCTCAGGTTGGTAAAGTGCTAGCCACAAGCACAGGAGGATCTGAATTTGATCCCCAGGACTCTTATTAAATAGGCAGCATAGTACTGTATTCCCCTGCAATACCAGGCTGGGGAAGTGGACGCAGTTGGATCCCTGTGGCTCACTGGTTAAAGCAGTGAGCTCCAGGTTCACTGAGACCTGTTTCAAAAAGAAGGAAAAAACGGTGGAGAGTGATCGAAAGAAGATACTTGATTTTTAACTTGGGCCTCCACCTGTATGCACATACCCCTAAAATAATATGTTTATAAAAAATAATATGTTTATCCAAAAACGCAAACCCTAACATTTATACTTCACATCCTTCATCGCATCTATAAAGTGACGTATTGTGTGAGGTAACAGGGCTCACACCTGTAATCCCATCACTTAGAAGGCTGAGGCAAGAAGACAGGAAAATGGCTGTCGGTTAAGCATTTGCTGTCCAAGAATGAGGACTAGAATTCACATTCCTACACCTATAGAAAACCGCTGGGCTTGGTAGAGCACTCTGTACCTAAGTGTTGGAAAACAGAAGGCAGGTAGGGCCCTGGAGCTTACTGGCTAGCTAGCCTACCCAACCAGCAAGCTGTCCCAGGATTAAAAACAAAAAAAAAACAAAAAAACAAACAGGATTGAGGAAGATAAACATGTAGAGACAACACACACACACACACACACCACCCCCACATGCATACATACACCCGCTCACCCCCACACACAGGCTGAGACCCAGTGTCCTATAAACCCAATGAGGTAGAACACCCGTATAATCTAGTACTTGAAGACAGGCAGGAAAAGTAGAACTTAGGGGCTGGAGAGATGGCTCAGAGGTTAAGAACACTGACTGTTCTTCCTAGAGGTCCTGAGTTCAATTCCCAGCAGCCACATGGTGGCTCACAACCATCTATAATGTGACCTACTACCCTCTTCTGGCATGCAAGCACACATGGTGGGGCACTGAATACATAATAAATAAATAAATGTTTAAATATTTTTTTAAAAAAAGTAGAAGTTAGGGTCACTTTCAGCTACATTGTGAGGGTAACGTGAGAACCTATTTCAAAAGAAAAAAAAAGTTGAAGCAGGTGGATTGCCAAGAGTTAAGGTTTAAAACCAACCTGGGCTATACAGCAAGTTCTAGGCCAGTCTGAATTAGAGACCCTATCTCCAAAAATAAATCGAAGAAAGTATATGAGGAAAAAGGAGACCAGCTAGGCTGGCGTGCTGGCCCTCATCTACAACGCCTGCACTTGGAAAGTGGAGGCGAACAGGCCGTTTTCAAGGCCAGCCACCAGCAAGCGAGCAGCAGCAGCAGCAGCGAGGGGCTGGGGAAAGCCGCCTGTCACGTGGAAGTGTAATGAGCCATGAACAGGGAAAGCTGACACAATAAGCCATGTTTACGAGTCCATGCAAACAAGAGCATAGGTTGACTGCCAGCTCAGTGTTTGGGAAGGAGAGAACAAAAGTGGCTGTTAACAGTAGGTGAGGTGGTGCACGCCTTTGATGCCAGCACTCAGGGAGGCAAAGGCACGCAAATTGCTGTGAGTTCGAGGCCAGCCTGATCTACAAAGCTGAGTCTAGGACAGCCAAGGCTATTACACAGACACTCTGTCTCAAAATACAAAAACAAACAAAAAGAAGTGCTGTTAACTGCCTGGGTTGCCTATAGGCTGATAGAAATGTTCTGTAGTTACATAGTTGCCAAGGTTGCACAACTGTATAACCACACTAACAGCATGGGATTATACTCTTTAAATGTGTGAGTGGTACCTCAAATACATTTTTTAAACATTCACTTATTTTGTATGTATATGCATGTGAATATCATCAGAGCATATGTGTGAAAATGAGAGGACAATTCTCAAGAGCTGGTTCTCTGTCAACCATGTGGCCCCAGGGCTCAAACTGAGGTCATCAAGCTTGGTGGCAATCCCCCCATCTCACTGGCCCAGTTATCTAAATCTCAAGGATAAAGCCCACATTTTCCCCACTCTGTGTATTGATACTGGGTACAAACCACATACCTTTCCAATAGCTTCCGTGTGGTGCTGCGTACAGATCTGCAGTCTGCTAACCCAATGCTGCCGCTCTTTAGCGTCTGTGGCTGATAAAAAAGAATATATGCGTTATTTATGGTTATACTTACTTGGGCAACACATTTATTTGTCCATAGCACAAAACATGGATGAGTAAAACCAAAGGCTAGTTCTACTCTCCTTACAGAAATGTCACTGACAAGAAAGATTAAAGTGCTGCCCTTGCTGGGAGTGGACTCCCCTGAGGAGGACAGAGCACAGGGAGCCAGGGAAGGCACAACAGGCCGTGTGCGGTCCATGGTGACATGTCCTTATTAACTTGTTTGTTCATCTGTCTCTCTGTGCAGCCCTGGCCGTCCTGGAACTAGGTCTGTAGGCCAGGCTGGCCTTGAACTCAAGAGATCCACTGCCTGGCCTCCCAAGTGCAGAGATTAAAGTTGTGCGACACCACTGCCATGTTATGTCCTTATCAGCAATCCTTTCAGGCCTTTAGCAGATTGGTCAATTAGGATAGCCACTGTAGTTTATTAAGTAAAAAAAACCACACATTTCTTCATAAATTAAATTTATCTAGACAAGATGTTGTAAGGCCGCATGGCAGCATAAGCCTACAATCATAGCTCTCAGCAGTAGAGGACAAGCATTTGAAGCCAGCCTGGGCTACACAAAAAGACCTGTCTAAAAAGCCCAAGCAAGTATATGGTTATATCATCCTGGACACTCTTGATTTTATAAAAAAACAAAATAAAAACCCAAACCAAACATGGTAAGTTATACTTTATCTAAATTAACATGGATATTTTAACAAATTCCAACTACAGTTACTGCTAAAAGATGTCAGAAGGACAATGGGCAAGAAAAGAAAAATTCCCTTGGCAGACATAGAACAGTATTACTTAGACGTCTAGGTTTTACAGTTATCTGTAATCAGGGTTTCATCTACAAAATAAATCGTCTTTATAAGGGGCAATACTAGACAGACTCACTCACTGGCCAGCCTGAAACAGACCTTATACTCCCTCAGAGCAGCTCAAAGACTGCCGTGTGGTGTGTCAGCAGTGACAGTGAGTGGCACCTGTGCAGGGCCTGACCGCAGCTAGAGCAGAGAGGCTGCTGCAGAGGGGACCAGGTTTCAGCCTACCTCTGAGTTTATACTGCTCCCCGCTGGCCGCGTTCACTGTGAAGGTGTGCGAGTCCTCATCGCTGGGGGAGATCACGGCGCCCGCCAGCTGCAATGTGCCTCTGGGTTTCTGATTTCTAGACTGTTCATTTACAAAGTACTCCAGCAGCCCAGCTTCATTGTTTAAAACAAAGAACCTGCAATGATGTTAACAAAGTTGTGATTTTCAAACATTTGCCCTAGCCAAACTAAAGCAACACAAACTTCAAACACAAACTACGGTGGTTTTTACTGAAAAAACAAACAACAAACCAAAAAACTAAAACCAAAGCAAAAACTATTTTAAAATTGAACACATTTAATACAAGGTACAAAAAAAAAAAAGTACAAGCTATAGAGCACAGGGGAAGCATTTATTTATCTTAAATAACTGCTGTGGCCCTGGAGACCACATCCAGGGCTCCACCCACAGTCAGCTCTAGCCCGGAAGTGCCTCTCAGGGAAGAACACAAGGAGAACAAGGCACAGCTGCTCCTTTAGAGGGAGACCCTTCTCTGACACACTGCAGACAAGGGCGGTGAGCACTGTGAGAGCAAGATATGAACTCTAGGCTGGTGTGACGCCAAGTAGGAAAAGAACATGGGTGTTGTAGGTAGAGATGGCCCTGTGGGAGGAGCACATGCTGCTCTTTGGGTGATCTGAGTTTGGTTCTCAACACCAATGCTGGGTGGCTTAAAATGACCTAGAACTCTAGGTGGAGCCAATGCCCTTTTATGGTATCTACAGATATCTATACACACACATACACATAAAGGAATACTACGTCTTTAAAAAATAACCCTCAGTAATCAATATGAACTTTTAAAAGAGATGAACATGATCTAGGATATAACCAGTGAAATATGCAGTGGGAATAATGACAGAGCAGAAAGATGTGACTGTACTTTAAACAGTCACAAGTGACCTGCCTGTTTAAAAATGAAAAAAGGCTGCAACTGGAGAGAGGAACTCGGGGAACTTGAGACTAAATGATGAAATACTGATACACCTTGGCAAAGAATCTGATGGAACACCGGCAGACTCTGGAAAAGAATTTGATGTTCTGATTCAGTTATACACTAGCTAGTTCAGGATGTACAATTCAGATCCCAATTTATGTGGCAAAACAGATCTTTTCTTTAATGGCTATTAAAATGTTTGAATTTCTCAGAATTTATGCTTTGGTTTGCAGAGGGTTTTGTGGAATTCCTTACAAGAGCCAAGTTCATAACAAAACCTGGTTTCCAACATAACCAGTTCAAGAGGCAGGAAGATATTCACTGTCTCAAGTGACACAGAAACGATCGTATCAAAGGAGGCAGAGAGAACGGAATTAACCTGATGTTCAGGAAGAAAAGGAGCTGGTGGGAAAAAATGAAAGGTTAAATCTGCCCAAGAGATATAGAAAACTCACCGCTGTTCTCCTAAGGTTTTCTGTTGTTGTTCTGAGACGAGGTCTCTCTACATAGCCCTAACATAGATCAGGCTGGTTTTGAGCAGACAGAGATCTGCCTGCCTTTGACTCCGAGTGCTGGAATTTAAGGTGTGCCCCACCACACAGAGCTTTCACCTAAGTTTTTTTAACATGCTTTTGAGTTTGGAAAAATGTGTTCCCATATTTTGATACAAGTTTAATTTTAATAGTTTTGTAGCTTCTTGTTTCTTTGGTTTTGTTGTTGCTGTTCGTTTTTCTGTGACAGGGTCTCATATACCCTAGGCTAACCCCAAACTCTCTATGTAGTCAAAGATGATTACAAATTCTGATCCCCTTGCTTTCACAGCACTAGGCTTCCCCAAGTGTACCACACAGTGTGGTATGGCTGAGCCTCAGGCACATGCACATTAGGCGAGCACTCCATGGACTGAGTTCCAACCACAGTCACATTTTTGTAATTTTAAAACTCACATTTCATTATTGGTGGAATTGAGCTAAAGATCATTTCATGTATTTGTTGAACATTATAAGCTGCCAATCACATCTTTGCTCATTTTACAAGTTAATTTTCAGAGTTAAAGAGATTATTTGAATTGAGCCGGGCGTGGTAGGGCACGCCTTTAATCCCAGCACTCGGGAGGCAGAGGCGGGCGAATCACTGTGAGTTCGAGGCCAGCCTGATCTACAAAGTGAGTCCAGGACGGCCAAGGCTACACAGAGAGACCGTCTCGAAAAACCAAAAAAAAAAAAAAAAAAAAAAAAAAAAAGAGATTATTTGAATTAACCTAAAGCAGCCATTGACATGATCTTAAGTTTCTAACCCCGTCTTTATGACTCTTCCATTCAGAAGAAAGGGAAGCTTCCTTGGCCACACTCATGCTGCCCGGGCCAACCAGTGAGACTTTGAAGAAAGAATGTGTGATGGGGAGGCTCTGGGGAGAGGTGGAACTAGTGTCAACAAGACAGTGACAGGTGTGAGAGAGGGCTGAGGTCAACAGTGGAACATGTCATTGCCCAGGGCTGTGTGCAGCAGCCTGGAGCTTACATAGAAGTAAACTCGGTACTCGGCCCCTGAGCATTCCACCCTGGCTCTGGGCAATGATGGAGGCTCAAGATGAGAAATAGTTCACTTTCTGGACTAGACCTTTTTGAAGGACCACTGTGGTCCATGATGTCACAGAGGGTTATATGTGGGTCAGTGGTCTTGAAAAAGACAGGGTCCAAGTTGATGTCCGAGGCCCATGTTGCCACCTAACACCATTCAGATAACCATAGTCT
Source organism: Acomys minous (assembly GCF_964271855.1). Classification (NCBI taxonomy): domain Eukaryota; kingdom Metazoa; phylum Chordata; class Mammalia; order Rodentia; family Muridae; genus Acomys; species Acomys minous. The sequence goes on from NC_140492.1 coordinate 58,497,667, forward strand.
GAGGCCATGCCAATATCAGTGGGCTGTCCTGCCACTGGGGGTCATACCCATCTGAGTGGCCTACACGCCACCTGAGGTCGTAGTGATGTGTGGGTCCATGTTGCAGCTGAGGGCCATGTCTGGGTCCAAGGCCCTAGTGCAGCAGAGTCTGTGTTGATATCTGTGGCCTGTGTTGCCAACAAAGGCCAACCAAATGGCCTGGCTGGTGCTGCCACCTGAAACCATGTTGATGTCTATGGGATGTGCTGCTGCCAGGAGTAGGAGCATACTGATTTGAGGGGCCTGTGCTGCCAGCTGAGGCCATGGTGATACCCATTGCTGCCATCAAGGCCCATGTCTGGATCTGTGGTCCTACTAAGGCTGGGGTCTGTGTTGACAATCAAGGCCCATGCTACCACTAAAGGCCAGGCCGGATGTCTGTGGTCGGTGCTACAGCCTAAGGCTATGTTGATATGAGTGGCCTGCACTGCCACCACAGACCAGGTTTGATGTCTGTGGTCAGGGCTGCCCCTGAGGGCCTTGTCTGGGTCCATGGTCCTACTGCAGCCACGGGTCATGTTTGTGGTGAGAGCTGTCACCAGAAACTATGTGCAAGCCCATGGTCTGTGTTCCCACTGACTGTGAAGAGCAAGTAAGTTACCATGGTAGTGATGCCAATGACTTCAGGTTCACAGCTGAGAAAGAGGGACACGGGAGGCTTCTCTGTAACTCCTACCTCCTCACTCCACCCCCAAATGTAACAGCCTAAACAGGAAAACTCTTTAAAAATTGTGATAAGGATACTGAAGTGTAGCTCTCCACAATTGATAGCTTCCGGTGGGGGTGCAGGAAGGAAAAGACTCAGTTCTATTTAAGAGGCAGGCCACTCAGAATCTGACCATGTTCCAGTGAGTATATAGAAAACACAAATTGGACTTGGCGTTTTGTTTTGAAGTTTTGTTGTTGTTGTTTTGTTAGGTATGTCACAAAAAAGTGGGGAGTCAGTCATGGAAGGACCGGGAAGTGAGTGTGATTGGAGATATGTGAAATTTCCAAAGAATCAGTGAAAATATTATGTTGAATAATTAAAAAAGAAAAATCATCTGCCAGGCACCTGTAATCCCAGCACTTGGGAGGCAGAGGCAGGCAGATCTTGAGTTCAAGGCCAGCCTGGCCTACAAAGTGAGTCCATAACAGGCAAAGCTACACAGAGAAACCCTGTGACAAACAACAACAACAACATCCAGGCCAGGAGTGGTGGCTCTCCACCATAACCCTAGCATTTAGAAGGCTGAGGAAAGATCATAAGTTTAGGGCCAAACCAACAACTTACTGAGATACTATCTCAAAATCAAAAATACACAAAGGCTGGGGATCAGCTCTGTTGCAGAGCTTCCTTAGCACACGCAAGGCCCCTGGTTAAATCCCCAGTACCAGAAGGAAAAAGGTGTGAAGATGACAGAGACGACCCATACGGTGAACGAGTGGGAGAGCTGCCTCCCTCAAAAGGCACTAGCCTCTTGATGTAGGCATTTTTGGTGTTGGGCTACACAGTAAACCAGAAGGATATGAGTAGTTGCTGGGGGCCTGGAAATGTAACAGGCAGCACAAACCTCCACAACAGAAACTTCACCTTTTTCATTAAAATGAAATAAGTACTGCAAGGTTGTTGTGGCTTTTGTTTGTTTGCTTTTGCAATTGCAAGGTGACAAAGGCTGCTGGTTTGGAGAAATAGCTAACCTACGGGCTTCGGGGCTGCCCACAACCTAAGCATCATCAAATACAACTGTATTCTAACAAAAATAAACATCAGTGATGGTTTTGAACAGAAACCAACTATAAGCTTTGTTCTGAGCCTGAGAGGCTTTCAGGGTCAGCATGCACAGACTCCTAAGCCATCCTAGCACCTTCAAGGACTAGAGCTGAAACTGGAAGAGGAGGAGGTTTGTACTTTTCTAGGGCACCTATTCCAGAGGAAGCCATTCTTTGGCAGTGAGGCAAAGAGCACACACAGGGTCCTCCTCACTGGCCTCAAACTCCCTCATAGTTACGGACAGTTCTGAACACCTGCTCCTCCACCCTGAGCGGGGCAACTACAGACACAGTATCACTGTGCCAACCTCAAGTAATTAACTGTATGTGTACGCTTGCAGGCTAGAGACAACCTGGGTGTCCTTTCTCAGGAATGCTATCTAGCGTGTTTCTGAGACAGGGTTTCACAACGGGCTGGAATTCCTCATTTTGGATGGCTGGCCAGGGTGCCCAGTGATGCTATCACAAGTGTGCACCACCATGCCTGGCTTTTTAACATAGGTTCTGGGGTTCCAGCTCAGGTTCTCAAGCTTGTGTGGCAGGTGAGTTACCAACTGAGTTGTCTACTTTTAAAGAACACACATTTATTTATTTAGGGTGTCCACGAGTGCGCCATGATGCTCCTGTGGAGGTCAGAGGATAGCTGGCAGGAGTCTTCTCCTTCTGCCATGTGAGCACAACAGACGGAAGCACTTCCCCTGAGCCATCCTGCTGGCCTGCCACCTGAGCAATCTTACCGGTCCTCAAGCAATTCTCTCTAGAGCACTCACGCCAAGTGTCTCCAACCTGCTCAAAGCTGCATTAGTCAAAACAGAAGCGACTTGGAGGGAAGGGAGGCGCCTTGCATAGGTGGCACAGGCACAAGCGTTTGTCCCTGACGCTTCTTTCTGCAGTGCATGGAAACCACAGCTTAGCAAGCCACAGAGCCGGACCCCCTAAGTCTGGCTCCCCAACAGCTTCTTAAATTCTGTTCCCAAATCGCCCTTCAATCTATCCATTCCACACTGAGGAGCTGGGGTGTTTATGCAGTGCCTCTTGTCTTTATTTATATGATTTGTGTGTATGGGTATGGCAGGAGGGTGGGAATACTCTGGACCAGGCTGGCCTCGAACTCACAGTGATCCACCTGCTCGGATTAAAGGTGTGTGCCACCATGCCCAGCTTGCCATGGCTCCTTTTTTTAAAAAAACTATTTTTTCCATGGGTGTTTTGCTAACTTTTTGTTTGGTTGGTTGGGTTTTTTGTTTTGTTTTTGTTGCTGCTGCTGTTGTTTTGGGTTTCTTTTTCTGTGTAACAGCATTGGCTGTCCTAGAACTCACTTTGTAGACCAGACTGGCCTCTAAATCAGAGATCTGCCTGCCTCAGCCTCCCCAGTACTGGGATTAAAGGTGTGAGCTACCACACTTGGCCTGTTTCTGCTATTCTTTAAAGTGTCTGAAAAACATTCTTACAAAAAGGAAGAAATTCTTTTGTGTATTACTCCTGGTTTGTGTTGTTTTCATGTAGGAAGGAAAATACAACTAGTGCTGTCCCATCATGGTTAGAAGCAGGATCTCCAAATGCATGTGAATTAGAATGCAGCATGCTACATGGCTTTGTGAAAATAATCTGTCTGGAAAAACGGACCTTAGAATCAAAATGACTTGCTTATGAATTTCAGTTTATTACCTTAAAGAATGATTAAGGGCTGGGGAGAGGGCTCAGTGGGCAAGTGCATGGGCTGCAGGAATGAGGACCTGAGTCCACATCCACAGCATCACATAAAGTGTGGCACGGCGGTTCATGCCTGTGACTCCAGCACTGAGAGGTGGAGGCAGGGAGACCCCGAGGGGTGAGGTGTAGAGAAATTAGAACCTTGTGCACAACCGTTTGCTGGTCAGAATAAACGGGTACAATTGGCACGCGGCACAAGGGCACATGTCTGGAGTCCTAGCTGCTCCAGACACGAAGGCCAGAAGAATCATCAGAGCTCAAGAGCTTGGACTCGGCCTGGGCCACTTAGAAACAGCTCGTTTGTTTTAATTTAATGTGGTCTTTTGAGACTGGGTCTCTTTATGTAGCCTGGCTGTCCTGGACCTTGCTATGTAGACCAGGCAGGCCTCAACCTCACAGAGATCTGCCTTCCTCTTCCTCCAAAGTGCTGGGATTAAAGTTGTGGGCCACCATGCCTAGCAGCAGCTCTTTTCTTTTTTCTTTTAAAAACACACACTGTGCTGTACCATCCATTAGTTCTATGTCCTGACATAGACTTTAGCAGATATTGTCTCAACTTTCACAGCAGCCTTATTTATAATTGCCAAAGGAAGACACACCCCAAATGTCCATCAGTAGATGCATGGATAAACAAAGGTTTTATCCTGGAATATTATTGGCCTTTAAATAATGGTATGGACCAAGGAAATGGCTTTTTGGGTGAAGGCATTTCTGCCAGGAAGATAAATCCCAGGAACTGCATGATGGAAAGTGAGAAGTGATTCCTCCAAGAGTTCCTCTGACTGCTACACACATAGTTTAGAACACACACACACACACACACACACACACACACACACACACACAGAGCACATTTTCCAAAGTTGTGTGCAGAGTAGGGACTGACTCTGACATGAACTCTGGTGGCCCCAATCTGACCACTTCCCCTTGGTGGGGAGGTGTGGTGGCATTCAGAGGAAGGGGAAGCAGGCTACCAAGATGAGACCTGATAGGCTGTGATCATATGGTTAAGGGAGGAGGTCCCCTTTTGTCACAGAGCTAGGGGAGGGGAATAGGGTGAAAGAGGGAGGGAGGAAGGAATGGGAAGACACAAATGAGAAGATGTGATGTAGTCTGAATAAATTATTTTTAAAAATAAATAAATAAAATTTACAAAAAGAAAAGGAAGAAAGAAAGAAACAGAAGGGGGCTGGGCTGAGGCTGGATGCACACAATGGTAAAATATTTGTCTAGTGTGTTTAAAGCCCTGGGTACTCTAGCTGGTCCCAGGACTGGAAAAAAATCAGCAAACAAGCAGGCAAATAAATAAACAAACAAACAAAAGAAAAATTGGGCCAACAAAATGGCTCGGTGGATGAGGTAGTATGGCCAGGCTTGAAGACCCCAGTTCAATCCCAAAGAGTACATGACAGAAACAGAACTGACTCTGCTCTCCATACATTCTGTATGACCCTCAGGCACACAGAGCTGTGCTCATGTACACACACACACACATATACACAAACATACACACACACATGTGTATATATATACACACACACATATATGCATATATGTAAAATAAAGTGGAAAAAAAACAACACCAAAGAGCTAGGTGGTGGCAGCACACAGCTTTAGTCCTTTAATCCCAGCACTCAGTAGACAGAGGCAGGCAGATCTCTGAGTTCAAGGGCAGCCAAGGCTATACAGAGAAAACCTGTCCTGAAAAACAAACAAAACATCCCCTCCCAACAAAGTTGTGATACATGTCTAGAACACAGATGAATCCTATAACTATGCAGCGTGAAATAAAAAGTCACAAAAGGAGACCGGCTGTGGTGGCGCATGCCTTTAATCCCAGCACTTGGGAGGCAGAGGCAGGCAGTTTGCTGTGAGTTCGAGGCCAACCTGGTCTACATAGTGAGTCTAGGACAGCCAAGGCTACACAGAGAAACCCTGTCTCTAAAGACCAAAGCGAAAGGCAAAAGCTTAATACCCCTGCCTGGCAACTGGGAAGACCACCATGTACTTGAGAGACCTGTCTTCCCTACTCACCAACTGCCTGTGTGGGTATAGGCTGCCTAATTAACCATCTAAGGCCACAGCTTGATAATCAAGCACAAACGCCCATTGTCCCCACTAAGAGCCTCACCTCTGCACATGATAACAGTGAGCACACCACTCCACTCCTAATGACAGTTCTGAGATTTAGAGGCTGCCTCTTGGACACATGCCAACTCCTCAGGAGAAAGCCATCCAGTATGTAGGAGAGATGTGGTAAATCCTCCTGAAATTTCCCAGCTATCTCTACTGACATCAGCAAATAACACAATCAGCTCAACAGTCCTAACAGTCAACTTACCTGTACTGCCACCCAGTGACAAGGTTGGTGTACTTCATTAAATAGCCATATACATTCTCCATGTGATCACTGTTTCAAAAGGAACAGAGAGTTGATGTTAGTGGAAAAATGAGAAGAAATCCCAGATAGACAACTACAAAGCTTTTATTTTTTTGTCTTGTTTTTTGTTGTTGTTGTTGTTGTTGTTGTTTTGGTTTGTTTTTGTTTTCTCTAGACAAGGTTTCTCTGTGTAGCCTTGGCTATGCTAGATTTGCCTTGTAGACCAGACTGGCCTTGAACTCACAGAAATTGACCTGCCTCTGCCTCCCAATTGGTTTGATTTTTCAAGACAGGTTTCTCTGTGTAGCTCTGGCTGGCCTGGCCTAGCACTGTAGACCCGCCTAGCCTGGACTGGCCTGAAACTCACAGTGATCCACCTGCCTCTGCTTCCCTGAGTGCTAGGATCACAGGTGTGTGGCACTGAGTCAAGTTGACAACTACAGTTTTAAAAACAGCTACAGAGACATTAACTCATCAAACTTGCCAGGCACAGTCATGAAATGCCTTTAGTCTCTGCCCTCAGAAAAATCTCTGTGAGTTTGAGGCCAGTCTGTTCTACGTAACAAATGCCAGGCCAGCCAGGGCTACAGAGTAACCTCATGTTCAAAGACAAGGAAAAAAAAGAAAAAAAAAAGACAAACACCAAATTTCTTCGAAACAAGTACAATATTCCACTTATTATTCTTTCAAATATAATCATTATGTGAATATAAAACTGCATGAATATAAACACAAATATACTGTAAACACTGTGTGCAAAACAACTACCCAAAATGATTTCCTAAAAAGTCCTTTCTCTGTTTTGGGTATTTAATGCACAGCCTGCTTTCCCTGAACCATTTCTGGACATAAGACTTACGCTTTGCCGGGTGGTGGTGGTGCACACTTTTAATCCCAGCACTCAGGAGCAGAAGCAGCCTTGGCCAGCTGTCCTGTTTCAGGACAGCCAGAGCTACACAGAGAAACCCTGTCTCGGAGGGGGGAAAAAAACTGAATTATTTTAGCCGGGCATGATGGTACAGGCCTTTAATCCCAGCACTTGGGAGGCAGAGGCAAGCAGATTTTTGTGAGTTTGAAGCCAGCCTGGATTACAAAGCCAGTCCAGGACAGCAAAGGCTACAAAAAGAACCCTGTCTCGAAAAAACAAAAAACTGGGGCTGGAGAGATGGCTCAGAGGTTAAGAGCACTGGCTGTTCTTCCAAAGGTCCTGAGTTCAATTCCCAGCAACCACATGGTGGCTCACAGGCATCTATAATGTGATCTGGTGCCCTCTTCTGGCCACAGGTGTTACATACAGGCAGAACATTATATACATAATAAATAAATAAATCTTGAAAAAAACAAAAAACAAAAAACCTTATTCTTTGTCCAGTCCTGTAGTCCCATAACCTGAGTCTTGTAATCTCCATTAATCCTACCAAGCCTGAGACAGAACACAACAGAAGTTATTTCCTAAAAAGATCAAGATGTTTCATAGTTCACCACTTGGAGACTGCTTCTCAATCTGAGTTCTCCACAGCAGCCTCTGTCCCTAGGTGTCCTCAAGTCATAAAAGCACTGCAGCTGAGTACATCCTACACGAAGTAAGTTCTAGGACCATCTGCATGTGGATCATGGGAAGAAACCTTCCTAAATTCGTAAGTAGACTAAGTACCCTGTAGAAAACAGACGTATTAAAGCTATTATGCATTAAGGAGGGGCGGAAGAGACAGCTCAGCAGACAAAGTGCTTGCTGTACAAGTGTGAGGACCTGAGTTCAGGTTCTTAGCTGATGTTAAAAAAACCATGTAAAAGCTAAATGGTGATTGTACACACCTATGATCCCAACTCTTGGAAGATATGTCTAGCCATCTGGTGAGCTCCAGGTTCAGTGAGAGACCATCCCAGAAAATGAGGTAAAGGGCTAGTAATCTGGCTCAGCAGGGAAAGGCACTGGCCACCACATCTGATGACAGGATGTGCAGCTGGGACGCTACACTACAGAAGGGAACAGTGGCTCCTGCTAACTGCTCTGACCTCTGCACAGACGCACGGCACACACTCATGCTTCTGCAAGTATACACATACACACTAAATAAAGGTAAAATAGAGAGAGAGAAAAGAAAAGAGGGTGGAGGATGATAGAGGAAGTCACCTCACACTGACTTCTGGCCATCACACACCCACACGGGAGCATCTGCAGACACATCCCATCACTAATGGTATCCTCATTTGCAAGTTATTGTAGCAGTCATTTCATAGCTAACAATGCATTTTAAGACATACAACTTCAGTAGTATTATCTATAAAAACAACCCCTAATGTTATCAGTACTTTACTGGTGAATAAATAGAGTCACCTTTTAAACCAGTGTACCAGCACACACCTTTGATCTCTGTACTCAGGAGGCAAAAGAATCAGAAGTTCAGCTGGTGCCGGAACACCTTTAATCCCAGTGCTTGGGAGGCAGAGGCAGGAGGATCTCTGTGAGTTCGAGGTCAGCGTATGTAAGTCTACACAGAGAATTCCAGGTCAGCCAGAGCTACACAGAGAAAGCCTGTCTTGTAAAAAACAAACAACAACAGTAGTTCAAAGCCGCCATCAGCAACAAGGCCAGAAATAAATAAGATACTCAAAAAGGGGAGGGGGTAATTTTCTCATAAAAAGTACAAGAAGGATGTTGACAAAGATTTTTTTTTTAATTACAGCATAAATCCATCTCATAAGATTTAAGCTGGCTGTGGTAGCAGCCATTGAGAGGTTAAGACAGGACCATGGGTTCAAGGCCAATCTGGGCTACAGAACAAGAGACCCTGTCTCAAAACAGCAACAGTAGGAGGAGACTCGAGTAAGAGCAGACTACTGCTTATCTGACTTATGAAACAGCAGCCCCCAGATTACAGAGGAGCAACTTGAGCATGCCTATTCTTTGGAACAGGGCCACTCTTTCAGCTTTCCCTCTTCCTGTTCCCAAGAACTAGTTAACACAGCTGATGTAGAAGGACTGTGCCACCTGGTGGCCGTGAGAAGATGCTGTGAGACTCAACATTTTGCTTTGGGAGCCACAATCTTCTGTAGCCTAGGCTACCTTAGACAGTTGTTTTTTGTTTTTTTTTTTTAAATCCCAATCGTTCTATTTTACCAATAAAGAGTCTGAAGCCAGACGCTGGGTGAAACCTGCTAGCTCAGAGAGGCAGAGAAACCACCCAGCTGACCCTCCCACTCAGCTCATGTCCCAATGGAAAAGGCCCTTTTGGCTCACTAGCTCAGTTGGCAGCCCAGGAGGAAAAGTCCAAATAAATCCAAAGCCAAAGGCCAAGGAGCTGAGGAGCTAAAAAGTTAAAAGCCCCTTCTACTTCTACACAGTCTTAAATACCCCTCACCTCAAAGTCCCTCCTACACTTGAATCCCTGTCAGCCGGTTTCTTGTTCCACCTCTGGACCTAGGATTAACTTTATCATATGCCGTGAACAGAAGGTTCTTGGATTTAAGGTGTGTACTAGGGCTCAACCACACCAAACAAAAGACAGGTTTTTACAGCTCACAATCTCAGAGATCACAATGGGATCGCAACTTGAGACTATAATGAGGAAATCTTTAGGAGTGAAAACATTTACAGGGTGAGTGTTCCTAGAGAAGCAACAAAGGCCTAATTTGGTTTTTGATAAAGCATAGAAGAAATTTACAATCCATAATTTTAAGAATGAATGAAATCAGGGCATGCCATGGTGTTGAATCACAGAAATAAATTCTTTTTTTGTTTGTTCTGTTTTGTTTTTCAAGGCAGGGTTTCTCTGTGTAGGCTTGGCTGTCCTGGACTCTCTTTGTAGAGCAGGCTGGCCTCGAACTCACAGTGATCCACCTGCCTCTGCCTCCCCCAATGCTGGGATTACAGGTGTGTGCTACCAAGCCGGGCTCAGAAACGAATTCTTACGTTTTGGCTAAAGGCCTGTATGTTTACTCTAGCTCTTTTTAGCTCGGGGGCTGTTTGTGTAGTTTGTGTGAAACTTAGAAAAAGTTAAAGGCAACATTCTTTGAAAGATATATCTAGCATGAAAAGTGACCATAGATGTGAAACAAATATTATAGTATACATAATTTTATGTATTTAACTATTGATTGGGCTGGGGACATAGCTCAGTGATAAAGAATTTACCTAGCAAGGTCAAAGTTATTGGTTTGGTTCAGCACCAAAACCAATCATTTTTATTATGGTATTATTCTGCAACAAATATTCTTAGGAACCATAGAGGGCCTGAAGATTGCCCTCCTCACACGCTAGCAAGTCAGCATCTGACAAGTCCCTAGAGAGTGGCAGACCTGCTGAGAGAGAAAGGACAGACAGACTTCAGTGCTCAGATAATAGCAGCACACAGATTTTCAGGCCAATTCCACCAGTCTAGGCGGAGGGCAGGTGACACTTACACAGAGGCCAGATAAACTGTGTTAAAGGGCAGAACCTCAAGCCCTGGCTAGAACACACATCTTGTCAAAAGCAGTAAGCCGTACTACTGACTCTGCCAGAGCAAGACTTTGCTTCATCATGTGAGATTTTATTTCATCACACGACAGAAAAAAAAAAGAAGAGCAATGACAGACATGACCTGTTTCCCAAGGCAAGCGGCCCTTCGCTCCACAGTTGTTTAACTACAGCCCAGGAGACACAGGCACATTCAAAGTCTTCCCAGTCCTCCCTCTGAAAAGCACAATTATTGCTGACTTGGAAAAGAGGTCTGCCTTTAGCTAACAGGGGATAGCTGGTGGAGAGCCTAAAATAAAAAAGAAACTAATTTGAGTGTTTAAAGTTTTTGAAAAGGTAGTCCCTACCACACGTGCCTTAGCGCGCCCTTAGCACTTCCTTTGGTTTGTTCCTTTCTGTCTATTTCAATAGGCAGACGGTGCAGCTGCAGATTTGTAAACTTCCCTTTGCCAGGTGTTGGTGGTGCACATCTGTAATCCAAGCACTCAGGAGGCAGAGGCAGGCGGGTCTCTGTGAGTTCGAGGCCAGCCTGGTCTACAGAGTGAATCCAGGACAGCCAGGGCTACATGGAGAAACCCTGTCTCAGAGGAAAACAGACAAAACAAAACAAGCTGACACAGAGAATAGAAAAAATAAGGGGGGAATTCATTTCTGAACTCTTAACATTCACTATTATAAAGGAGGGACCCACAATTAAGAACTCTCTCCTCCCTACAAATGGTAAATCAAATCCATGTGAATGCAAGTGCCTCTAAAGGAAAGATCATTTAAGGGTAGAGGAGGAACTCCAGCCACCTTTCCATTAGGGTCACCACCACGAGGCAGCCCGCAGATACCGCTGAGCTTCTTCCTTCCCCTGATTTTTTTCCAATGACGATGAAAATGAAGGCAGGAGCTCCTGACTTCCACAATGTTCGGTGTGCACATAATTGTGAATTGAGCACAAAAGTGCCTCACACACTGAAGAGGCGCAAAAATAATTGTTATGAGTTAGAGCCCTGGCAAAACATGACAAGCCATGTATTAAACTAGTTATTATTACCAATAAGTAGCCACTCACGGCCATTCACTTACCTCTATGCAAGTAACTACCTTGAAATAATAATTTTCCCAATTACCAGCTATGGGATCCTGGCCAACTCATTTCAACTTCCATTTTCTTCCACTGTAAAACAGAGACAATGCCCTTCCTTGCTCTGAGAGAAAACATGCTGAAGACCATGAGGCAGCTGCCTACACTCGTCACGTGCCTTCATTCTGAAGCTGGCTGAAAATGACCTGTAAACGCTACGCATATTGAGCTGGACACATCTAAAGCAAATGCATAATCTGACTGCCCCAGATTCATTTATCCTCCAGATTTTCAGAATTTTAAATGTGGGTGCCGACTGAGGTCAATCTGTACGTCCTTCCCTCACGGGCAGCCCTCGCCCACCCTTCTGCTGCCCGTGCTGCTCTGTGTCAGGTGCCCGTGGCGCATTCCCTAGCACCTATCTGCCTCTCGTTGCCCAGCAGTCAAATCAAATTTCCCTGATCACACCAAACAACTGCCTCAATAGTAGAGGATCATCCAGACCCCAATCCATTACTAACCATGGTAGACATTTTCTGGCCATGTACCCAATAACCCAGACAGCTGCTACACATGCCCTGTAAGAGAGCTTCCAAGGCCTGGACAAGAGTGATGTGACTCCATGCTGCAGGATGTCGAACCCTGAGATTGTGCTGTTTACTGGAAAAACCTGCTTCTAGTGGGTGTGGCTCAGCCCTCGTACATATCTTTAATCCAAGAGCTCTCTAGTTGAATATTGTAAACAGGATTAAATAAAGTCAACCATAGGTCAAGAGGCAGAGCAAGCAACCAGTAGACACAACATGAACATAGGAAAGCCATAGAGTTAAGAGGAAGTCAGAAAAACGATTAGAGAGACCCACAGGAAGCAGAAGGGAGGGACAGGAGGGACAGTGAGTTTGAGACGTCCACTGTCTGCCTCTCTGAGCTAGCAGGCTCTCGCCTAAGCATCTGGCTCCTGAATCTTTATTGGTAAAATTGAATGTTTGAGATTTTGTTAAAAACAAAAGCTGGGGGCTGGAGAGATGGCTCAGAGGTTAAGAGCACTGTCTGCTCTTTCCAAAGGTCCTGAGTTCAATTCGCAGCAACCACATGGTAGCTCACAACCATCTATAATGAGATCTGATGCCCTCTTCTGGCATGCAGGAGTACATGTAGATAAATAAATAAATATTAAAAACAAAAACAAAAGCTGGGTGTGGTGGAGCACACCTTTAATCCCAGCACTCGGGAAGTAGAGGCAGGCGGATCTCTGTGAGTTCAAGACCAGCCTGGGCTACAAAGTGAGTCAAGGACAGCCAAGGCTACACAGAGAAACCCTATCTCGAAAACCAAAACAGAAAAGAGAAAAAAAAGGAAGTGGGAGGGCCTGGGAGACGGTAAAACGTGAGGACCTGAATTGGGTTCCAGGACCCAGGACAGCTGGGCTCGGTGAGAGGCCTTGCCTCAAGAATCCAGTGGAGAGGGCTGCTGAGACAGCTCAGCAGGGAAAAGCTATGCCACACAAGCCTCGTACCTCAAGTTCAATCTTTGCAGACCACAAGGATGAGGAGAGAAGCTGCGTGCAGAGCTCTGCACGGACACCATGGCACCCAGGTGTTCACATTCCCACCCACACCCACATATATGAAGAATAATGATAAATTTTCAAATACAAAAAATAAGAATAAGATGGGAAACCCAAGAAGATGCTGATGTTGACTGCTGGTGTCCACATATACTCACACATGTACACACGACACACATACAAGTTTTCTGTTAAGCCAGGAGTGGTGGTACACGCCTTTAATCCCAGCACTCAGGAGGCAGAAGCAGGCAGATCTCTGAGTTCAAGGCCAGCCTGGTCTACAAAGAGAGTCCAGGACAGCCAGACCTACACAGAGAAACTCTGTCTTGAGAAAAATGTAAAAGCTTTCTGTCATAAAAAGTGCACTATGGACCAGTGAGATGGCTCAGGGGATAAAGAACTGACTTCAATGCCTGGAAGGAGTGGAAGGGGAGAAGTGACTCCCAAGGGCTGTGCTTGAGCCTCCACATGCACACTGTGGCATGCGCATATCTCACACACACACAAATAAATACAACACATTTTTTTCAAATTTAAAGCTAAGGTAATGTTGGCCTACATGCTTACAATGTTCTAGATTTGTCTTCCTATATCGCTAAAAATAAACATAAAATTCTAAAATATATTGAATATAAATAAGTACTTACTACATAAATAAATACACCAAACAACTATCTGGCACTGTGACTGTACACCTTTAAGTCCTAGCGCTCGGGAAGCAGAGGCAGGCAGCTCTTTGAGTTTGAGGCCAGCCTGATCTACAGAACTAGTTTCAGAACAGCCAGGGCTACATAGAGAAACCCTGTCTCAAAAAAACTAAACCCTGTCCCTGCCCCCCGAAAAAACAAACACAAATAGAGTTGGGGGCCAGGCCAAATTCCTTTAATCCCAGCACTGGAGAGACAGAAGCAGGCAGATCTCTGTGAGTTTGAGACCAGCTTAGTTACCTAACAAACTCAGGACACGCGGGGTTACATAGTAAGGCCCTATCTCAGTTAGGGGGCAAGGGAGCATGGTGAGGAGCAGGGGCTGGAGATGGGTAAGTGGCTAAAACTGCTCATTGCACAATCATGAGGATTGGTGTTCCAATCCCTGCAGACACTCAACAAGCCAGGTGTTCCAGGAATATCTGTAACCCCAGCTGAGAAACCCAATGCCCTTGTGGGGCACACCCTATGTGGTTCCATGTGCTCACAAGCATGCATACCCCCACACACATGAGAACATGCTTACAAAGACACACACACACACACACACACACACACACACACACACACACACGTAAGTTAAAAAAAAAAAAAAAGCAACACTTGGGAGACAGAGGCAGGCAGACTGCTAGAAGTTTGAGGCCAGCCTGGTCTACAGAGTGAGTCCAGGACAGCCAGGGATACAAAGAGAAACCCTGTCTCAAAGAAAACAAAACAAAACAAAAAAGATGTCAGTAAAAATAATTTTTCAGGCAGGAAAACAGGGTGGTTGGGACAAGCGTGTAGGCAAATATCTCATCTATGGATTCCTCCTACTTTTTTTTTTTTAAAGAAGAAATTAACAAAATGAGGGGGTTTTGGTGTTTTTCTTTCGTTTCTTTTCCTTTCCTTTTTTTTTCTTTTCTTTTTCTTTTTTAAGATTTATTATTTACTAAGTATACAGTGTTTTTTTGTTTGTTTGTTTGTTTGTTTGTTTGTTTTTTGGTTTTTTCAAGACAGGGTTTCTCTGTGTAGCCTTGACTGTCCTGTACTCACTTTGTAGACCAGGCTGGCCTCGAACTCACAGCGATCCACCTGCCTCTGCCTCCCAAGTGCTGGGATTAAAGGCGTGCACCACCACGCCTGGCTTAAGTATACAGTGTTTTGCTTGCATGTATTAAAGGCATGTGCCACCACACCTGACCCTTTTTTTTGGGGGGGGGCCAGTTTTAAGACAGGGTTTCTCTATGTTAACAGAGCCCTGGCTGTCCTGGACTCAATCTGTAGACCAGGCTAGTCTCAAATCCACAGAGATCCACCTGTTTTAAGTATGATATTATTAATATCTTAAAATGTTAATTCAGATCTTAAGCCTGCCTATAATCCCAACACTTTGGGGGCAGGAGGTAGGTGTCATCCTCACCTACACAGCAAACTCAGAGGACAGGCCTGAGCTACATGAGACCCAGGCTCAAAACACACAAGCACCCAGGCATGCACCTCAGACACACACATTTTCAAACCGGAGATTGTATCAAACTATAGCAGAGACTAAAGCTACTGATAAGATTTGTACGGGTGACTGCCTGGCTCTAGAGTTCCTGAAAGATTTCCTGACTCAGACTCCATTAGCTGAGGTCAGAGGGAGAAAGAGATACAGAGTCCACAGCACAAGAGCATATGACCAACCAAGGCAAGTGAGACAGAAACAAGGCACAAAGGGACAACAGAAAGGAGAAAAGGAGATAAGGCTGCAGCTCTGGCTGGGGTGAAGGGCTGGCAGGGAGTGAAGGGAGTATTCTAAAAGCACGGCTACTTATAGGGAACTCAGGGGGCTACAGATGGGATGGTTCTCGCTGCTCCCTGAAGGGGCAGAGCAAACGGCATGGGTGGCTGAGTACAGAGAAGCAGTAAGTGTAAACTGCTTTCCAGAGCAAAGGAACTGTTATTACTTTGTTTTACGCATCTTTAGACTCTAAGCCTAGGGGAAGGAGACCACAAATTTTGAGCACTTAGGATTTGCTCCATTCTATTGATTTTCCACTTTAATTCAGAATTTTTCAGAATTAAATTTTCAGAATTAAGATTATAAGAAGACTGACCTCTGCTATCTTGCACTTCACCCTAATTCCTTGAATGAGATCAAAATATTTTCTTTTGGGTCATCTTTTTCAATGATTTATCTTATTTCATGTGATTGGTATTTTGACTGCGTGTATGCCTGTGTGAGTGTCAGGAGTGACAGATAGTTGTGAGCTGCCATGTGGGTGCTGGGAATTAAACCTGGGTCCTCTAGAAGAACAGTCAATGCTCTTAACCACTGAGCCATTACTCCAGCTCCCTTATGGCTCATCTTAACTCATAAAGGGAGAAGTGCTGGAGAGATGGCTTAGCAGTTAAGAACACCGGCTGCTCTTCCAGAGGACCTGGGTTTGGTTCCCAGCACACATCTAGCAACTCACATCTGTCTGTAACTCCAGTTCTAGAGGATCGGGCCTCAACAATGCCTGCACACATGTGCAAGCATATACACATGCAGGCACACAAACACTCACAACATAAAAAATAAAATAAAATAAAAAGCAGCAGGAGGAGACTATCATACTGACTTTAGTTCAATTTCCATTTGCCAATTAAACAGTAACCTCCTCTCATTTCTGCAGGCTCATGGCATGGATATTTCACATACACACATATCTGCATATTAGGGGGGTTTTCTGGGTGGGAAAGGGTGATACAGGGCTATGTAGTCCTGGAACTCAGTTTGCAGAAATATGCTGGCCTCAAGCTCACAGAGCTCCTCCTGCCTCCAGGTGGTGGGATTAAAGGAGAGTGCCACCACAGCCAGCCCAGATGTGCATATTGTAATGCATGCACAGTCCACATATATGAACACTACTCATGACAAATACCTGTCTTTCACAAGATCTTGGTTCCAAGTTTCACAAGTACAAAGAGCTCAGCTGGGCGTGGTGGCACACGCCTTTAATCCCAGCACTTGGGAGGCAGAGGCTGGTGGATCTCTGTGAGTTCAAGGCCAGCCTGGTCTACAAAGTGAGTCCAAGACAGCCAAGGCTACACAGAGAAACACAGAAAAACAAAAAAACGAAACAGAAACAAGTACAAAGAGCTAAAGTATTCATCTCTGTAGTTCCAACATCACAGGATGCCCTGATTTTGTTCATTCTTAGACCTATGGATCGTAATCTCTCCCTACACTTCACATATTAAACACACACACACACACACACACACCTGGGCGTGATGGCGCACACCTGTAATCCCAGCACTCCGGAGGCAGAGGCAGGCGGATCGCTGTGAGTTAGAGGCCAGCCTGGTCTACAAAGCGAGTCCAGGATAGCCATGGCTAACACAGACATGCATACACACACACACACACACACACACACACACAATGAAGCTTTTGTTGTTTCTTCAGGAATTCTTGTTCCCTAAATGTTTCATTTATATTAACAAAAGCTGACAAAGGTAGAATTTCTCAAGTGTTTTCAAGTGGCCGAGCAGACTATACTCTATTGTTTCTTTGCCTTTGTATCCGAAGCATTTAGGTCCCTCCCCTTTTCTAGGTCACAAGCGCCCAAAGTGTAAGACCTTCTCTGACTCGTGTTACTCCCATCGTTCCACAAGGTTTCAGCACCCAGCATTTGCCGCTGAAAGCGCTGAGTTCAACAGTTTTTTCCTCTATCAGCCATTCAGGCTGGTAAACAAATTACAACAGAGGCAAAAAAAAAAAAAAAAAAACCAGAAGTGAGTACAGAAATAAACCGGAGGAAGAAATAAACCCTTGGGCCAAAGAGGAAATTCTGGGACACATTTCTGAATTCCTCAAAAGGCCTCAACAAATACCTGTTGAATGAATTTCTGAGAAAAAGTGAATGCTGCTCATGAAGCGAGTTCCAGCTCCACGTCAGATTGTCAGCCGCTTCGGAACTGGTCTTCCAGCTACAACCTGCAGACCCCCAGCACACTCACGTCCACCCCGGAGCATCACTCTGAGGGGCGGGGGTGGGGGGCCATACCTGTACTGCCAGCCTTTCGTACTGCCACCGCGGCTGCTGTTGCTGCTGCTACTGCTGACTGCGCCCCCACAGCCGCTGTTGCCGCTGTTCTTGTTCGGGGTCACCGCTGTGGCCAGCGCCTCCAGCTTCCCTTCGCTCTCCGAGACTTTCATTACCGATGCCGGCTCACCTCCCTGCATCTTCAATCCAAAGTTCATCTGCCCTTCCCCGGGACCGGTAGACGCCAACTGCAGAGGAATTTCGTAGGTCCTTTTGCCCTTACTCTCCTGTTTTTACTCTGAACGTGATCTCAGACCGCGGCTAGAGTGGAAACCGTTGGTGGTCCAGAAAAAGAGGACACGCATTTCCACTTCGGTTAAAACTTTTAAAGAGCACAGGTCCCCTTCAGAGTGATGCCTCTCCTGAGCAAGAACGAGGAGGACAAATCACCCCGCCAGAGGGCTCGGTGCCACACTCGGAGGAGCAGCCGGGCGGCGCAGGCGAGGTCGCGGATCCTCCGGCTGTGGGAATGCGAGGCAAGGACGGGGGACCACGGCCCGGGGAGCCCCAGAACCCACGGCCTGACCTCGGGGCGCTGCCTCTTCTCCTCGGCCCGTCCAGCCAGCTCGGCGGTTCCCGCCGCAGCCCCGGACCTGAGCCGGGGCGGTCGCGCGCAGCCCGCGGAGGGTCGGGCAGATGCCGCCGGGCGGGACGCGGGCTCCGAGGCCGCTTCAGCTTGGGACGGAGGCGAGAGGATCGCGGCGGTCTCCTCCGAGACGCCTAGCCCTGTTGCTGGGCGGAGTTCACCGGGGCCGACTGGTCTCAGGAGCTTCCTTAGCCCCAAACGTAAAAAGCCAAGGCCCCGGCCGCCGCCCCACCCACAGCCGGTCACCCACCCGCCTGCTAGCTCTCCCCGCCTTCCTTTCCGGTGTCGTGTGACTTCATTTCCGCTAGAGCTGAAGCGCTGGCGCCATCTTTGATTCGGGCAGTGGGACCCGAAAGGAGGCGGTAACAGGAGCTTTTAAGGAGAGTAGAAGTTGGTGTGGGCAAGAGCCACAGGGAAGGAGGGAGGAACAGGGAATGAAATGGCCTTGCTAAACAGATCCTCTCTCTCTCTCTCTCTCTCTCTCTCTCTCTCTCTCTCTCTCTCTCTCTCTCCCTCCCTCCCTCCCTCCCTCCCTCCCTCCCTCCCTCCCTCCCTCCCTCCCTCTCTCTCTCTCTCTCTCTCTCTCTCTCTCTCTCTGTGTTTTCGAGACAGGGTTTCTCTGTGTAGCCTTCGCTGTCCTGGACTCACTTTGTAGATCACGCTGGCCTCAAACTCATGGAGATCCGCCTGCCTCTGCCTCCCAAATTCTGGGATTAAAGGCGTGCGCCACCACCACCCGGCTCCTGTACCCTCTCGTAGAGCCCCATTCCAGGCCTTTTTAAGGGGACCTAAATTACAGAACAAATGGGACAAAACCACCTGTTCAGTCATTTTGGAACGACAACAAAGCCCAACAAGATACAGGACTAAGGTATATCAGTCTTAAAAGAGAAAAGGAAAGCTAGGCATGGTGGAGCATTCCTTTAATCCCAGCGCTCAGGGAGGCAGAGGCAGGTAGATCGCTGTGAGTTGGAGGCCAGCCTGGTCTACAAAACGAGTCCAGGACAGCCGAAGCTACACAGAGAAACCCCATGATGAAACACCCCCCCCCCAAAAAAAGGAAATTATCTTGGAGATTAGAGCTCTTTAGTGATGCTGGAGAAACTTGAAGTAATGAGATTTACCAATAAATTTACTTAAGAATATTAAGTTACACAAAGTTTAATTTAACTAAAAAGAAGAATAATAAATTCTCCTAATACAACTAGAAAAAAAGTAGTAGCCGGGCATGGTGGCGCACGCCTTTAATCCCAGCACTCGGGAGGCAGAGGCAGGCGGATGGACTACAAAGCGAGTCTAGGACAGCCAAGACTACACAGAGAAACCCTGTCTTGAAAAAAAAAAAAAAAAGTAGTATATAGCCAGGCTTGGTACAAACTGTAAGAAAGAAAATTTTTGCCATAATTGGAGTTTAGGGTCTTTGAAGAAATGTCTGTTAATGTTCATTCACTGAGCTTGACCTCCAGTTAGGCTCCATTCCCACAACAAACAGAGACAGTCCTGACTTACACAGCCAGTAGGCCCATCCCCATATTAAAGAACATGCCTCTAAGAAGCAACCCTAAGGGGCAGTGAAGGGCCACAGCCATCCTTAAGGCCTGGCCTGCCGTCTACTCTCTGTGTCTTCACAGGAAAAGTATAATCCTGCCAGGTGGGCAAGGTGAACTTGGGTAACAACTATTTGAAAAGTATAGCACTGGTGTACTTAAGAAACAACCCCCCACCCCACCCCACCCCCCCAAAAAAGAAACAACTCTGGGGCTGGAGAGATGGCTCAGAGGTTAAGAGCACTGGCTCTTCTTCCAAAGGTCCTGAGTTCAATTCCCAACAACCACATGGTGGCTCACAACCATCTATAATGAGATCTGGTGCCTTCTTCTGGCATGCAGGCGTACATGCAGGCAAAACACTGTATATGTAATAAATAAATAAATATTAAAGAAAGAAAAGAAAATGAAAAAGAAAGAAACAACCCTGGCCAAGCAGTGGTGGCCCAAGCCTTTAATCCCAGCACTTGAGAGGCAGAGGCAGGCGGATCCCTGTGAGTTTGAGGCCAGCCTGGTCTACAAAGTGAGTCCAGGACAGCCAAGGCTACACAGAGAAACCTTTCCTTGGAAAACAAAAAACAAAAACAAAAAGAAACAACTCTGACAATAACTTTGCTGTGTAAATCTCCCATCTGCACAGAGTTGCAGTCTCCTGTCTCCAATTAAATTGTTCAAAGTGCAACCTGAAAAGGATTTGAGGGTGATGGCCTATGTGCAATGCATAAGCCTAAGGTATTTATAACTTAGCAGAATCTTCTATTTAAGACCATCTTCTCTCTCTCTCTTTTAAAATATTTTTTTAAATTTATTATGTGTACAGTGTTCTGTTTGCCTGTACACCTGCAGGCCAGAAGAGGGCGTCAGATCTCATTATAGATGGTTGTGAGCCACCATGTGGTTGCTGGGAACTGAACTCAGGACCTTGGGAAGAGCAGATAGTGAGTGCTCTTAACCCCTGAGCCATCTCTCCAGCTCCAACTTCTCTTTGAGCAGGAGCCAGAGTTGGATTATTATTAGAGAGTGTTGTTCTTGAGCTCTGCTTATATGCTGTGTCAAGTGGGACATGACACATGGAGTTCTTTGCCTACCAGTCCTGTGTCAGGTTATCTGGAGTGAGTGATGTCACTGGGTTCTAGTTATCAGGTGCAGCCTTGGGTGGTAGTGGGGCTCCTGTCTAGAAGGCATTTTTCTTTTTCTTTTCTTTTTTTTTTTCTTTTTTTTTTTTTTTTTTTACTTTTTTGAGACACAGAAACCTCTGTGTCAGCCTTGCCTGTCCTGGACTCACTTTGTAGACCAGGCTGGCCTCAAACTCACAGCAATCCGCCTGCCTCTGCCTCTCAAGTGCTGGAATTAAAGATGTGCGCCACCACACCCGGCTTAGAAAGCATTTTTTGACTATGTTCATCACAGTGGACAACAGAGAGGTAACCCCCCTCAACTAAAAATAAAAGTAAATAAATACAAGTATTAGGAGGGATCGAATAGGAAATCAGTGAGATGAAATGGAGAGCCTGATTTAGAACAACAACAATGTATAAAGGCATGTCTTATAACATTTAAAGTGACATGATGAAAGATGAGGAAGTTAAGGGAGGAACCATCTGTACTTATTCTGGGAAGTGAGAGCCTGAAGCCCAGAGCATGACAGAGAAAGTCGGATGCAATGAGAGTGAAGAAAGGAGAGGGGTTTGGACCTCACTGTAAAGACAATGTTGTTAGGAATAATAAAAAACAAAGAACAGCAGATTCCAAAAAGCAAGGAACACAACTCCACCTTTCTGAAAGAGAGACAGCCTCACAGCTGTGGGAGGTGAGAGCCAGCCTCACAGCTGTGGGAGGTGAGAGCCAGCCTCACAGCTGTGGGAGGTGAGAGCCAGCCTCACAGCTGTGGGAGGTGAGAGCCAGCCTCACAGCTGTGGGAGGTGAGTGGCAGCCTCACAGCTGTGGGAGGTGAGAGCCAGCCTCACAGCTGGGGAGGGAGGTGAGTGGCAGCCTCACAGCTGGGGAGGGAGGTGAGTGGCAGCCTCACAGCTGGGGAGGGAGGTGAGTGGCAGCCTTGCAGCTATGGGGGGGGGGAGGTGAGAGACAGCCTCACAGCTATGGAGGGGTGAGAGAGCCTCACAGCTGGGGGAGGTGAGTGGCAGCCTTGCAGCTGTGGGAGGTGAGTGGCAGCCTCACAGCTGGGGGAGGTGAGTGGCAACCTCACAGCTGGGGGAGGTGAATGGCAGCCTCACAGCTGGGGAGGGAGGTGAGTGGCAGCCTCACAGCTGGGGGAGGTGAGTGGCAGCCTCACAGCTGGGGGAGGTGAGTGGCAGCCTCACAGCTGGGGGAGGTGAGTGGCAACCTCACAGCTGGGGGAGGTGAGTGGCAACCTCACAGCTGGGGGAGGTGAGTGGCAACCTCACAGCTGGGGGAGGTGAGTGGCAACCTCACAGCTGGGGGAGGTGAGTGGCAACCTCACAGCTGGGGGAGGTGAGTGGCAACCTCACAGCTGGGGGAGGTGAGTGGCAGCCTCACAGCTGGGGGAGGTGAGTGGCAACCTCACAGCTGGGGGAGGTGAGTGGCAACCTCACAGCTGGGGAGGGAGGTGAGTGGCAGCCTCACAGCTGGGGGAGGTGAGTGGCAGCCTCACAGCTGGGGGAGGTGAATGGCAGCCTCACAGCTGGGGGAGGTGAGTGGCAGCCTTGCAGCTGGGGGAGGTGAGTGGCAGCCTCACAGCTGGGGGAGGTGAGTGGCAGCCTTGCAGCTGGGGGAGGTGAGTGGCAGCCTCACAGCTGGGGGAGGTGAGTGGCAGCCTTGCAGCTGGGGGAGGTGAGTGGCAGCCTCACAGCTGGGGGAGGTGAGTGGCAGCCTTGCAGCTAGGGGGAGGTGAGAAACAGCCCCACAGCCGCGGCCTGGTGTGAGTGGGCCTGAAAGGGAAGAGCAATAGAAGAAAGATCATGCCAGAGACTTGACATTGAAATCCTGTGGGGAGAAAGAAAGGCTTCGGGTCTAGGGAAGAGCTGAATTATAAGACAGCGCCCACCTGGAACATGCTCAGGGCCCTGAAGGAAAGCCTTCAAATCCCAGAACATGGGAGGTTTCCGATTTTGTAAGGGGTTGGCAGCATTTCCACACCTTGGCCTAGCCTACTTGACTCCTGGCACAGAGGCAGGCACCAAGTACGACTACAAACTTATATTTCAGTTTCCATGGAGAAAAGCTGGACTTGCTTTTCCAGGCATAGCTGGGGCCTGACAGTTCTTTGTTGCAAGGAAAGACTTCAGGGGGGCGTGGCCTTATTTTCCCAAGGCTGCCTGCCTTATCACTGACCTCTTAGAGAGTCCTTGGTCTTCAAGCCGCAGATCTAACAAGCGAAATGTCATAGATGCTTTTAATGGAAGAGGCCTGCGACCTGATTGACAGGGGTTTTGTTTGGTTGGTTTTTGTTTTGTTTTGTTTTGTTTGTTTGTTTGTTTATTTGAGACAGGGTCTCTATGTGTAGCCTTGGCCGTCCTGGACTCGCTTTGTAGACCCGACTGGCCTCTGCCTCCGAGTGCTGGGACTAAAGGTATGTACCACCATGCCCAGCTTAACAGTTTTTAAAGCTGTTGACATTTCAACAAGTGGTACCAGAGCAATTGGATGACCACACGTGAAGTAATGAAGAGGAACTTCCCTGCCTCATGTAATAAACATAAATTAACTCAAAATGGGCAAAAACATACATTTAAAAGCTAAAACTGTAAAACATAAGAAAATGAATACAGCTCATTATTCTGATATTAGGCAAAGCTGTTGTTATTTTGTACATCAAAACACTAAAGTATAGCCAAGTGGTGGTGGCGCATGCCTTTAATCCCAGCACTTGGGAGGCAGAGCAGGTGGATCTCTGAGTTCTAGGCCAGCCTGGTCTACAGAAGGAGTTCCAGGACAGCCAAGGCTACACAGAGAGACCCTGTCTCGAAAAACAAACAAACAAAAAGGACTGGACTGGAGAGATGGCTCAGAGATTAAAAATGCATCTGCTGGCTGCTCTTCCAGAGGTCCTGGGTTCAATTCCCAGCAACCACAGGGTGGCTCACAACCATCTATAATGAGATCTGGTGTCCTCTTCTGGCCTGGCAGGCAGAATAATTAATAAATAAATAAATAAATAAATAGGCTTCATGAACTAGGTAGTGAGTGGTGGCACACGTCTTTAATCCCAGCACTAAGAGAGGCAGAGGCAGATGGATTTCTCTGAGTTTGAGGCCGTTCTGGTCCATAAAACAAGTTCCAGGAGAGCCAGGGCTACAAAGAAAAACCAACCAAACAACATTCAGAGTCATTCTTACATACATAACAAGATCACGACCAGCCTGAGCTACTTGAGATTCTGTACCAAAAACCAAACTGGTGGCCCCAATCTTTAATCCCAGCACTTGGGAGGCAGAAGGTAGGCAGATCTCTGTGAGTTCCACGGCCAGCCTGATCTACAGTGCTGAGTTCCAGGTTAGCGGGTTAGCCAGGGCTATATGGTGAGTCCCTCTTTATTAACTAATTAATAACCAGTATTGACAATACGGACTAACTTACATGTTGGACCCCACCGCTAGGGTTGCACCCTTCATGAGCAGGTGGAGTGGAGGAGTGCGTCAGGGCTCCCTCTTCTCTGCCTGGCCGGGGGAGCCGAATCCCCACACATCCTCTACCTAAGCAATGTTCTATAGCCCTTAGGAAATGTACAGGTCCCTATCTCCAGATAAGAGTCTGTTCAGCAAGCACCTGGGTTCCTGGAATACTTCCCTATACTAATGAGGTCCCTTAGCCCTTCAGCCAATGACATTGACCCATCCTGGATTTCCACACCCACTCCCCAAAGTCCTATATAACCCTCCTTCACCCTGAGGAAACGTGATCTGCCTCCTCACAGCTGATCCCGGAAGGTCATTTCAGTCGTGCTCACAGGCCACCAGGCCCTCAGTTCGTCACCTCTGCTCCCTTGTTTCCTGAGAGGTGGCCAAGGACCCCAGAAACAAGGGAGACCTGCACTTACATACTGTTATGAAAAATGAAAAATGATGGCTTGGAGAGATGGCTCAGAGGTTAAGAGCACTGTCTGCTCTTCCAGAGGTCCTGAGTTCAATTCCCAGCAACCACATGGTGGCTCATAACCATCTGTAATGACGCCTTCTTCTGGCCTGCAGGTGTGTATGCAGACAGAACATTGTATACATAATAAATAAATCTATTAAAAATGAGAGATGAGAGACAGGTAGATCACTGTGAGTTCGAGGCCAGCCTGGTCTACAAAGTGAGTCCAGGACAGCCAAGGCTACACAGAGAAACCCTGTTTCGAAAAAACAAAAAACAGAAAAAGAAAAACGTCCTATATGATGGAACATTTAATCATTTTTAAAAGAAGGATGAGGGCTGTAGATGCTGCTCCGTGGTTACGTCCATGCTGCTCTTGCAGAGGACCAGAGTTTGGTTCCCAGGTCCCATGTCACATGGCTCAAAACGGACTCTAACTCCAACTCCAAGAGGATCTGATGCCTCTGGACTCCGAGGGCACCTGCATTCACACGCACATATCCATACCCAGATACACAGACACATACATCATACTTTTTTTTTTAAGATTTATTAATAATGTATACAGTGCTTTGCCTGCATGTGCGCCTGCAGGCCAAAAGAGGGCACCAGATCTCATTATAGATGGCTGTGAGCCACCATGTGGTTGCTGGGAATTGAACTCATGTCCTCTGGAAGAGCAGCCGGTGCTCTTAACCTCTGAGCCATCTCTCCAGCCCCCATCATTCTTTTAATTAAGTTTAAAAACATGTTAATGAAGAAGGCCTGACGCATGCTACAACACTGATAGGCACTGAACATATTTATTATCTAAGTGTAAAGGAGGCCACATCTTGTGTGCTTCCATTTATAGGAAATGTCGAAAATAAACAAACCCCAGAGGACAAATGCAGATAATTGGTTTCCAAGAGCTCGGGGAGGAGGGCTATACAGAGGGCCAATGATTGAGCGTGCTTGCTGCTCTTGCAGAGCACCCAGCTCTAAGGGATCCAACGTCCTCTTGTCCTCCTCTAGTCTCTGTAGGTACCTATACACATGTGGCATACAAATACACAGACACACACACACACACACACACTTTTTTTTTCTTTTTTTTTTTTTCTTTGTCTTTTTGGTTTTTCGAGACAGGGTTTCTCTATGTTAGCCTTGGTTGTCCTGGACTCCCTTTGTAGACCAGGCCGGCCTCAAACTCACAGTGATCCACCTGCCTCTGCCTCCTGAGTGCTGGGATTAAAGTCGTGTGCTGCAACCACCTAGCTTATACATACATAATTTAAAATAATAAAAATAATCTTTTTTTAAAAAAGGATTTACTTATTTATTATATACACAGTGTTTTGCCTGCATGTACACCTGCAGGCCAGAAAGGGCACCAGATCTCATTATATATGGTTGTGAGCCATCATGCAGTTGCTGGAATTGAACTCAGGACCTTTGGAAGCGCAGACAGTGCTCTTAAGCTCTGAGCCATCTCTCCAGCCCTAAAAATAATCTTTTAAAAGGGGAAAGGATAGCGACAAGCCCGGTGCTGCATGCCTGTAATCCTAGCATTTGAGAGGCAGAGGTGTGTAGATTGCTGTGAGTTCAAAGCCAGTCTGGTCTACAAAGCGAGTCTAGGACAGCCAAGGCTACATGGAGAAACCTTGTTTCGGAAAAAAAAACAAGACAAGCCAGATATGGCAGCACATGCCTTTAATCCCAGCACTCAGGAGGCAGAGGCAGGCAGATCGCTGTGAGTTCGAGGCCAGCCTGGTCTACAAAGTGAGTCCAGGACAGCCAAGGCTACACAGAGAAACTCTGTCTCGATAAACCAAACAACAAAAAACAAAACAAAAAAGATGAATACAGTTAGATACGGTGATGTGCATTAGTGTGTGACTGAGTAAATAATCTCTGAATGAGCTAACAGCAACGAAACTATAATAACTACAAGTTTATTGAAAGCAGTGAGGCACAGGGGGGCGAGGGGATCGTGGTGGGGGAAGCGCCCCTGGGGTGTGGGGAAGGGAAGTAGGGAGGGCAGAGAGGTGGGGAAGGGGAGACAAGGGCGGCAAAAAGGGGCAGTGAAGCCATCAGGTCTAGTTTATATAGTGACTTTCAGGGAGAGGGGAAGCCCCGCCCCTAGGTAGAAGGCAGGGCATGCTAGCCACGCCCTACAGCAGGACCTCCCAGTGTGCACAGCTGGATGAGGTCCTTGTCATAGGTGTTAGTGTGTAGGAAGACAATGAGAACATCTGAGGACACGGGAAGAGGACAGTTATCCATAGGCTGGCAAGATGGCTCACGCCAGAGAGCAAGCATCCTGCACCTTGATCTTGGACTTCCGGTCCCTGGACCGGGGAGAACCCTATTCCTGTTGCTTGAAGCATGCAGCCATGTCCTGTATTTGATGATGGCAGCCTAAGCCGACTAAGACAGTTTCCTTCTGGGAGGAGCTGTGGGCATTAGATGGGATGGCTCCTTTAAGGCCTTCAGCTTGTGGCTAACACTTTACCTCACTCTGTGCTTTACAACAGCTGGTTGTTGTTATTCAAAGGACAGCGCTGCCTGCCAAATAGGATGAACAGTTGTTTGGTGGGGGGCTGATTTCTGCTGCTCAGCTCTGCAAACACCACCAAAAACATACATACATACATTTATTTATTTATTTATTTATTTATTTATTTATTTATTTAAGAAGGCCACCTTTGTTCTTCAAAAGAAATGTAGTTTTCTAGCCATATCCTGATTTTACAACTAGACCTGTGTAGGCTTGGATTTTGGACACCGACTTTATTTAGGGTTCTTAAACACTTCAACCTTACTTCTAACCCACCAACTGGAGGAAGGGGAGAGAAGAATGTTAACAGGAAAAGGGAGTTGTGGGCCTGTTTAGACTTAGTTCCTTGGACCAATACCATTATATGTTGTCAAGATACCAGCAGTCCTTGGGGCTGGAGAGATGGCTCAGTGGTTGGGAGCACTGACAGCTCTTGCAGAGGACCCAGGTTCGGTTCCCAGCACCCATATTGCAGCTCAGAACTGTCTATAACTCCTGTTCCAGGGATCTGACACCCTCACACAGATATATATATGCAGGCAGAACACCAATGTACATATAAAAATAAATAAATAAATAATCCAGTCCAATAGCCAGCACCAGTCACATGAATCTGTAGCGGTGGTATGATCCAGCAGAAAATGCAAGGCTCTGACAAATCAGCACAAATCCATGGAAGCAGCCAAAATCAGCCAGAGTACCTGGAGGAATCCTCTGGAAGATTCCACCGAAGACTAGCACCGCAGGGTAGCAATGCAAAAGCCTTCTCCCACTGTTGGTGGGGTTCTGTTTATACCCTTTCAAACATCACACCCCTACCACCCTCTCACCACGTGTCTGCTCCCATCACATGCCTTTTCACAAAATCTCTTCCAGGAGAACATCGCGGGCCACAACTGAGTCTTCTAAGAAACCAGGAACTTGGGGCTGGAGAGATGGCTCAGAGGTTAAGAGCACTGACTGCTCTTCCAGAGGTCCTGAGTTCAATTCCCAGAAACCACATGGTGGCTCACAGCCATCTATAATGAGATCTAATGTCCTTTTCTGGCCTGCAGGTGTACATGCAGGCAAAGCACTGAATACATAGTAAATAAACAAACCGGCAACTTCCACTTCAGACCTGTCCGGATGTCTCTGTAGATGCAGAAGCCTACTAACAGTGTCCGGAGTCACCAGCGTGCACAGTTGGTGAACATGCAGGGGCACAGTCACCTCAGCCTCAAAGCCACCCCTCTCCTCTTCCATGCTTCCCAAGCCACCATTATTATATTATCAGGATTTAAAAAGAAATCAAGTGGCACATAATAGGTCTGATATGGAGAGATTTGTTTGAGAGAAAGGAAGGGGAGAGAGATTAGGGCTTGAGTGGGCCATGAGAGTAGAGAGACAGAGACAGAGAGACAGTGGGGGAGAGAGAGAAAGGGGAAAGGCGGTGCCCCTTAAGGAGACAGGGGAGGTGGGGAAAAGCTGAGGAAGCGAGAGTGCAAGCAAGAGAGAGAGGGAAGAATAAGAGAGAGAGATGAAGTGGGTTGTGTGGTTAATTTACCAGTATGGCCTAATAATGTCTATTATCAGGCCTATAATTATTATTATGGCGGTATTTTCTAACCCACTAACAATCAATGAAACACAGACACCTGTTATATTTTAAATAGCCTTAGTTAACCTGGGGCAGGACAGATATTAATGCCCTAAACTACCTCCCATATGGGGCCAGGTATCCCATACCTGGGCCAACCCCATGCCATTTGCTTCTAATAATTTCTCTCGAGATAACTCCCATCCACAATCCCAAATACTTGCCAATTATCATCATCTGGGCCAAATCCCCATCCTCACTGGCCCTGTGCTTCTCCTCCACCTCACCAATGGTGCTGGACTTCCTTTTTCCTGTTCTTCCTCTGTGGTCTTCTCTTCTATTCTCGCTCTGTTTCCCAAGAGCCCACAAACCTTAGCCTATCCCATTTTTCCCCGCCCAGGGTGTTAGTTCTTTATTGGCCAAATAAGAATAAGATTTTTGTTTTGTTTTGTTTTGAGACAAGGTCTCTCTATGTAGCCTTGGCTGTCCTGGACTTGCTTTGTAGACCAGGCTGACCTCGAACTCACAGTGATCCACCTGCCACTGCCTCCCGAGTGCTGGGACTATAGGCTTGCGCCACCACACCTGACTTTTTCTTTTCTTCTTTTTTTAAAGATTTATTTATTATGCATATACACCCGCAGGCTAGAAGGCGGCACCATATCACATTACAGATGGTTGTGAGCCACCATGTGGTTGCTGGGAATTGAACTCAGGACCTTTAGAAGAGCAGGTAGTGCTCTTAACCGCTGAGCCATCTCTCCAGCCCGGTTTTATCCTTTTAACTGGCCCAAGAATAAGTTTTTAGGCAAGGTTACATTGCAATCTTGGGGCACAGAGACAGCAAACAGTAATTAGCACCAAAATGTATCAGATCAGGCTGAAGAGATGGCTCAGTGGTTAAGAGAGCCGCCTGCTCTTCCAGAGGTCCTGAGTTCAATTCCCAGCAACCACATGGTGGCTCACAACCATCTGTAATGTGATATGGTGCGTTCTTCTGACCTATAGGTGTACATGCAGGCAGAGCACTGTACAGTTAATAAATATATCTTTAAAAAATTACATCAGACCAACTATGCCGGACGTGGTAGTACGTGCCTTTAGTTCCAGCACTCAGGAGGCAGAGGCAGGCGGATCGCTGTGACTTCGAGGCCAGCCTGGTCTACAAAGCAAGTCCAGGACAGCCAAGGCTACACAGAGAGACCCTGTCTTGAAAGGAAAATCCAAAACAAAAAACAAAAACAGATCAACCTCCAACAGTGGGCTGATCCTTTTATGGTCTGGCACACACCTGGCAGCAGGTGATGATGTCAGAGCTTGCTAGGCAACCCAGAGGCAGGCTTGTGAACTAGCAGTTTTTATTAATTTTTTTTAAAGATTTATTTATTTAAGTATGCAGTGTTTTGCCTGCATGTACATCAGAAGAAAGCACCAGACCTCACTACAGATGGTTGTGAGCCCCCATGTGGTTGCTGGGAATTGAACTCAGGACCTTTGGAAGAGCAGTCAGTGCTCTTAACCTCTGAGCCATCTATCCGGTCCCTGAAACTAGCAGTTATTATTATAAAACATCTGCCCATGGGGTCTTCAAACGGAACCTAGGAGGGGGATGCAAGGCTGAAAAAGAGATAGGACAGGGAGACCCGAAGATATGGGGGCAAGTCTGGATTCTGATCAAATCCCGTTTATTGAAAATTTTCACAGAGTTTTTATAGGGTCTCAGAGAGGCAAGGGCAGGGTTACTATGGAAACCTAATGGCAGCTATTCTGCTCTCTAGCCCAGTCAGGGTCGTAAAAACTTTAAGATAAGGGAGTAAACTTTGAGAGAATGTAGCTGATAAGCAAGCGGGTTCCTAGGAGCTAGTGGGGATGCTCTGCTAAATATCTCAGTAGTAAAAACTTCAAGGATAGGGAGGTAAGTGCTGAGGGATGCAGCTGCAGAGGTAAGGTAAACAAGCGGTTTCTCGGGATGGGGACTAAGTGGTGTGGCCCCGAGCTGACCCTCAGCTTACTAGGTCCTAAATAGAGATGTAGAAAATGGAGCCTACAGGCAAACTGGAATTGCCTATGTTTTAGGCCAAGAGCCACTGAGGGGTGGCCCCTTCCAAACATTTACTCACTAAGTGTGTGTATGTGTATAAGAGGCAGGGGCCAGGGGGGAGGGGGACGGACAACTCACAAAGCAGAAGAAAAAAGTTTCCTTCTTCAACCACGTAGGTTCTGGGAATATAACTCACGTCCTCAGACCTGCAAGAGCCTTTACCCCACTGAGTGTCTCCCTGGCCCTTTCCCTCCCCTCCTCACCCCCGTCAGTCTTCACAGAGCACCAGTTCTTATTTATTTTTCTACCTTTTCCCTTGTTTTGTTTAGTTTTGTTGTTTCTCCAATGGTGTGTGTGTGTGGCATGTGTACATTCATTGTACTGGAGCAGGCAAGTTGACTGCATTACCTCTAAGCTACACTTCCAACACTTTGGCCTCAGCCTGCAAATCTTGGTGGCACTGCCCCTTACTGGGTTTGATTTGAGCAAACTATTTTGGGAAACCTCAGTAAGGAAACTTATACAAAGTGCTTAGTACAGGGGACTGGGGAGCTGGCTCAGCAGTTAAGAGGACTTAGCGCTTTTGCAGGGCAGAGATCAGGTGACTCACAACTGCCCGTAACTCCAGCTATAGGGGATCCAACAACCATTTCTGGTCTCTCTGGGCACCCGTACTCACATTTACACAGACAGACAGACACTTGGTTTGCTTTCTTTTTTTTTTTTTTTTTGGTTTTTCAAGACAGTGTTTCCCTGTGTAGCCTTGGCTTTCCTGGACTCTCTTTGTAGACCAGGCTGGCCTGGAACTCACAGCAATTCACCTGCCTCTGCCTCCCAAGTGCTGGGATTATAGGCGTGCGCCACCACCACCATGCCCAGCTTTAGTTTGCTTTCTATTGCAATGTTGAGCGATATTCAAAAGCAGCTGGGGAGGAAAGGGTTATTTCCCCTACAGACTAGGACATAGAGGCGGGACCCTAGGCACAAAAAACTGAAGCAGAGGCCCTGGAGGAATGCAGCTTACATGCTGGCTCCCCACTGCTTGTCATACACCCCAGGGCCACCCCTGGGATGACACTACCCAGAGTGGGCTGGGCCCTCCCACATGAGTCATTAAGAAAATACCTCTAGGCCCGGTGTGGTGGTAAATGCCTTTAATCCCAACACTCTGGAGGCAGAGGCAGGCAGATCTCGGTGAGTTCGAGGCCAGCCTGGTGTACATGGGGAAGCCCTGACCCCCCCCCCAAAAAAAAAAAAAGAAGAAAGAAAATGGCCAAACTAACAGAGGCTCTTACTCATTTGAGGCTCCCTCTCCCGTGGTGATTCTAGCTTGTGTCGTTAACAAACAAACAAACAAACAAAAAAACTGGCCAGCACTAACACACAAAAGTAAAAATAAAATCCATCTTTGTTTCTTTCTTTTTGTTTGTTTGTTTGTTTGTTTTTCAACCCAGGGTTTCTCTTTTTAGCCCTGGCTGTCCTGGAACTCCCTCTATAGACCAGACTGGCCTCAAACTCAGAGATCTGTCAGTTTCTGCACTGGGATTAAAGGCCAGCTAAGGAAATCTTTCTTAACACAAAATGCTTCATATGGTTGTGCACTGCACCTATCAACTCTGGACGGTGCTGGCTAAGTCGCTGCTGTCTTCCAGCTGGGGCACACTGAGCAGGGAAATGCAAGGGGATCTGTTTCCTTGAAGCCCAAGAGCACCAGCTTTCTCTGTGAGTTTAAAACCAGGATAGCAACCCTGGCATGGTGGCACACACCTTTAATCCCAGCATTGGGGAGGCAGAGGCACGTGGATCACTGGGTTCGAGGGAAGCCTCGGCTACAAAGGGAGCCCAGGATAGACAAGGCTACATAGAAAAACCACGTTTCAAAAAGCCAACAAAATAATTTTTTTTTTTAAATTTAGAAAAACAAACAAACAAATCATGATATCATGAAACCTGGAACAGAGAAGAAAGGCTATGGAAAACTGCGGCAGAGGACCAGAGGCAGAGTGGCTGAAAAGCAATATAGATCTCATAAACCAAAGGCTGGATCTTGAGGTGGGTAATCTAAAAACTGAAAAGGGAGTGAGGGAGGGAACACCGTGTTCACATCCACAAGGCTGTTACTCCTTTAGTAAAACAACTGCGATTCATCCGGAGCCCTCGTACCATTTACCCCTGTCCATGTGGGCGGTAACTCCTTCGCATTTTCCCAGCCCAGAGGGAGAGGATTCCGAGTCTGGGCTCCCAGAGAACAGCCTTGCCCTGGAAGAGCCTCTGCCAAGCTCGAAGCTTGTTGTGGGAGTTAAAGAAACAGAACTGGCTGGCCCTTGTGTTTGGGAGAAGAAAGGAAGGTGGGGGCTTAAAAAAGAGCTGCTGCTGCGCTCACATTTGGGTGAAATGGGATGTTGTCTTGCAGTGTCTGTCTGTCCCCACGTGCCTTTTCTCTGGCTGCCTGTTCAGCCCAGTACACAGTACCATTAGCCTTTCAAAGCTGCATCAGAAAAGGGAAATAAAGCTCCACGTGATGGGTCTCTGGTCTATTTTTGGACTCTTTTTGGCTAGTGGTACACATAGTATTTTGCTCACAGAAACCCACACAGATGACCAAGCCTCAAGTCACATGACTTTCTATGGGCAAGTGTCAAATGCCAGGGGTTACCTTGGGAAAGCAGAGACAAGAAAAGCAACCGGTGCTCATTAACACGTGAAAGTTCATGGGGGTAGGAATCCTGGGCACACTTGTGGGTCAGCCTCCAAAATGGCACTCGAACTTACTGTTCCCATGAGATGAGTCAGACCGCTGGAGAGTGTTGGTTTACTCAGAAGATGTGTACCCAGATCCCTTCTGAAAAGAGGTCAGTCAGCTTCTCACACAAACCAGACAGAAAGCAAACGGAAGGCAGGCATTTTCATTTGTTCTCCATACCATAACAGGTGGCAACTGATTTTAAACTTTCCTGCAGTGATTAGGTACATTTGAAAACTTTATTATTTTTCATTTATTTATTTTGTTTTTTTTCCAGATAGGGTTCTCCTGGACTCGTTTTCTAGACCAGGCTGGCCTTGAACTCACAGAGATCTACCTATCTCTGCCTCCCAGTGCTTAACACTTTATTTTTTAATAAAAAAATATTTTTATTAAAAATGTTGTATTAGCCAGGCATGGTGGTGCACACCTTTAATCCCAGCAGTCGGGAGGCAGGGGCAGGCAATTTGCTGTGAGTTCCAGGCCAGCCTGGTCTACAAAGTGAGTCTAGGACAGCCAGGGCTACACAGAGAAAACCTGTCTCGAAAAAAAAAAGTTTTATTAAAATATTTGTAATAAAAAACAAAATGAAAGTGATTTTATTATCATGTACCTCTTAAAGGATTTAATAGGTCAGTCCTCACAGAGGAGTTAGAAGACACCCTACAAAGTCCCTGGAGGCCCAGTGTCTTAGTCAGAGTTCTAGTGCTAGGACAAACCCACCTGACCAAAAAGCAAGTTGAGGAGGGAAGGGTTTATTTGGCTTACACTTCCACATAGCTGTTAGTCCCAAAGGAAGTCAGGACAGGAACTCAAGCAGGGCAGGAACCTGGAGGCAGGAGCTGATGCAGAGGCCACGGAGGGGTGCTGCTTACTGGCTTGCTCCCCATGGCTTGCTCAGACTGCTTTCTTATAGAATCCAAGACCACCAGCCCAGGGATGGCACCACCCGCCATGGGCTGGGCCCTCCCCCATCAATCACTAATTGAAAAAAAAAACCGCCTTACAGCTGGATCTCATGGAGGCATTTCCTGACCTGAGGCTCCTTCCTTTTTGATGACTCCAGTGTGTCAAGTTAACACAAAACCAGCCAGTACACCACATATGTTATCTTAAGCCTGTGCTTCTAACACATATTAGTTTGAGGCCGATCTGGGATAAAGAGTGAGCTTCAGGCCAACCTGGGCCACAAAGTGAGACCTTGAATCAAAACAAGCAAGCAAGGAGGAAGCGCAATTGAGGAAGCCAAAAGCAGCAACGAGATGCCAGTGTTCTCATCCAAGCAACAAGGAGATGCCGGTGTTCTCATCCAAGCAGCAACGAGATGCCGGTGTTCTCGTCCAAGCAACACCCAGATGCCGGTGTTCTCATCCAAGCAACACCCAGATGCCGGTGTTCTCGTCCAAGCAGCAACGAGATGCTGGTGTTCTCATCCGGGATTCCAAAGCCTAATAACATCAGCTTGTGCAAAATGAAAGGGAGGCCGACAAAATTCTGTTTTGAAATGCCACAGAGGCAGAGGCAGGCGGATCTCTGTGAGTTCGAGGCCAGCCTGGTCTACAAAGTGAGTCCAGGACAGCCAAGGCTACACAGAGAAACCCTGTTTCCGAAAAACCAAAAAAAAAAAAAACCAAAAAAAAAAGAATGGCGACAGGCCTTGCCTAGAGGAAGGATTGAGTTCCCTCCTTCCCCCTTCTTCCTCCACCCTGCAACAAATTCCAGAAGAAGTTTGGGATGGTGAAGTCCTGAACCTTGTAACAGGAAGGGAAAAGGGAACTAGGGCTGCTACCAGGGCCTGGCAACCAAGTAACAAGTGGGTTGGAAGTGTGGCAGGTGGGCGGCTTTGGGTCATCTTTTGACCTTCCTTCTCCTTGGGATGCTGAATGGCGTCTCCTGTGGGTTCTGTGCTTAAAGTGTATGTTCCATATAGGGGATGATTGTATTTGCAGGACAGCTGGCCAAGGCTGGCTAGGCTGGCCTTGAACTCACAGAGATCCGCCTGCCTCTGCCTTCTGAGTACTGGGATTAAAGGCGTGCACCATCACCTAGCTTCTTTTCTTTACTTTTGAAAATTCCATGCATAATGAAATATGATTCTATCTACCCCATTCCTTCCCCAATATGCTCATTCTTATAAATTCATTTCATATATATATATATACACATCTGCCCTAGATTCACTTAGACCTCATCTCACGGAGCCCAGGATGGCCCTGAACTCATTCTGTAGAGGATGACCTTTAACTTCTCAACCTCCCCCTACCCCATCCCCCCCGCCTCCACCTCCCAAGGACTGGTGTTGCAGGCATGCCATGTCATATCCATTTTATTACACTCGCCTCTTATTGTAAAAATACGATCACAGATAAAATACCATGTTTTAAGGAGGTTTGATGAAATCTAAGCATGTCTTAGTAGTGTCTTTATAAGTGGGCACTTTGAGAATCTCTTTTATCTTTGTTGCAGCGTTAGGGATGAGACCTGGGCCTTGGGCAAGCTTGGCAATTACTCTACCCTTGGCCACGCCCCTAGTCCTGGAAAGGGGTTTTTCATCCCTATGTTATCAGCCATATGCAGGGCCAAAGGACAGGTGAAAATGCAGGTATATTAACCTGCTGCCATTATTATAACAAAGTGCTAGGGCTGGGTGGCTGCCACAGCAACCAGTGACTCACTGATCAGCCTGTGACAGCGACGGCACTGGGGTTGGTCTCTTTTGAGGTCTTCATATTGGTTCCTGTCCCAGGGCTGTTATCAAAAACCTAACACGGCAACTTAAGGGCCTCCTTTGGTTCCCAGGTCCAAGGTACTGTTCATCACAGCTTATTATTCTATATAAAAATCCTGGATTCTAGGGTCTCTTTGTGACTCGGTGGTAGAGCATGTGTCCAGCAGGCCCCAAGTTCAATCCCTACAAACCCATTCCAAGAAAAAAAATCTAGACCCCAAAGTCCTCACTTCCCTCAATTGCACCTCCCCTGCCACTTTATATATGGAGGTGGGGTACATTTTCTTTGAGCCAAGGTCTCATGTAGCCCAGGCTAGCCCTGATGCCACTATGTACCAGAGGTTAGCCTTGACTCCCTTGATCTTCTTCAATGCACCCCCCAAGTGCTGAGACTACAGGAACGTGCCATCAGGTCCAGTTAACCAACCCTTCTAAAACATGGTTTCTAGCAAGCATTTATTTTGTGACCTTGTCTGAAAAACATGAGGAAAAACAAACCCGTGATTTCAATCTAAAGCACTCACCTTGATACTTGCTACCTTACTGTGTCTTGAACAGGAAACAGACTTCGAGCTGTGGGCTGAGCGCGAAATAGATGAGATCGATAACTCCCACTGTGAGCATGGGGCAGGTGGAAACACAGCTTCTAACCATCACGGTCCGTCTTTCCATGCTCAGACACTAACCCGGGCTTTAATCCGCCGCGAGTGTGCGATGGACACCCACCTGTAGCCATCACCATCTCCCCGCTGTCATCTCGAAGGACTTTTACATTGTGATGGTCTGTCGTACTTTGGATTTTTTTTTTTTTCCTGGCTGTCCTTGACTTGCTTTTGTAGACCAGGCTGGCCTCGAACTCAGAGCGATCTGCCTGTCTCTGCCTCCTGAGTGTGGGGATTAAATGCATGTGCCACTACGTCTGATTCTTTTCTTCCTTTCTTTCTTTTTCTCTTTCTTTCTTTCCTTTTTTTTTTTTTTTTTTTTTTTTTTTTTTTTTTTTTTTTTTTTTTTTTTTTGAGACAGGCTTTCTCTGTGTAACAGTCCTGGCTGGCCTGGACTCGCTTTGTAGACCAAACTGGCCTCGAACTCACAGAGTTCCTCTGCCCCTGCCTCCAAAATGTTGGGATTAAATGTGTGCGCCACCACCGCCTGGAGACCTGGGCGAAATTTTAACTAGGACATATTTCTCTCAGTTTTCTGTGGATGGAGTCAGCTGACACATGAGGGTGGATTGTTTCTATTCTCACTAGTTTGTCTTTCTCCAAAAGGTTGCCATTTGGCAAGATGGCTGAAATCCTGTGTCTTAGAGTTTCATTGCTGTGAAGAGACACCAAGAGTTGACCAAGATAACTTTTGTTTGTTTGTTTTTCAAGACAGGGTTTCTTTATGTTATCTCGGCTGTCCTGGACTCACTTTGTAGACCAGGCTGGTATCGATTCGAACTCACAGCAATCCACCTGCCTCTGCTTCCCAAGTGCTGGGATTAACAGCCACGCCCGGTTTAAGGCAACTTTAATTTTTTTAGCCTAGCAACTTAAAGCATGTTTTCTTTTTCTTCGTTCGTTCGTTCTTTCTTTTTTTTCCCCCGAGACAAGGTTTCTCTGTGTAGCCTTGGCTGTCCTGGACTCACTTTGTAGACCAGACTGTCCTCGAACTCACAGCGATCCACCTGCCTCTGCCTCCCGAGCGCTGGGATTAAAAGCATGCGCCACCACTGGTTGGCATTTTCTTTTAATTTTTTCAGATTTTTTTATTATGTTTCTTTTTTAACATATACAACTCTTATAAAGGTAAACATTTAATTGGGGCTGGCTTACAGTTTCAGAGGTTCAGTCCGTTATCATCATAGTGAGAAGTATGGCAGCGTGCAGGCAGACGTGGTGCCAGAGAAGCCTAGAGTTCTCCATCTTGATCCACAGGAAGCCTGGAGGCGTTCATTCCACACTGGGCGGAGCTTGAGCAGAGGAACCCTCAAGGCCCGCCTCCTCAGGGACACACCTCCAAACAGGCAACACCTCCTAATAGTGCCACTCCTTAAGGTCAAGCATTCAAACACATGAGTCTATAGGGGTAAAACCTATGCGACTGTACACGGAGAAACATTGTGTATGTAGTCCTTGCTCTGTAGACCAGGCTGCCTGCTTCCTAAGTGCTGGGACTAAAGGTGTGCACCACCAACCGGACTGTAATTTTTTTCCCCAAACATTGCTTACCTCCCACCTGACTCTCTAAAGTTGAAACAGACTGGCGCACACACTGGTTACCTTTCTGTGCTGGCCAGTTTTATGTTAACTTGACACAGGTAGAGAGGAGAGAACCTCAATTGAAAAATAACTCCAGAAGATCCAGCTGCAGGGTGCTCTCTTAATTAGTGACTGATGGGGGAGGGTCACCCCTTGGCTGACGACCCTGGCTTCTATCAGAAAGCAGGTTGAGCCAGGGCGTGGTGGCGCACACTTGAAATCCCAGCACCCTGGCAGAGGCAGGCGGATTTCTGTGAGTTCGAGGCCAGCCTGGTCTACAGAGTGAGTCCAGGAAAGCCAGGGCTACACAGAGAAACCTTGTTGAAAAAACAAAATATAGGGCTGGAGAGAGAGAGCTCACAGGTTAAGAGCACCGTCTGCTCTTCCAAAGGTCCTGAGTACAATTCCCAGCAACCACGTGTTTTTGTTTGTTTGTTTGTTTGTTTGTTTGTTTTTAAATGGTCCAGGTCGGGTCACAGTAACAGGGCCTGCCTGGTCTGCATCTCTGTGAGATCTTCTGCCCTTGGACCCTTCATGTGGAATATTCTATGTCTTTGGTAGGTCAAAACAATCTCAGGATTTGACCTCATGCTTGGTCTAACTCAGTCTTCTCATTTGGTTTTGTACCAGGTTGTCTCAGACTTGTGGTCTTTATGTTATAAAAAAAGTTTTGCCAATGTTGAAGTACGAAAATATTCCAAGCATTGTGAAAATTAATTTCTCTAGGACACGCTGTCTGCATATGCCTGGGAACTTGGGTCAGGATGCACGGCTGGAGTGCAGCAAAGCTTTCAACTCTCGGGCTTGCTAGTCCCTCCGCCATAGCAGGCCATCCAGAGCAGCTCCTCACAGCCCACTGCAAAGCAAGCCCCCCGAAGGTAGGCTCTCCTTGCTGGCTCCTCTTTACGACATTTGATTCATAGGAAAGAAGAAATAAGAAACAGGAGCTTTAGCTCAGTGTTAAAGCACTCTAGCATAACCACAGCTCTCACACATACATGTACACGTTTTTAAATTATCTGTATTATTGGTAGGCCTGGCTAGAAATCAATCAAGACACAGACACCTGTTATATTTTAAAATAGTCTTAGTTAACCTGGGGCAGAGCAGATATCAATCCCCTAAACTACTTCCCATAGTGGGGCAGCCATGGGATCCCTGCCTCAGTCCCATGCCATCTGGCTCTAATAATGTCTATCAAGCCACCTCCCATCCATAATCCCAAATACTTGCTTATGTTCTTCATCTGGGCCAAATCTTCCATCCACACTGGCCACGTGCTTTTCTTCCACCTCACCCACAATGGCCTTCTCCTCCTCTCTCCTCTTCTCCTACTTCCCAGGATCCCTTTGTCTCTCTAAACCCGGGAACCTTAGCCACACCTATCTCGTCTGCCTTGCCCAGGTGGGATGGCTTTTTATTAATTAGCATCAAAATACATCAGACTATCCCCCAACATACACACATACATATACATACACTCATACACACACACAGCCACATGTGCACACACACAGGCACACACACAAACATTACTCCAGTTCCAGAGTATCTGACACCCTCACACCAATGCACATAAAATAAAATAAAGTTTTAGGGCTGGAGAGATAGCTCAGAGGTTAAGGGCACTGACTGCTCTTCCAGAGATCCTGAGTTCAATTTCCAGCAACCACATGGTGGCTTACAACCATCTATAAGGTGATCTGATGCCTTCTTCTGGCCTGCAGGTGTACATGCAGACAGAGTATTGTAATACATAATAATAAATAAATAAATCTTTTAAAAAAAATAAAAATAAGGGCTGGAGAGATGGCTCAGTGGTTAAGAGCACTGACTGCTCTTCCAGAGGTCCTGAGTTCAATTCCCAGCAACCACAAGGTGGCTCACAACCATCTGTGAGATATGGTGCCCTCTTCTGGCAGGCAGCTGTACATGCAGGCAGAATACTATATACATAATAAATAAATCTTCTAAAAAATAAAATAAAAGTAGTTTTATTGTTATTTATGTGTGTGATATCTCTTTTTTGTGTGTGACACCTATGTGTTTGATATCTGTGCATGCATGCGCGCATGTGTGTGTGTGTGTGTCTGTGTGTCTGTCTGTCTGTATGTGTCTTAAGGTACCCTTCCCTGCAATCTCTCTCCTCCATTTTGTGCTTATTGGTGTCTAGGGAGCATCTGGAGCTGCAGGGGTGCTCACTGCTTTCTTACAGTGATGAAAGAAGCAGGCTAGAACACATACTTTCTTTTTTTTTCTTTGTTTCTTTCTTTCTTTCTTTCTTTTTTCTAGACAGGGTTTCTCTGTGTAGCCCTGGCTGTCCTGCACTTGCTTTTATACACTGGTCTTGAACCCAGAGATCCGCCTGCCTCTGCCTCCTGAGTTCTGGGGTTAAAGGCATGTATCTCCACATCCAGCCAACACATATTTTCTTGAATCCTTTTCCGTTCTTTAAAACTTATTGGTGGGAGCTGAAGAGATGACTTGGGTTACAATGCAAACTGTATTTCCATAAGACCCGAGCTCAGCTCCCAGCACCCACATCAAGTGCCTGGTAACCACCTCATAAACTATAGCTCTAGGAAGACAGGGGGATACATCAATTCTGGCATTCAGAGGTACACCCCACCCCTACACATTTACAAGTATAATTAAAATAAATAAATATTTTTTTAAAACCAACTATTAGCCGGGAGTGGTGGCACACACCTTTAATCCCAGCACTTGAGAGGCAGAAGCAGGCAGATTTCTGTGAGTTTGAGGCCAGCGTGGTCTACACAGTGAGTCCAGGACAGCCAAGGCTACACAGAGAAACTCTGTCTCAAAAACAAAAACAAAAAAGCAAAGCAAAACAAACAAAAAACAAAACCAAAACAAAAAACAAACCCAACTAACCAAACCCAACTATTGGTTGCATGTCTATTAGGTAGTCCAAAATTTTAATCTCACACTCGGAGGCAGGTGAATTTCTGAGTTCAAGGCCAGCCTGAACTACAGGACAAGTTCCATGCTAGGCCTATATCGTAAGACCCTGTCCTCCAAATAAAATTAAATAAGCAAAGTGCAGTGGCAGAAGTCATTTGCACTCATAGGCCACAGTCTAAAGACAAAGATGGGCTGCAGAACTGGGAGTGTGGCTCAGTTGTAAAAAACTTGCCTGGCTGCAAAAGGCCTTGCGTTTAGTTCCCAGGCATAAAACAACAGCGAGAGACGGGTCCCTCCACAGATTTCATAATCTCGTGTGGCACCTGTGGTTCAGGTGCTGAGGGTGAGCAAAGGCAGCACAAGTCACAGGACAGGACCAGCTTTGGGGTGAGGTGGTACCTGGAGGAGATGAGCCTCGGCTAAACAAATCTTAGGTGTTAAGTAAGGCTTTGGCTCCTGAAGTCACTGGGAAGGGCTTGTTATGCACACGGAAGACTGTGGGAGACACAGCGCCAGCCAGAGCTTGGCGCTGAGAGCAGGATTATGGGTACAGATCCAGACCCTGGCTCCCCTAGCCGAGGTGTGGAGATGAGGCTGTGTGGAAGCTGGTCCAAGATCATGGAGGTCCTTGGGAGGCCGTGCGTTTCTAAGGTCTGCCTTCTTCTCTGTAAACAAGAGTCATGGGTGAGGATGGCTTCTAGGAGAGCTGTTTTCAAATGAAAGTTTAACAGGAGTGATCCTCAGGGGAGAGACATTTTCCTCTGAGGAGCTCCTGGGGATAGAAGTCAGCGTGGATTTGTTTTGGGGTGGTGGGGGTAGTGGCAGGGGTCACTCTGAGGCCCAGACGGCATGCCACACAAAGGCTATGGAGCAGCAAACTTAACCTGGGACCCAAGCATTTTCCTGTTTCAGCTTTCTTTCTTTTTTTCTTTTTTAAGATTTATTTATTTATTATGTATATAGTGTTGGGTCTGCACATACACCTTAAGGCCAGAAGGGAGCACCAGATCTCATTATAGATGGTTGTGAGCCACCATGTATTTTCTGGGAATTGAACTCTGGACCTCTGGAAGAGCAGCCAGTGCTCTTACCCTCTGAGCCATCTCTCTAGCCCCCTGTTTCAGCTTTCTGTCTCCATCTTCCCCAACTACCTACATACCATGTCACACTTTGCCCCTCCTCCTGAGTCTGTGGGGTGTGCTCCTCATCTGCAAGGTGAACCAAATGCCAGGGCTTCACACCCCGCCCCCCCCCCCAGGGGTCCTGTAGAGTCAGTTCCATCAGACTGACTCCTTTAGATTGGTCTCGCCAGCCATCCCCCTCAGCTTAGTTCACAAAACCAATCTCTCACAGACCCTCCCTGCCCCCGCTCCCCACCCCACTGCCCCCCAATGCTGTCCTCTTCCTGCCAAGGACACTCATGTGC
Source organism: Acomys minous (assembly GCF_964271855.1). Classification (NCBI taxonomy): domain Eukaryota; kingdom Metazoa; phylum Chordata; class Mammalia; order Rodentia; family Muridae; genus Acomys; species Acomys minous. The sequence continues at coordinate 58,540,826 of NC_140492.1, forward strand.
TTTCACTCCCAAGCCTGTGTACATATGGTTCTCTCTAATAGGTTTCTCTGCTGACGAAATGAGCCAATTCAGGTCAGATTAAAGCATAAAGGCAGATTTTTTGGGGGGTGCAGCTCTCGGGTGGGTTCACCGAACCCTAAGAATGGGGCCAGGGAAGTCACCTGGGGGAGGGAGACAGAGATGAGGGGGGAAGAGAGAGAAATAGAGCTTGCACACCCCAGGGAGAGAGAAAATGCAGAGAGAGGGAGGGAACCAAACTGTCTGGATTATATAGGGAATCCCAGGCCCTGGGCGGGAAAGTTAAGGGTAGAGGGTGGGTGGGGTATTTCAGCCATGCCCTGTAACAAGTAGGGACTGAGGGATGCTGGGAAAACCTGGAGGCCAGGTCCACTTTGGTATGTTAAATATGCACCTCAGGCACTTTTCTCCCAACACTCTGTTCTCCCATTCAGCCTCTGGGAAATTCTAATTGGTCTGTGATACCAATTGGTAGTGGTATCTGTGGTAGTGGCCTCTGTGAGTGGTTCTGCCCACCCCCACCCCCAACCTTGGCTCCATTCTCTAGGCCTTTCTTTTCACTGTCTGTCTGTCTGTCTGTCTCTCCAAGCCCTTTCATTTCCTTTGTGTGTATCCCCGTGGTCTTATCCATCACCACAGCACTCCTGACATGCTTGGTTCACATCCTAGACCCAGGAGGGTAAAGACCTGCAACCCACCACAGAAACACAGTGTATGTTAAAGTTAGGCTGCAGCTGAGGAAGCCCCAAGCCCAGGTAAGCTGAGGTGACACCTCATGTCAGAACAGCCAATCACCCATCTTGTCCTAGACACACCTCCATCCCCTCTCCCCCCCCAACACACACACACACACACACACACACACACATACACACACACACACCGACTCCAGCACTTTGCAGCCAGTAGGAGGATGGCTTCCTGGTCCTGCACCCCCGAAGCAGCATTTGCCTGTGTGACTGGACCAGGATCATGTGTGGGCAACGTATCTGTGTGGTGCTTTACAGAAACAGCGTGGTACAGGGCATCACTTCCTAAGCTTTTATGGAGAATCCTTTGATCCTCTTCTGGAGAATGTACATAGATAAAGGATTTTAAAGAGGAATATGGTTAAATAAGTTTTGGAAAGTCTGGAAATTATGCCCTCTCCTTGAAAGATGCATACATATTAGCACAGAACAGCTAAGGCTGTTACAACTGAGCACGTTTGAGGACGTTCTTGGGCGGGACAAATGGTTTGGAGTCTGAAGATATAGAGGCGAGTTCGAATCTCCTTCCCAACCAGAGTACAGATGGATGTGCGGTCTTGAGTCAGACACTCCCCCTCCTGGGGCCTTAGAGTCCTCATTCGTGAGTCCCATCTAAGGCCAGCTCAGCGAGGAGGGTTTGCCACTCATGTGGGAGGCCCTCTGCACTGATTCCAAATGTCACAATCGAATTAGGCATTTCTAATGGTCTGTCTAATCCTTATTTTCTGTCCAGCTAGACAGCTCTGGCTTTGGATCCTTTGCTGGGCTTTTAGCTTTCACGGGTGCTAACTGCAGTCTCAACCCTGCTCTCCCACCCAGAGACAGCTGGATGCAGGCTTGCTCTCGTACCACAGCCGTGTCCTCCTGACGGCTGGGTCAGGACTGCTGGGCAGTTGTGAGCTGTGTGTCAACACCACAACCTTTAATCTCCTGAAACTCGATGTTCTTCCGTCTCCTCATCTGCAAGGGATGAACCCAGCAGTTTAATCCCAGCCCTAGGGAGGTAGAGCCTGGCAGGGGATAAAGGTGTGGCAGCGGCTGGAGAGATGGCTCAGTGGTTAAGAGCACTTGACGTTCCTTCAGAGAAACTGGATTCAGTTCCCAGCACCCAAGATGGAGGCTCAGAACCGTCTGTAACTCTAGTTCCAAGAGAGCCGATGCCTTTTCTGGCCTCTGCAGGCAACAGGCACACATGTGATACACGGAACATGCATGCAGGCAAACACTCATATGCATAAAATAAAAATAAATACATATTTTTAAATATCATATCTCAAATTGTTAACATCAACAAACAACAAAAAAACCAACAATGGGTTATAAAGTAAAACTTTGGGTACAGGAAGCTGGTATTAGGGGGAAGGGTTGCTGATGATGAGCCAGGACCATGAACGCCTCAGATACCCACAAGGAGAAAAATGGGGCCTAAATGTCCTATGGCCGTGGGAGCAGATGCTCCAAGCACCATCCCTTTAAAGTGTAGCTGTGGTGCCAGTGAGGTGACCTGTGTGTTTAGTGACCTGAATTCAATCCTTTGGACCCACCTGGTGGACGCAGAGAACCAACTCCTGAAAGTTGTTCTCTGACCTCACACACACTATTACACCTGCGTTCATCCACCCACACGAACACAAGATCAATTACTGTAATATAAGAAGAAAGAACATCTGGCTCAAGTCAGATTTTGGGATCTGGGGTTCACACGGATAGGTTGGCTGAGGGGCATTTCCCACTGGTAGAGGCTCAGAAGGGCCTCAGTGCTCCCAAGGGCAGTTCCAAAATGGCCAATGCTTAAGACCCGCAACAGGCGTGGTGGCGCAGGCCTTTAATCCCAGCACTTGGGAGGCAGAGGCAGGTGGATCTCTCCGAGTTCGAGGCCAGCCTGGTCTACAAAGCGAGTTCAGGACAGCCAAGATAACACAGAGAGACCCTGTCTCAAAAACCTAAAACAAAAGAAAACAAAGAGCCGCATGACAAACGGGAGGTCAGTGTTTTCATCTGAACACCACCTCTGCTTCCCTGTCCTGAAGCAGCACAGGGACTCCTGCGTTCCATGTCCTGCTCTTAGCTTTGTGGGAGTGAGAGGCTGCATGCACAATGTGTGCAATGAGGGAGGATGTGACTGCGCCAAGGTGCGGCTGAGGAGAAGGTTTTCCTGTAGACGGGAGGGAGAACGCAGCCAGAGGCACCTGAATGAGTCCAGAGCGAGGAGAAGGACTAGTTAACTAGACATGGCCAGTAGACAGGGCCATGAGAAGGGGTGCAGGGAGGAACGAGAGAGAGAGAGAGAGAGAGAGAGAGAGAGAGAGAGAGAGAGAGAGAGAGAGAGAGAGACAGACAGACAGACAGACAGACAGACAGACAGACAGACAGACAGACAGACAGACAGACAGACACACGCAAGAAGCTGGGCGAGGAGAAACCCACAAGCTGGAGATGGTTAGGGTAGGGGGCGGGGCGAGAAGAGCTGGGAGGAGCCAGAATGCCAGCATGGACTCTGTAACAGATACTCAAGATGCCAAGAGAGCCTGGAGGCCAGCACGCTCTTTGGTATGCCAATTGGTAACTCAGTCAGCCGTTTGTCCTGGGTTTCTTTTTCGACCTGACATAGATGTGTACAGAGCAGTTGGTACAGGGGCTTTGTTGGAAGTGTTTAGTGGTTTTGTTTTTGAGAGAGGGTTTCTGTGTAGCCTCGGCTGTCCTGGAACTCATTTTGTAGAGCAGGCTGGCCTCGAACTCAGAGATGTTTCTGCCTCTGCCTCCCAAGTGTTGGGATTAAAAGCATGTGCCACCTCGGGAGGGAGGCAGAGGCAGGTGGATCGCTGTGAGTTCGAGGTCAGACTGATGTACAATGTAAGTCAAAGACAGCCAACGATACACAGAGAAACCCTGTCTCAACTCCGCCCACCCCCGCCCCCAGCCAATAAAAAGCATGTGCCACTATGCCCAGCTTGGGCAGTGTTTTTAACCAACCATAAGGGTGATAAAATGAAACCCCCCCCCCCAAAGAAGAACTAGGGAAGTTCAGGGCTTTGTCCTTTTGTTTTGTGTTTTTCTTGTTTTGTTTTTGTTTGAGTCAAGGTTTCGTGTAGCCCTCGCTGGCCTTGAACTTGCTACGTTCCTCTGAGCTCCACCTCCCAAGCTGGGATTATAGCTGTGGGTCACCGCACCCAGCTAGGACTCTGTCTTATCGGTGCATCTGTCACTCAGCCCAACTTAACCAGCACACTAAATGACTCAATTTCAGCTAATTTTCTCTCAGAGACTTTTTTTATGTTTCGTTTCCATATAATTAAATTTATCTAAGATAAGTATACATTTGACACTCATTCAGATTCACCCAGCTAGCACAGGTTACTTCCTGAGTGCAGACTGAAGTTGGGAGACCTGGAACAAGAAAGTGACCATAGGGGATATTGTTTTTTTTGTTTTTTGAGACAGGGCCTCTCTCACACTCCCCCCCCCCCCCCACCTAGATTTATTTATTTATTTTGTATACAGTGTTCTGCTTGCATGTACACCTGCAGGTCAGAGGAGGGCATCAGATCACATTATAGATGGTTGTGAGCCACCAAGTGGTCGCTGGGAATTGAACTCAGGACCCCTGGAAGAGCAGCCAGTGCTCTTAACCTCTGAGCCATCTCTCCAGCCCCAGGGTCTCTTTTTGTAGCCCTGACTGTCTTGGGAACTCACTATGTAGACCAGGCTGGCCTCTAACTCACAAAGATCTGCCTGTTCCTGCCTCCTGAGTGCTAGGGTTAAAGGCATGTACCACCATACTATTAGCCTTCTTAAATTTTTTTATTTTTTTTAATTTTTGTTTTATTTTTTTGAGACAGGGTTTCTCCTGTAGTCCTGGCTGTGCTAGACTCACTTTGTAGACCAGGCTGGCCTTGAACTCACAGCAATCTACCTGCCTCTGTGTCCTGAGTGCTGGGATTAAAGGTGTGTGCCACCACCGCCTGGCACTATTAGCCTTCTTGATAATGTATTTATATTTTATGCATGGGTGTTTTGCCAACATATATATCTATGTACCACATGTGTTCTTTGTGCCCAAGAAATCCAGAAGAGGAAAGAGGATTCCTTGGAACTAGAGTTACAAATGAGTGTGAGCCACCTTTTACATGCTGGGATTCGAACCCAGGTCCTCCATAAGAGCAGCCACTGCTCTTAACTGCTGACCCATCTCTTGGGCCCCTATTTATTGATTTTTTTTAAGCAAGAAAATGTTTTTGTGTTTTCTCATGAAGCATTGGAAGTTTCCTAGCTAGAATCTGCAGTCAGAGGGAGTCACACACAAAGGGACAGTAGCGAGACAGCACCGCATGTGCTGGGATGTGGCATGTGCATGTTTGGAAGCCACATTTGGGGGTTTTTCCTACAGCTTCATCTTGTTCCCTTGTACTTGGGGAGACACAGCTGGCTGCAGTGCTGTTACCCTGCTCAGAGCGACCTGACAGGAGCAGCTTGGCCTGTCTGCCAGCTCCTGGCTGGCCCCAGGGAAGGGCAGCACTAGGATGCATGTCTTAGAGGGATAAACAGGGTGCAGAGACCCTGGAGGAGACATCTGTGTGACATTCCCACAGACCCCGGAGGAGGCATCCACGTGACATTCCTACAGACCCCGGAGAAGGCACCCACGTGACATTCCTCTGCCACTCCTCTGCCACAATGGGATTCTTCCTGAGGGGGACAGCTTGGATGCCTTTGCTCTGCTGGAAGCTATGGGACTCCTGAGGACCCCTGTTTACAATGGAAAAGGATGATTCACACAAGGAGGGACTAGGAAACACCCGGAAGCAGGGGTGGGTGTGAACCCCACTCTCAGGTTGCCCCAGCTCAAGGCTCTGTCCATATATTTGCACCTGACCACTTACCTCAGAGGGCGGCTGTGGCCTGTGAGATGGCTCAGTGGTTAGAGGCACTTGTCATCAAGACTGATGATCTTAATTGCATCTCTAGGACTCATGTGGTACAAGAAGAAACCGATTCCCTTGAGTTGTCCTCTGACTTACACACACAAATGTGTGCATGTGCACACACGCATACACGCTTATCTACTGAGCTATATCCCAAACCCTTTGAGCTTTCTTATTAAAAAAAAAACACACAAAAAACAAACAACCACCACCGACAACAACAAAACAGTGATTTTATCAGACTCACTCAGGTAATGGAGAAAATTCTCCCATTTGAACACTCGTCACCTGAGTGGGGGATGTGACTCAATGGTATATCCAATATCTAACCTGTGTGAGGCTTTGGGTGCTGGGAACCAAAGAGACGCATAGGTCCCAGGATTAGGCCATGGATGTCTTTTGGGATCACTATCCTCCCTGGAAGCCTCCTCAACTGCCACATCCCAGCTGTGCCACATCCCCTGCTCTGCCACATCTCAGCTGTGCCACATCCCAGCTGTGCCACATCCCTGCTCTGCCACATCCCTGCTCTGCCACATCCCTGCTCTGCCACATCCCTGCTCTGCCACATCCCAGCTCTGCCACATCCCAGCTCTGCCACATCCCAGCTGTGCCACATCCCTGCTCTGCCACATCCCAGCTCTGCCACATCCCCTGCTCTGCCACATCCCAGCTGTGCCACATCCCTGCTCTGCCACATCCCCTGCTCTGCCACATCCCAGCTGTGCCACATCCCACCTGTGCCACATCCCAGCTCTGCCACATCCCAGCTCTGCCACATCCCAGCTCTGCCACATCCCAGCTCTGCCACATCCCAGCTGTGCCACATCCCAGCTCTGCCACATCCCAGCTGTGCCACATCCCAGCTCTGCCACATCCCAGCTGTGCCACATCCCTGCTCTGCCACATCCCTGCTCTGCCACATCCCTGCTCTGCCACATCCCTGCTCTGCCACATCCCAGCTCTGCCACATCCCAGCTGTGCCACATCCCTGCTCTGCCACATCCCTGCTCTGCCACATCCCTGCTCTGCCACATCCCTGCTCTGCCACATCCCAGCTCTGCCACATCCCAGCTCTGCCACATCCCAGCTCTGCCACATCCCAGCTCTGCCACATCCCAGCTCTGCCACATCCCAGCTCTGCCACATCCCAGCTCTGCCACATCCCAGCTGTGCCACATCCCTGCTCTGCCACATCCCTGCTCTGCCACATGCCAGCTCTGCCACATCCCAGCTCTGCACAGTGCTCGTCCCACACGGAGCTCAAGGAACATGTGTTCAGTTGATGGGGGTGGAACAGTAAAGCAGGCAAACTGAAAGTGTATCCTCACAGCTTTTGTTTCTTGCTTTCACTTTGGGGTTGGTTTTTTGGTTGCTCTATGTTTGGACTTGCAAGGACAGAAGGAGCACCTTTCTGACTGAGCAATCTGTTCTCCCAAATGGCCTGGAATTTAAAAAGGAACAGTTGTAGACTCTAGAGGCTGTCATGTAAGGCGAGTGGAGCTCTAGGCTAAAAGTAAAATGTAAATACACAGTCTGCCTGCAGCCTACAGTAGCAATGTTTACAGTTCTTTGTGTATACCCTGTACCTTGTGGTGCTGCAGCGTGTGCTATGGCTGCTGGAGGTGGCATCCTTCCAAATGACAAGCAGATGGCTGGGCAGGAAGACCCCGGCTTATTCATCCCCATTAGCAGCTAGTGGGAAGTGGCCATGTCTGTGAAGAGGACATTGGCTCTGCCACCAA